>NC_034599.1:9617111-9667092 GCF_900095145.1 Mus pahari | reverse complement strand
GAAGGAAGAAGAGGAGGAGGAGGAGAAGGAGGAGGAGCTACTATATTTTCTTTGCAAGAAATTTAGAGTAAAACCCATTAGAATCCTGTACAAAGTGGCATAAAGAGTTAGTAATTGAATGGTTTACTAAAAAAGGATATTATCAAGGCAGAGTGAGTCCCAGGAGTCCATTTGTTTGGGAGTAGTTATAGATGCGGACATTGGAGATCTTTGATGATCCCTTAAAACCCTTTACTACTTTCCCCTCTACCCTGGTGTCCTGCCTAAAGAGTCAAAAATGTTTGCATAGTTGGAAGCTCATGCAACTGTTTGTGATCAGGGTCAATACCCCAATTTTATAAGATACTGCAATGAACTTGAGGTATTTAGGAAAAGAAATGAATGGCTTGTGATGGGGCAGATCATTCCAGGTTGAATGAAAACATTTGTAGGAACTGGGCTAGGAGAGGTGGGGAGCACTGACTGCTAGGATGTCACAGTGTCTTTATGGCAGAAGTTCAGAGGAGGCAGTGGGAAGTCACACAGGATGAGGCTGGGACAACAGTGGAGAGCTAAGTCATGTAGGCTTCATTACCTAGATAGTGTTACATAACAGAGAAGCCAGCCAAAGGTCGTCTGCCTGCCTAACATCCAGTCACAGCTGGTCTCGGTCTGAAAGGGATGTGTTCTAAAGTCCTTTTCGATTTTAGGCTTCACTAACACATACACTTACACACACCCACACACATAGACTGGGTTGAATGAGTGAGCACTTGACCTGACTACTTTTGTGTGGATTATGGAGTCCTCAAAGACAAGAAGTTGGCAGTTCAGAAGTGGGTGGCTACTTTTGCTTTAGCTTTGCAATGTCGACAAAAGGGAAAACCAACTGGGTCTCTAGACAACAAGTCTGCTGGGGAGGGTGGATGGGCAGGCGTGAAGACAAAACTCAAGGATAGCTCCCCTTGGCAAGGCAGAGACAGTATCAGGCTCAGATCATAGTGAGTGCTACCCTGGTCACAGTACGTGAGGCACCTAGGAGGGACCACACCCCAGCCTGCTTCCAAGTTTACAAAAAGGAAATGATCCATTACCCTCACTGGCCTGGGAGAGTCTATGAGCAGGTCGGTTATACACACACACACACACACACACACACACACACACACACACACACCACACAGCATTCAGTGACTGCAAGAGAGAACAAGGAGGATGAGGAAAATCCCTGCAGCAGACACTCCGCAAGCTGTTGAGTCTCGGCTCCCAGTGAATTGTATTATTTCCTTGAAGCAGACCTGCGTTCCGAATTATGCCTCACAGAAGCTAATATTAAAACGAGTTTTCATTTTCAGAGAAAGCACACACCTACTGGTCAGAGAAAGCAGAGGGCCTCCTGAGAACTTACTACATGGTGGGAGTGGTCAGAAGGGGAGTGGCCTGAGACTGAATATTTCAGCCTCACCTACATGCCGCTGGCTCTTAGAAATGTGCTCAGTTTTGTTACTTATACTGAAAGCAGGCACAAAATAATTTATTTCATATTGTCCTGTATTTTAAAATCCAAATCACCTTTTATTATTATTATTATTATTATTATTATTATTATTATTATTATTATTATTATATGGAAAGGATCATAACTGTGGTTGCCTGTTGCAAAGGCAGGGTTTGAGGACATTTTGGTCTAAACAGCGAGCTCCAGGTCAGTCAAAGCTACATAGTGAAACACTGTCTCAATAAACAAACAAACAAACAAAAACCCCTTTAATTATCACTTAGACAATGGAAGCTCTGCAAATACACTACAGTAAGATGCTCAAGGTCTGTAGTTACATTGTCTGCCTGAGTAAAGAGGCCCAGATCCATCATGCAATGTCAGAGTGCTTACCAAATAGGTTTCAGGCCATAGGTAAGAGCCCTACTACACACACACACTGGGTGTGCTGGGTGTGCGGGGTGTGCTGGGTGTGCTGGGTGTGCTGGGTGTGCTGGGTGTGCTGGGTGTGCTGGGTGTGCTGGGTGTGCGGGGTGTGCTGGGTGTGCTGGGTGTGCTGGGTGTGCTGAGTGTGCGGGGTATGCTGGGTGTGCTGGGTGTGCTGGGTGTGCTGGGTGTGCGGGGTGTGCTGGGTGTGCTGGGTGTGCTGGGGAGTTCTCCAGCTTTAGACGATGCCATGAGTTTTGAGTACTAGCCTTCCAGTTCTGTGAGCTCACACGGCTCTGTGGCTGTCTAGGACTAAGTTCCACTCGCTGCTTGCTCTGAGACACGGAGCTGCACTGATGTGGCCCTCAGCTGTACTGATCGTGCCAGCCTCCTCTTGCTGCAGTTCCCCTGAGTAGCCTCTGGTCTTTCTGCTGTGAGGCAAACTGCTGGACCTCTCTTAAGCAGCCTTTCCCATCTCAGCTTCAACCTTGATTCCTAGAGGAGTCCTGGTACCTTGCTGAATCAACCCCCTCTTCCATTGCTCATGGTACCCAACGCTGGTGGCTCTTACTCTACCCACAGCTCACCAGTCACTTGTGCATTCTGTAAAAACTGCAAGGACCAAGAAAGCTATCCCCTGTTCATGCCAGTGTTTCTAGTGCTGAGGTCCCTGAAAGATATTTCCTAATCATGGCATGGGTGACCCCATCCTGTGCAGATACCAAGCATTAGGAATTGTGCTGAGGGGCATGTTGCCAGTTCTGACAGCACAGAACTGGTTAAATGTGAATCCCACCCATGTGCACCTTCTCTTTCGGGCAACACCCCTGGAAGCTGCTGAGCCTACTGAGACAGTTTATCATTGGACAATTTATCATTGGGCAGTTTATCATTGGACTATCGTTTTCCCACTGAGATGCATATGTTTATGAACTGAACCTGACAGCAGGGCACCGGAGTCCACAGATAGACAAAAGTTTCCATAGGTGTAGACACAGCACAGCTGTATACAGTGGGGTTCTGACTCTAATACTCACCCTCTTCCCAACACCCACCCTTTAACATTTCTTTCCCTCGACCCCCTACTGCTTGACCCCCAACCAAGTCCGTTGGGGACAAGAGTAAGAAGGTGCAGAGGCAACAGCACAGACTCAGGGAGTCAGGCGAGTGGCAGAAACATTCTTGTTTATTGCAAGAACTGGACAAACCTTGATACTCCCTCTCTCAGAATCTCATTGGTTCTCAGGTAGCCAGATGTGGCATGGTCTCTTTCTCATTGGCTCTCCCCATCCCTGGATCCAGCATTAGTGGTCTCTAGCCATGCTGACAGACTCTACATTGGCTGGGGAGGAAATATCAGCACAGCATGAGCCAGCGTTGAGACTGAGCCAGCTTGGCTAAGTTCCTCCTACAGACCCCCTAATGGCTGCAGCCTGAATGGTGTTTAGAGGGGTTCAAAGGATGTTTTAACTGGATACCTTCTTATTAGTTATTTTAATTGTTTGTAACAAAATACCTGACATAAAACTTTAAGGATGGAAGAAGGAAGGGGTGCATTTTGGGTCAGAGAGTCCATGATGGCAGAGAAGGAGCAGTGTGAGACCCTGAACCAGCGGGCCACTTGGGCTGAGAGTCAGGCAGCGGAAAGGGATGACTGTCAGGGAGTCTTCTGAACCCCTTTCTTTTCTGTACCCCTTTCTTTTCTTTTAGGCTAGAATCCCACTTCACGGGATGTTGCTACCCAAATTCCGGGGAGGGGGGCTTTCTTCATCAGTTTAAACATCTCTGGGAACACCTTCACAGCCGCCTCCTATGCGCCAAGCCTGAGACAGAGAGTCCTATAGAGAGAGGAGGAAAGGGGAGTGATGAGAGAGGAAGGAAAGACAGACCAAAGTGGAGAGCTCACAGTATGGTAGTCACCCACATAGCTCACCTTAGCTCATAGTGAAGGTTCAGCAGGAAAAATGTTTTATCTTTGGAAAGCCATTGAGACAGTGCCGAGATTTATTTAAAAAATACTGAACTCTGGTCCTATCCCAGTCTGCCTAGTTTATTATAAAGTCAGCCCCGGCTCCCTGTCACCCACAGAATCAAGTTGAATTTCTGGAATCAAGGCTGGATACCAAAGCTTCCTGGATGGTGTCCCAGGCATTCCGGGTGATGGGCCTTGCTCTCTGATGCTTGATCATCACTCCATCCATCGCTTGTCTGATCCTTCAAGACAAGAGGTCAGTCTCTCACGCACTGCCCTGTCTCACTCCCCGGGACCGCTCCAGCCCCACAGAGTCCTATTCCTTCTCTTCCCTCACCTCCGCACTTTGGTATGTGTGGGTTTTTTCTGCCTAAACGCCATGCCTCGCCATGGCAACCCCTTCTGCATGCTCTGCAAACTAGAACTGCCCAGAAGTTACTTGTACTGCAGAATTCCCAGAGTTCCTTGTTCTTTGAACTTGAGGAATGTTATGTCCTTTTTTTTTTTTTTTTTTTTTTTTTTGTGGCACTGGCCATCTGTTCCGTCCATCAGAATAAAAGGATCCAGTGCTGAGTCAGGCTCATACGCCCAACCTGCCTGCACGATTCGCTCCGTGTACTTAATCTCAAGAAAATTACTTCAGTCAGTGCTTCTTAAGCATGGATGCATGTTAGAACTGTCTGAAGCAGTTTTTGTTTGTTTGCTTGTTTGTTTTGTTTTTAAAGGAAATTAATGGCTATGCCACAGCCCAGATCAAATTAAATGAGAAACACTAAAGGGTAGGTTCAAGCATTAATGCCTCCCAGGTGGCTGCATGTGCAGCCTGACTTGAGAGTCCCATTTAACAACCTGAACCTTGTTTCCAGGGCTGCTTAGAAGACAAAATGCAGTGCTGGCAAGAGCTTGCCAAGGGGCTGCATATTCAGGGGACACACAGGAGCTGTTACTGAATGTGCCCCCTCCTGCTTGGCCTTCACTACTGACCTTCTCACACACAGCAGGTATGGAGTCAAAGGTGGGATGCTGACTGCCCAAGTGCTGCTTGGAGAGGTCCAGGGGGAGGGGCCAGCAGGTGGTACTGCAGGGATCCACCTTCAGGAGAAGGGGAGAGTGGGCCCCAGAGCCGAGGCACAGGGCTGCAGACAGGCAGGTCGTCTATCCCAGTTGCTGGCTGCGAGTACTGATCACCATGGTCCGTCAAAACCAATAAGGAACCAAATAAAGGCCAATGTGCCTTTTATGATCAGCCTGCAGCAGGAACTCTTCACAAAGTCAGCGATTAAATACATCTTTCAGGAACTGCCTTCTACCTCCCCGGCCTCCTCTGCCTTACCCGGATAAGCCACTGGCTCAGAGCCCAGCAAGAACGGACTGAAGAGCTCTACAAGTCAGCACTATTAATGAGCTAAATGGCTTGAGAAAGAAACAAGGGAGCTGTAAATTATATTTATAAATTAAGTCATATCAAGCTGGACCAAGTAATTAAACTGCGCACCCATAATTAAATACTTGTCTAGTGTTCAGGCCTCAAGATTTCTTTCTGGTGTAATAAACTAGGTTTGACCTCAAAATGGTTGGCAGTCTCTTTGGTGGGCTGATGACTCTTGCGGTGGTCCTGAGGCAAGGTGGTACCAAGGTCATTGTCCAAATGAATGCTTGAGAATGTGGTCAAAGATGAGGACGAGGTGCAGAAGTGATGAGCCTGGAGAGGCCTCAGACATGCTCATGGGGGGCAGCACCTTTACTGAAGGAGGTCCCAGAAGCTGCTTTAGGGTCTGTAAAGGGGTCCCCTCCAGACGCTGGCCCTGCACTCATTCCCTATCCTTGCCTTCATTGACCTAGCCTGGAGCCTCAGTTGACAGCTGTTCTTTGACCACAGTCTACACTGTCTGTCTCTGTACTCTCGTCCTGTCTACACACTCTTCCTACTCTGCCTTTTTTAATCCTTCAAGATGTAGTTCCAAGGGACCTTGTAGAGCCTATTCCTGACGTATGCAGGTGCTAAACCTTTCCAAGTTCCCAATGTTCCCTTATGGAATGCCCTTTGTAGCCTCTCCCTGAAAGGTTCTGGGTAGCAAGGCTCCTATTCTAAGTTTTTTTAAGCTACCAGGCAGGATGCAAGGAGCGTCACAAGGACTTGCTGGGTGGGCACATTTGAAAATGAAGAGAAATTCTATAAATAAGGGGACCTGGTGGTGACGTTCTTCTTATTTTTCAGACGGAAGAGATGGACTATAAGATGCAAGGCCGGGGTGGTGCCTTACTCAGTTTACATGGCACTCAGCAGGTAGAAACACTCAAAAGGCTGTTCATGCTCATCATATGAAGCATGTCTTGACAGTCCACAACCGGAGTTCAGTCCCCAGAACTCATGTAAAAAGTGTTGGGTGCATCTTGTAATGCCAGTGCTGGGCAGACAGAGACACTCTCGTGTATTTGGTGAGCTCCAGGCCCGTGGGAGACCCAGTCTTAAAGACAGACAGTGCTCCTGAGACATGAAACTGTCATTGACATGAAATGGTCTCTGGGTCTCTGCAAGAACATGTGCACTCCCACACACACATGCACACACAGATACAACAAGTATATACACTCTTATAAAAAAGGGAAATGTCACTGAGCTTTTCTGACTGAAGCTGCCCTCACCTGGAAAAGAGGGCCAGGGTCCTGCCAGAGCTGTATTAGTAAAAGCCTGGGAAGCCAGGAGGTGCTCACTGGAGCTAAGGTGTGAAGAGAGCTTTGTTAGGGGTGGAGGAGGGAAAGGGCAGGAAGGAGGAGCGTGACTGTCCGAAGAACAGAGGCATGGGAGTGCAGACGAAAGGAAGACAAGATGGTGATGAGTGGAGCTAAAGCAGCAGAGAGAAGGAAGTCAAGAAAAGAAGAGTCTAGAAGAATGGTGTGGGAGGGGAAGGTGAGCGGGAGATAACAGTGGGGATGAGAGAAGATGGAAAGGGGAGAAACAGGGCTGCTCAGGACTGAACCAAGAAGCAAAGAGAGGAATCCAAGGGGTGCACAGCTAGCTGTGTGCCTGCCTGAGAAATACCCAGCAACAGGGAAAACTTGGAGGAGACACATGAAGGTCTGAGATCTGCTGGGGATGGTTAAAGGTCTGGGCTTTGCAAGGGCTGTCTGAGATACAGGCCCAGCATTGTGCGTGTGAGTGCTTGAGTGTGTGCGTGCTCCTGTGTGTGTGTGTGTGTGTGTGTGTGTGAGTGTCTGTGTGTGTGTGAGTGTGTGTGAGTGTGAATGTGTGTGAGTGTGTGTGTGAGTGTCTGTGTCTGTGTGTGTGTGTGTAAGTATCTGTGTGTGTGTGTGTGTGTGTGTGTGTGTGTGTGTGTGTGTGTGACCTTGGGGGAAGTGGTGTATCAATGTTAATGGGAACACTGCACTCACTATAGCTGTCTCTTAGTGGGTCTGGGCAAGTGAACTGAATTAAAGTTTATAGTTCAGTGCTTGGCTTACAGCAACTGCTCAAACACCAGCTATACCCACTTTGTGCATCACCTGATCTGGTACCTTATAGGTTGATCCTGTGTCTTTTTGTTCCCTCCCCAGGGATGGGGATGCTGAAGGGGCCCGAGCATCCTTTCTTCCCTTGAGCAGCAGGTACTAGAGTGTGTTGGGGAGCAAGTTCCATATCTCCTTAGTTAGACAAGCCTTTGGCATGTTCACTCTCTCTCACGACATGCTGTTTTTTCTCAAGTGAGAACACAACAGTACCCCTGGGGAAATGGCACACCAAGCCTCAGTTGACACACGCATGTGTTTAGAGGGCCCAGTCTCTCATCTGAAAACAATTTTTCCTATTTTAATAGCTCACTCCACTGCTGAGTCTAAGCAGCCCAGGGATGAGGAGGTACTGGAGGGTAAGTTGGAGGAGCTGACTTTAACACACAGGGCACACCCTGGTGCTGCCAGGAGAGCTGTTCTCAGCTGGGGAGCACTCGGCCTGAGTCCCCGACAGTACGAAGAACACTGAGGGACAGCTGTCCTTGGGGATGTTGGTTATTAGAGGTGGTGAAATGTCTCCTGAGGGACAGAGGAAGGACAAAGAAAGCAGCCTTGTGGGAAACCATGAACGTGGAGTCATTACCTCTCCACAGCCTGCATTACAGGATGGTCAAGTATGAAGGAAGTTAGGTGCTAAATGATTTCATCAGACCAGATGTCTTGTGTAAACACTTTCCCGCCCCCAACCCTTGCAGCCTTGGTAAAGTTGCCAGAAAGCCCGGGTGTGCTCTGCTCAACCCTGGATACCATTTAGGTCACCGTAACTATAAAGTATTCCTCCAGATCCCCTAAGGTTCTCTTCTTTCTTCTCTCTTCTCCCTGCAGACATGTTTCTCTGTAAATACCTCAGCTCGGCTCTGAATCACAGATCAAAGCCATTCTTCATTCATCTTCGGAAGCTGAATGGCAATTTATAATGTCTGTGGTTTTCACTAATCTGTTTTCATGTCATTTTACTTGAAATCAACAGAAGGCTGCCCACAATGGCACACTGAGCTGCCCCATGGAGCCAATGTAATTCAAGCAGACCACACCCGGGTCTCAGAACCCACAGGTAGATGGAGCCTTTCTCAGACTCAGCATTAATCTTTGTAAACAACTTGTTTTGATGAAAGCCAGAGACAGCCACAAAATTTCGTGGCTATCATGAAAGACAACTCAAACCCTTCCTCTTCCCACCCCTTTCTGTACTGCCCAATGACATCTGTGGATTTAGCTGCCATAAAGGAAGGGCGGAGGTTGGGCTGTTTCTCTCACAGAACTTGTGGATAGGCAGTTCTGGAACCTTCTGAGAATGGCTCATTTGCAGAGCTCTGTGAGAATTCTAGAATTCTGAGAATTCTAGAAGATTCTGTCTCCTTCTGCCTTGTTTTCCACTCAAGACCAAAGTCCCGAAGGCAGTCATTATGTCTGTCTTGGAAGCTGCTTTTCTGGGACATGGCTACTATTAATTGCATTCACCCTCAGCTTTTACAGCAGAAGAAGGGTTGGGGGGAGTCTTTTAGTGGCTGCAAGGCTGGTGGGGCAAGATAGCCCAGGAACCTGGGAGCTAGTGGTAGATGTTCTACAAAGTGTCAAGTTAAATTCCTCACTGAGCAAACCTACTGGTAAGCCTAACGGGTGTCCAGCATTGCTGGATAAAACAAGGGGATGAGTAACTTCTTATCACTGAAGAGTTTCTCTGGCTGTAGAGAGCTTAGCTGGCACCTAGACGAGCAAGCGTCACTGCTGAGCAGGCATCTCTGAGGCCTGCGAGTGCTTTGGGTTGAATCCCAGGACCAGCTTTCTCTAGGCTACTAGCAGCTGTCATTTCCACAGTTAGGCCCCTGAAGTTTCTCTTTGATCTTCTCCCTGGTGATGTACTGACCTGGAAAAGGAGTTTAGGGGGTGGGGATAAGGGAGGGGTAGATTTCCTCTTTGCTCTCAGTTCAGCTTTCCAGTGAGGCACACTGCCCCATATGCTGTACCTCCATTCATAAAGCAATGTCAGATACAGTGCTTTCATCTTATACATGAAGACATTTCCTCCTGAGAGAGCAATGCTGCTGGGAGCGATGCCCCAAGCCACCCCCACACACCATGCTGGAGTATTGACAGGCTTGATCATGTGCAGGTCTTCTGCAGGCCACCACAGCAGGTGAGGATCGTGATTGTAGCTTCCTGACATGCCAAGAAGACACAAGTTTGCAGCAGCCCTCCCCAGTCTCTGGCTCTTAAAACCTTTCCATTTGTTCTTCCACAATATAATTTCCCCTGTGCCTTGTATATATGAGGGGTAGAGAAGTCCAATTAGGGCTAAATGACTCTTATGTGTCAAAAGGAAGTTTTCCTTAATGCATTCTGCTCATGGAGACGTACAAGGTCAAGGTTAAGGCATCATGGGATGAACACAGAGCCAGGGACAGGCAGTGAAGTAGGTCACCCAAGTATGTGCTCATTGACAGATGCTGTGATATTTCTACTTAACTCTGGGAGAATGGAGCTTGCTGTGTTTAAGCTTTCTTTCCAACAGCATCTTCCAGTAAGTGGCTGAAGCTGGATTTGAATATAAGTCTTCAGACTCTTAAGTTTCAGCTTTTTCTCTGTCACCTTGTTAGGGAAGGGAAACCTATTCTAGAAATGAAGGAAAACTCACTTGGCTATTTGGAGTTATGATCATACACTATTGGATATGGGAGATGTCTATGTACATAAGGAGATGAGAGAAAGCCAAGGCTGCATCCCCAGTGATATCAGATTGTGGTGCATTTCTTGCCTTGATCACATGGAACACAGTCCTGCCCCTTCCTACTAGAGACAAAAGCAACAGACTTGATGAATGAGGTATGTCAGTGTAATTGAGTGACAATGATATTGGGATGAACCAGACACCGGCCAGAGAGTAGGGAATTCATGAGCAAGGTAGGGGAATGTGAAGAGGAGTGTAATAGGTTAAAAGCGCTGGTGAAATTTAAAGTTCATTTTGTTTTGAGGAAGGGTCTCATTGTGTCACTCCTGGAAAACTCTGTGTAGACCAGACTGGCTTTGAACTCAAAGAGACCTTTCTGCCTCTGCCTTCCAAGTGCTCAGATTAAAGGCATGTGTCACTACACCTAACTTAAAAGTGTTTTAAGTAAAGGGCAAAGTTTCTTTATGTGATGGATAGCAGTTGATAGAGACGCACTGTGGCCTTACTGGGGCATCTATGTCACACCCCTCTCACCTACAAGGCATGGGAACATTAGCATGGGAAAGGTTCTAAGGGCCAGAGGTTGGAGTGGTCTGCTGCAGAATAGTGACTTCTGGACATGACAGGAAGCTGCACACATGAGTTCTCAGCAACTATGGTTGCCTGCAGAAGACATGTACAAGGACAAGCCCATCAACACTCCTACATGGGGTTTGAGGACTCATGAAAGTCCATCCTTAGCAGAGTAGTTGCTGGTGGTTAATGGCTGGGGTGTGCTGGAGACCATATTTCTTCATGGGTATGGTCCATGCCTTCATGGACTTTAGTGGATGGTACTATACCCATGTGTGGACAATTACAGGTAGCACTAATGGGAATCAGTGCGTTATATGCTTTAAAGATAAAAGATGTTGAGGGGGGATGGGAATAACAAGGAGCAGTATGAGGCAGGAACAGAGTGAGGCAAAAATGGAGAGTGGACATGATTTAAACATAGCACATTCATGCCTGAAGTCACTAAAGAGTAAATAAGTAAATAGAAGGTGGGGACGGGAGAATGCAGGTCAAGGGTGAAGGATTGGACACCTTGAATGGTGGAAAGAAGGACAGTTTGGAGATTCTAGGGGTGGGGAGAGTGTGAGATCTGGGGCAGGGGGTGGTTTTAAATATCTGTTCAAAGCAAGGACTCTCAATCTTATGAGCTCAGTTAAGCATCCCTGACCTGGAGGCAAGATGAGATGATTTAGGGAATCATTGCTTTCGCTCAATGGGATTAGAGATTGAGTCTTACTTAGGAATATATGGATAGAATCCAGGAGAGAAAGAACTGTCAGTCATCTGAGTCTCAGAGGGATTTGGATTCTAATCAGAGAACACTCAAAGACCCCAAAACTCACCTGAGCTTTGACATCCATGAAGTAACCAAACAGCCTCGGAATCAGGAGCTATGCTGTAGAGACCAATGTATGTAGCGAATTTATAACTAACCTGGGGACAATATAACTTACCAGAAAACATCCCATCCTCTGAAATGTCCCATGGAGTAGTCAAGTAGGTTATCTTTTAGTGGCTTCCAGAGAGCTGTCCCCTCACTGAACACAGCAGCATAAGGAACAGAGAGGAGAGAGTACAAGGCTAACCATCCAGTGTCATACTCCCAAGGAGAACACAGATGGTACTTGTGCTCATCCGGACTTTAACCTGGTGGTGTGGCCAGCGCCTTGGTCCTGTACTGGTTTCCTTTCTCATGGGTCTGACTGAACATATGGCAGGAGGCAAATTGAGAGAGAACAAGTTCCTTTAGGCTCTCAGACAGCCTATAATCGTGGGGAGGCAGGGTGCTGAGCAGTGTGCAGCCTGTTCATGACTCAGTGACCTGGGAAGGAATTCTGGGACTCATTGGTCCTCTGCCTCATGCTTTCATTCAGTCTGGACTTTTAGACCATGGGCGGGTATAACCCACTCTCGGGGTAGGTCTTCCTTCCTCAGTTAGCCCCAGGGAAAGTCCTTCACAGACACACTGAGGAACTGTTTTTTTCCTAGGGAATTCTAAATCCAACCAGTCCTCCAATAGAGAGGGCAGTTTTGTTTAGTGCTATCAGGGGCAAGGGAGGGTTACTTGGGGATCAGCTTGAAACTTCAAACATGCCAGCTGGGTTTCATAACACCAGTTTCATCTCAACGACAAATGGTAGAACAGTACTTTTAGAACCACTCTGCTCTTTACAATTTGGGGTGTTTCCCAAGGACATCTCCTGCTTATCTAACCCAACAGAGGTGCAGAGTCAGGGAAGCAGATATGTTAATGTTGGCATAGGACTTAGCAGAAATATGAGTGGAGCTATGATGTCTTCTCTAAAATAAAAAGAAAGCAAGCATTATGTATGCCTTCCCATACAACACTCTGCAGATTATGACTGGCAGTTGAGTTAGGTACAAATCTGACATGACCACAAACTACTCACTCATACCTTTCTTGTAGGAGCTGAGTCCAGTGACACCTAACTCCTTACTATGGTAAGGACATTACTATGAAGAATATTGTTCCTTATGCAGAGACACACATGCTAAAGGCTGGCTTGAAGCACAGCCACACCTGTGAAAATAATAGGTTTAGGACAGAAAACTGGACTCACAATGAGTTTTGATGCATGGAAATTGAACCTGTAAACCAATCCTGACTCAACCCGATATGATGAGTCTGAGGACATTTGCACAGACAGAAGAAAAACATTAAAAGCCAGAGAGTGCCCTGAAGCTTTGGAGAGCCCAGGCAAGGCTGGTGGTGTCAGGAGGGAACCTTTCATAGAAGCACATGAGAACCACAGGCAAAGCTCATATGACTAGGACTTCTAACGTTGTCACCACTGGCATTCAGTGATCTCCAGATTCAGTAGGAGACTCCGTCTAAAGGGGATAAGGCAGTGAGTGGCAGAGCAGGACCCAGAATCTTCTCATGGCTTCTACACATGACTGTGTGGGCATGCATGCCTACACACATGAGACTATTTACTCACACACCACACACATGTTTTTAAAAGTATAAAAATGGGAGTTTTAGTTTATCATAGAATAAAATCATCATACTTTTAAAATTTTTAAGAAAACAGAAGGAAACAAGGGAGATCTTGCCATCCATCCTTATCTGACCTAGTGCACTAGGCAGGATTCTCTGGATGATTAGAACTGGCAGGTGGGTGTGATTATCATAAGGGGGTGACACTTACAAGATAGGCAACATGTAGTCCAATAATGGCAATCTGCATGTGGGATGGGCTGAGAACTCAGTTATCTGCTCCGGCCGTGAGGCTGGATGTCCCAAGGGTCCCAGAAGGCCATCTTGGAGAATTGCTGGTCTCCCGTATGTCAAGGCTGAACAAGCTGGAGTCTCATGCTAGCAAAGGGTCATGGGAGCAGTGTCGGTGACTGTGGCAACAGATGACTCACTCAAGAATAAATGAAGACAGCGTGCTTGCCTCCCCCACACCCAGGTCTTTCTATATTTGGGCCACCCACTAGAACATTCCCCCACACAGACAGGGGATCTTTCTAAGTTAATTCTCCCTGGCACTATCCTCATGGATATGTCCTAAAGTGTGCCTCCCAGGTGATTCCGGATCCTGTCCAGTGGATAGTCAAGAGGAATCGTCAGAGGCCGAGATGAGCTCGGCAGGTAAAGGTGCTCACGTCAAGCCTGAGGACTTGAATTAATCCCTGATACTCACATGATGGAAGAGGGGACCTAATTCCCACAAGTTATCCTTTGATCACCTCACAAGAACCATGGTGTATTTGCACACACTCATGGACACACACACACGCACACACACACACACACACACACACACACACACAGGAGCACGTGCAAACATAAATTTCCAAAAGATTGATTATATGTATTTAAGGAGCAAATCCAAATAACACTAAACGTGAAATAATACACATGCATTACCTTTGTGCACCCCAGACCTGTGGGTCTAGCTTACCTATTTGAAGAGTCCTTGTGTATTGGGGACAGTGACATAACAGCTATGACTGACCACTTTCTGCCCCAGTCAACTGCAAAGGAATGAGCTGCTGGCACGCACTCTAAGGTAGACATGGACATGAGCAGTCAGCCTTCTTACCGTGATTCCCGCTTGGGCAGGAGGAATACAGCTTCATGCTGTACAGGTCTTAGATCTGAGGGCTTTACCGGACACAAAACATTATAGAGCCCGAGTGGTTCCCACTAGCCACTGATGTCCCTAACCCTCTTGGGGAAGAATGGCCAGAGTAATTAGACACAGAACACACAGGCTCAACTTTGAGTCCAGAGCATTTATATTAGTCAGAAAGCTTTTGGCCACAATAATGTAATTAAACCATAACTGAAAAAAATGTTCAAAGTCTTTGTTCACATGCATCGTGAGCTGCAGTGAGGACAAGATGAAATAAAGCTTAACAGCATTTTCAAAGACCTCAGTTTCCTTCCTTCCTTTACTGAGTCACCGCGACACTGACTTTGTCCTCAGAACAGCGATAAAATGGCTGCTCAAAGACCAGCTATCACTCCTGGGCTATCAATTGCCAGAGACAGAAGAAAGATTTTTTTTCAGTGTGTGTGTATGTGTGTGTGTGTGTGTGTGTGCTTGTATATACTACAGATATTTAAACTGTCCTAAATTTCAACTCACACCGACTAGATCAGAATTAGGTGACACACTACTTCTAAACAAAGCCTTGCCAAGGGGAGCAGGACTAGCAAGCTCGAGGTTGGCTTATAGACAAATCAGAATTCTGTCTGGGGCTAGGAATGGCACAATTTTATTGGAAACACTTGACTTTGGGAAGGGTCATGGACATCTGAGCCAAATCTCATTCCTGTTCAGAGGAGGGAAGTTTGGGCAATGTGTGTGTGTGTGTGTGTGTGTGTGTGTGTGTGTGTGCCTCATCGCTTACTGCTGTCTGGAACTGGTTCATGCCACCCCTGTCACTGGAAGGGGACATAAGAGGTCTTGGTGACTTCTACTGTCAGCTTTGCCTTGAGGACCCCACTTCTGATCCCTCTACATGGTGCCCCATGAGCTAGTTATAACCTCACTTAGTTCTTACAGGAGCCCTTCCTCTCTCCCACCTCCAGAACTTTTACAGACTTAGTAACCTCGCCAGAAGATTACTCTCTTCCATTTATAGAGGTGGTGTGAGGGTCACGAGGCAGCCCCAAGGGCCCAATGTGGAGGCAGAGCAGTCCTGGCTCCAGGTGCTCCAACAGGGCTAAGGCTAGAGACTCCACCCACTAGGGAGGCGGTGGCTGCAGACTGAACAAAGGCTTCCTTGTGTGGCTGGAGTTTGTTTCTGGAGAATGTTAGCTGTGCAGCAGACCTGGGGAGGTGCTTTGTGATTATACAGCGCAGAGTGGATTAGCCAGTCCAAAGCCAATTTTGTCTGACTTGGCTCTTTCTAGTTCTTCCTTTGCCTTGGCAGTCTGTTCAGGTGTTGAACATACATCCATGAACTTTGAGGTCATGATTTCTGACCTCAAAGGTATTTGGTGGGCACAAGCCACAAGGACATGATAGCACACGTGCTTCCCTCCCATCTGGGAGCAGGCTCTTCAGGAATCCCACCATCTCAAGCTGAGATTTAAGCAACGAGACTATCTTCAGGATATCTTAAGTCATTTGAGAAAGGTGTAGGTGGTTTCTCAGAGAAACTGGGAGAATCATAGGGTTAAAATACCCACAAGACTTAGCAAGTTTTCCCTGAGTGGCCAATGACACACAGCAGTCTCTAGGAGAAATGCAGAATATGCATTTCCCACCATGTCTTACCGTATTGCCTGTTACTCTTCCGCACCCTGTATCTCTCTAGAATGGATCAATGCTAAAAACAGAGAGTGCTGTGACCTGAGACTGAAATCAGGGGTGACAGGGTCAGAGGGCAGCCTCTGGTTCTGCTCTGAAAAGCACAGAAGTGACTTTTCAATGTCTATGGGACTATTAGTATTCTTCAGTGGACACTATTGTCTCCCCAAATAATTTGACTTGGCTGTTTGCCTGTTTGCAATAAGGATAAACTAGTGAGCTGTGAGCCTGTGGTTACCTTTCTGGCTACCTTCTGAGATGAGAAGGGGAATCTCGCCTACCCTGAGACAGAGAACCAGTAAGAGGAGACCTGCTCTTCTGCCTCCAGCCTGCCTACCATCTTGCTAGCAGCCTTAGGATACAGGCAACGTCTCAGTAGCAGAGGAAACACGAGCCACCCCTGATGAGCTTCTGATTAACAACACCTGGAGCCTGTCTCATCTGAGGACTAACTTAGACTTCTTGTGGGGTACCAAACAACCCCCCTCTGACACCCCTTGCTCCCGGGAGGGCTTCCCCTTGCTAGCAGTGAACAACAGGCTGGCTAGTGAAGTTCTCCTAAAACGTTTTCTTCCACTGGTGCGTTTTGGGCAATTTTCACATTGGCGCCCTTGACCTAGACTTGCAGAGCAGAGGTCAAGCTGTCCTGAACTGGATTGGCTCAGTGATGTTCAGGGTAGGATCAAGTCTCATCTGCTCCAGGTAGTGTCAATGCCACGGTCTGACATTCTAATGCGTGTGCCTGAGGAGCTAGAGGGGGCTGCTGAAGACACGAGCAGGCGGCTGGACACACAGGAGTTACAGCACAGCAGAGGGAAGCGGTCACTCTTCGTCCGTCTGCTCTGCAGCACGCACACGCTCCTCCTGTCACCTGGGGATGATTTCCGAGCTCGGCCTGCTTTGACCCTCCTCCCTCTACTTTCCCTACCCTCAGTCGACATCTTCCACTTCAGGGTTTGGTGGCTTATTTTGACACCACTTTCAGAAAACGGTTTCAGTTTATTTTTACACACAGTCTTGAGGGGTGAGTAGGGAGCTGTGGACACAATTAATTGGCAGTGGTGGATATTAACTTCTTTTAAAAATACCTTATCCCTTTCTACATGTAGAGTTGTGAGGCAATCTTTGTCAACTTTCCTAGGCCACGGGGAGTGTGGTCATGCAGTGCAAGGGAGTGTCTGTAAAGTTCTATCTAGAAGATGCAAGGACTTGAGTCTGTGGGTTCAGTCAAGGAGAGAGAGGACTGTCCTGCCTCCCCAGTGTGGGTGAGCACCTCCAGCCCCCGCCGATGGTCTGAACAAGAAGAAAGAGGAGAAGGGCTCCTCTTCCTGCCACCTGCTCCAGCTGGGACAGCAGACTTCTGTCCCTGCACTGGAGTTTGAGATATCAGCTCCCCGTGTCTCCAGCCTTTGGATGCAGACCAGAATCACACCAATGGCATCCCAGGGTCTCCTAGCATGTGTGAGTTTATGGGACATTTTAGCCTCTGTAATTATACAAGTTAATTTCCATCATATTTAAACTTGACTTAAGGATTAGGGTTTTGCTCAAAATAATGTTTTCTTGAAAAAAAAAAGTTATTTCATGCATCATAGTAGAAAAATGGTGTGTGTGTGTGTGTGTGTGTGTGTGTGTGTGTGTGTATTCATAATACACACATGTATCTCCTACCAGTTTTATTTCTTTGGAGAACTGTGACTATTAATACATCATTCTGAACTAGAACTCTGTACTCACCAATTAACCTAACCCTGTTTCCTTTCTCTCCTGTTCTTGCTAATTAGCGCTCCAGTTTGGTCTTTCTAATTCCACTACTGCGTGTAACTTATATGATGCGTGTATACCGTGATCACCTTCAGCATGAAGACCTCGAAGCTTGTTCTTACTTCCCTGAGTGGAGCAAGTGGAATGACACTATGCTGTGACATCACAGCTCCTCTCTTCATCCTTCCTGCCTGCTTCTGAATGCCTTTCCCCTAACAGCTACCTGACCTTTGCATCACCAGACATGCTGGTCTGCTGATGTGGCCTTGCTTTATTTTAAGCTTGCTTCTCTACTGTGGATCCTGGAAAAGGAATACCCAAGAGGGGCTTTATGTTTGCAAGTTTGAGCTTGTTAGTAAGGTTCTTCAAGAAAAAAAAAAATGTGTTTTTGAATGAAGGAATAAAAAGTCAATACTCATGTGTTCTAAAGAGTTAAATAAACATGAAATAAAAATTAAATACTTTTTACACTGTGACTGTTTCATCTTAGCCATACTTTGTAGCTATGACCCTGGAGGGGAAATGTAGGCACACTTAAGGATTTTTTTTTTATTCATAAAAGGTAACATAAGATAAGCTTAGCATAAAAATTCTAAACACCAGAAACAAGCCATCATTTAAGGAGGTCATCTTTTGTGCAGGATTCCATCACGAGCTTTAAAATTATTCTCTAAAGTTATTGTGATCTGCATTTGTGATACAAGCGAGAAGACATTTCTCTTGGGCCTTACAACCTCTGCCATGGGTATTGAGGAAAGCGCTCTGTTTAGAGCAGCCACAGCCACTGTGTGGGTTATCTGTTCCTCGGAAGCTCCCCTGAGACTGCTCTGCTCTCAGAACTCAGTAGGCAAAGTGTCTGGGACAGTTGCAAAAGAATTCAGTTCTAGTCCATCATTGACCGTTTCATTCTGGGGCTGATGATAGATCCTAGAAGGACCTCTGTATTTCTAGAGAATGTTGGGTTTCCTTGGTTCTTGTGCCAAACAGCTTGACCAAGGGCACACAATAGAGCCTTGAGGGCACTAGAAAGCTGTTCCCAATTCCTTACCTCAAAGCTCTTCCCATCCCCCTTTTTTTGGGGGAGATCATGAACTGGTAGCCAGTCTATGTCCCTATAATTTTACTTGTTTTTATTTTCACTTAAAAAAAATCCACTTTCCAAGTGGCCAGACCTAGAGAGCCATACTATTTTGTTCAGGAACTGCCAATCAGGTAGAAGAGTCAAGTGTGGTTAGAGGAGATATCAGCCTAAGTGGAAAGGATGTGGAGTAGGTTTGGGCTTGGCAAAGTTCCTTATCCCTTCTGAGTTTTTCTTTAAGCATCTAGAGCTGGGAGGATTGTTGTAAAGATTAGAATTAATGTATGCGAAGCCTTGAGCACAATGCTTGGGTCTTGGTGGGTGGTCTATAACTTCTAACTGCTAGTGGGTATGGTGTGGCCAGACTCCAAAACCTTTGAGCTTTCTTGGAACAATAGCCTTCTCACAGACATGCAGAATGACAGGGGGGAAAGAAAGAAAGTCATGTAACTCCCCAGGACCAAATGCATTCACCAGCATAATTGTCCTTGTCCCCGCTAACTTTTGTCAGTCTTTCTTTGAACTACTTCATTACTGGTTGTGGTCACACAGCATATATGATCTACCATGTGTCCTTGTTACATCTCATCTTATGTTGAGGTGACCTTTAATGTTTACCTCAGGGCCAAGCCTAGGTAGGAGCCCTGTGTGGCAACAGCCCTTTGGGAAATGTGGGCCTCTCTTCTGTGGTGGCAGGAGTCCACTGGTTGATTCTTATCCCTCCATTAGTGTCTTTGAACAGCCTTTTCAGAGGTGGGTCTCTCTAACCTTCATGGTGACTACACTCTGAGAGAATGAGAGTGGGTGTTTCTTCTTCCTGGACAACTTCCTCTTTCTCTTGCCTGTGTATCTCTTGGCCTGCCAGTGCTCTGGGCTCTCTATCATTAAATCCCCACTTTGGCCCTCAGATCAGCGCTCTCATAGTGATCTGGCCATCACACTGTGGTCTTCCCCACTCTTTGGTTTCAGATAGCTCCCATCCTTCCTTGTAGCTTCACTGGACAGGGCTTGCAGTTGTGTGAACTGTGGATTGTGGTTCATACTGACTTTAGCTGGGCTTTTACCATCCAACAATACTTTGGCCTATTTCTGCTCCTGCTTCTGCTTCTGGCCTACTTCAGCATTTCTATTGCAAGGCAGTTACCCTCCATCCCCACACTCATGCCAGACAGGAAAAGGAAGCAGAAAGTAGAGATGCTTCATTGATTTAGCTGTCTTCTAGCTCAAATTGCCTTTGCCTTTTCGGTCTCAATTCCTTTTCTATCTGTGGAGTCAGAAGTTGACATCTGGTGCCTTACTATTGCTCTCCACCTTATTTTCTGAGGCAGTGTCTCTCATGGAACCTGGGTCTCACCCATTTGGCAAGTCCAGTCAGCAAGCCCCCAGTGTCCTCCTGTCTCCTCCTCGCCAGCACTGAGCATACAGGTGTTCATTGCCACACCCAGCCTTTTACAAGAGTGCTGGGGATATGAAGCCATGGTTCACATGCCGGCATGGCTAGCACCTTCCACCACCACACCTCCTTCTCAGATCTTGCTTTGGCTTCTGAGACATGGCCTGTCTGTATCGAAATTCCTCTTATCCACCCCTTCTTTCTCAGTGCCCCTCTCCACGCTCGTTAACACAAACCTCTCCCATTCTAAAAATAAATGGCGGAAGCAGTAACAGCAACGATGATTCTGTTTCCTCTGACTCATTCCTCGCTGCCATCCCAGAACTTGCTCCATGACTAGGTTGTCTCCACAGCTTTCTTTAATCTTGTGACTGCCTCTTTAAGTCAACAAGGACCACAGCCCTCTTTTAGCATTTATTCCCTTTCTCTAGCATCTCCATTTTGTTCAGTGTGTTCACTGGCTCCTTGACCCGCAGAAGCTCTCAGTCTCTGTGGCTGATGTGGTCAGCCTCTCTCTGATGGCTGTGTTGTCCTCTTCCTTTTCCAGTAGGCCCTTCTCTGTCATCCTCACAGGTGCCCTGACTGCTATTCTTACCATATGTTGGAAGTGGAAGTCCTCCTCAGGATTTAGTCCTTTACCATGCACACACAGCCTCTTTTCAGCATCTCCTGTTGTGATCACACCTTACCAGCCCTGATTCCCAGTGTGACAATTTGTTCTGTTGTTTTGGATGGAAGTCACAGTGGCTCACTATGTCCCACAGTCAGGCCATGCCCTGTCCACTCATAGCATCTTTGCTCCCAGCATAAGCACTGCCTTAATCTTCTTCTACTCCAGGGTGTGAGCTGGTGGGAGCAGGTCTCCATGAACCTGGTGTTCTAGCAGCACTAATTATCCTCCTAGGTGTGGACAGGGCAGTCTGGACTGTAATGCGAAGCTGTCGCTGTGGATGGCTGTTTTCTCTGTGAGCAGATACGCTGAGAAAGCTGGCTTACGAGCACAGTCAGAGCAAAGGGAAGCCTGAATGGGCTGAGGCAGCAGCACCAAAGAGTGAAGGGCCTCCTCTGGTGCAGGCCAAGTCCTGCCTCTGGGGGCTGGGCCTGGGGCTCATCAGTCGTTCTTGACTCTCAGCCTGAGAAGATACTTCTATATTCTAATACTTTCTCCTTTGAAGTGAGTTTAGGTGAATTTCAAATAAAAGACCTTTGACTGTAAGGTTACTCATCTCAGACTCGTTTGTTCACTTTCTTCAATTAAAAGCATCTCTTTCCTTAAAATCCTGGGCAATGTCTCCCCTGAGACCTTCGGTACTTCCCTTCTTTATCCCAGACCCTCACTAACAGAGCAGATTTATTTGTTTTTAATGCTCTTGATCAATTTCCTTCTTTTTATTTCTCCCTTCATCTCTAGGTCACTTCCTCTTAGTAAGCAGACTATGGCCTTACCAATTTTCTGGCTTCGGGTGATTTTTACTTGCATTGTTTCAAGACTCTCTGACATTTGACCTTTAGACATACTGAGTCACTACTATGCCTCTCACCTAAAACTTCAGCATTTCTATCGCAAGGCAGTTAGGTACTTCCCTTCCCCTTCTGACCTTGGCTATCAGCTATTGGTGGTCAGGCCCATGGACCACATCACAAGGCTTCTCTGGGCTGTGGTTTCCGGTTGAATCCAGAAAGTTGGGAGTTCTGACGGCAATCAGAGGAAGGGGGAGAAAGAAATGAAGTCATGGTGTTTACACTCCCCCTGTCATCCCTTCAAGGTCACTTCAGGGTGGCTATGTCCTTTGATTAAAGGTCACACTTGTGGGAAGGTGGCCTCTGCATCCTTTTCTGTCCTGGATTCTGTTTCTCTCACACCTCCGGCTCCCCGTGTATTGATGAGCCTGCTGTTGTGAGTCAGGGCTCCTTCTCTGTGGTCAGCAGTTTATCTACCTATGATATTAGAAATAATCCTTTGAAAACGAACGTCCTTTGAATTGTCATATTTAGTGAGTCATTCTGCCCTGCTAGTTGCTTGATTCCTATAGGACCTGATTTTAATAGTAGCTACCTCCCATTCTTCCTTTGAGAATCAAGAGTATCCCCATTTATAGCAAACATCAGAATAACACTTAGCAAAGCTGTCATTAATATTATCTCCCATCGCCTCTCTTCTACCTTGTTCTCTTACTGAGCAGTAACTGGGCACTCTACTTCCTCTTTATTTTCATTTTTTTCCTGTTTAGGACAGAGTCTCATGTGGCCTTTGCTGATCTTCATGCCAGTATATACCTGAGGATGTCTTTGAACTCCTGATCTTTCTGTCTCCACCTCTTGTGTACTGTGATTACAGGTGTGTGCTACAATGGCCTGTGAGGTATCTTTCATGTCCCCTGCACTCTCTCACTTCCAGGCCTTAAGGTGATGTTTTGACAACTAGGAGACCACTCTCCCCTCTTTCTGATGCTAAGTATCTTCTTATTTATGCATCTCCCAGGTAACCGTGGCTTCTGAAGTGCCAGGAACCCTCCCTGCTTTCCTGGCACTGCTTCCATTAGGTTTCTTCTAAGATTATGTATATCTATGGGTATCATTTCTTCCACCAATGGTCACCCTTGGAAGGCAGCGATTCAATACTATTTCTTTTCCCTCCTTCTTAATATTTTGTCTTTTAAAGTACATTAAGCACTAGCCTCTTCTAACCCACTCTCCTTTTATTAGCTGGGTTGATGGTCAGAACGTAACAGAGGTCATGTTGCCCATTGGCTTAAGTTCTCCAGTGACTACTGCGCTTAGAGCTAAGTCCAGCAAGGTCGGATGATCTGTCCAGACCTGCTCTGAACTGCTTGGCTTCTTGCCATGCACAGAGCACCTTTCTGCTTCTGGCCTTTGACTGCCTTCCTGTCTACCTTGAGTGATCCTCCATCAGAGGCCCTGTCCTTCTGTAGCCTGGGTCTTGGCTTCTATACCATTTTACTAGCCTGAGTGACTTCCATTTTCTGCCCCACCCTCTCTCTTACCAAGTCCTTCCTGGCCTGGAGCTTGGTATGTAGACACTGTGGGGCTCAAACTTGCAGACTCCTTCAGCCTCAGCCTCCGAAATGCTGAGATGATGGCATTTGTCACTGCAGCCACCTCCTCCACACATGTTCTACATAGCCCTTCTATTTGTCTATTTGTGTCTCTAAGACCTATACCACATACCATAGACTATGAAATCTGTCTTGAACGATACAAATTGGCAGGTTGTATGGTGTATACAGAGCTGCATGACCTCCACAAGGACCTAATTTTAGAGCCGGTTTCTCACCCAGAAAGAAATGGTCATTAGCGGTAGTGAGGTGTCTGTGTCTCCCTAGCTTTATGTTCCAACATCTGGAATCCGCTCAGCTGCTTTCTGTCTTGATAGATTTGTCTGTCCTGTATGTTGTGGACACACAGAACTGAGGTCCCCTGTGACAGGCTTTTTCTACTTGGGACACTGTTCTGTGGGGTCGTTAGCACTGAAGTATGAATCAGCACGAACTACATTCCACGTCTTTGCAGTTAGTTCCCCTTGCACAGGGACACAACACCTCATGCCCTTTTCTCAGCAGCCATATTTGGTTTTGAATATTTTGTCTTCTGATTCTCTGTGAGAGAGAAGAAGCCTTGCACTCCTCTGTATCGTTCTTTTACAAATCTGCACGCGTTTCTTCAATGAAGTGTGTCCCTGGGATGCCGGTGAGTAAGCTGAAGGTGAGACTTGCCCCAGCAAGAGATGGAGCCAGAACAGCAGGCTACTGTGCCACGAAAGACAGTGGGTGGAGTAGAAACACTCTGCCAGGGGCCGGGGGGGGGGGGGGAGACACAGCATGACCACTGCCCACTGTCTTCACTCTTCCCCTTCCTTCCTGCTTTCATGGGAACCAAGCTCAAGCTTCCAACTCAAGATCTTTTCTGCTTCTTTGAGAATGAAAGTCTCAATCAGACAGTCACCATGCCCGGAGAAGTGAGCATCGTGGACCCCAGGCACCTAGAGGCCTCAGCTCATCCTTTCTTGGCCTCTGAGCTCCGCCCGGATTGTTTCAGGTCAGTGAGACAGTAAATTGCCTCACTGCTTTACCAGCTTGGCTTGGCTTCCTGGAACGTGGTGGAGAGACTTTTAATGAATAGACGTGTATACTTACCTAACTGGTTTGGACACACTAGCAAATAAGATTTGTCCGGAGTTTCTCTGATGGGGGGGGGACCCCCATATCCATCATTGCATTCTGCCTTCTTCCCAGAGGAAAGGGCTACAGCTCTAATCTTAAACGTGAAGAAAAGCAATGTTCGGTGTTCTTAAGGTCACCCAGCTTAAAAAGTCTTGCTTCTGAGTCAGGAAACCAGGGTCTCGGGCTGTTAGCGCTGTACTCCTAGCCTGTCCCCTGACCCTGGGAGAGAAGTTGCAGTCTGCTTCAGTGTCTGCTGTGTCTGCTGAAGGATCGCCTGTGTGAAATCAGGCTAGCAACCGAAGCAGGAAGCGCCCTACAGTGCCTTTTTCCATGCTGGGGCCTTGGGTGGCCTGAGAGATAGAATAAGAGTTGAAGGAAAGTTAGACAGGGAGGGAGTGGGACTTTAGAACAGTGAAGGCCTCCTGGGCGCCTACCCCTTCCCTCCCAGCTCCTTCCTGAGCATCTTGTCATGATATTTGATCCCAGTAGAGGAAACCACCCAGCCTCACTCGGGACTGTCCG
The DNA here is from genome assembly GCF_900095145.1 of Mus pahari. NCBI lineage: Eukaryota > Metazoa > Chordata > Mammalia > Rodentia > Muridae > Mus > Mus pahari. The sequence goes on along the minus strand of NC_034599.1, from coordinate 9,642,255 downwards.
GGTGTGCTGCACAATGATGCCCAGATCAGGTTTCCTTGAGCCCTGTGTTGGTACCAGAGCACGAGAGAGGCCAAGAAGGGCCCTGTGTCCCATCTTCTTACTCCCGGCTCACAAACCCTGCCTGCCCTTGTCAAGGGTTCCTCCAGTCTGGTGACTGCTGCCTGTTACCCCCATGCAGTCAATAAAGCAAACTTTCAAGTCTTTCCCTCTTTTTGTCTCTTTGGCAAATGCTCTTACTCATTCTTCACAGCCCAACTTGAGTGCTGGCTAGCTCCCCTGCGTTGCTCCATAGGGAGGGAGTCTTTCTCAGAGCCTTTTCCTTCCTTGCATCTTGTCATCTCCATGCTGTCTCTCCAGCTTACAGTGCCCCAGCAGCCTGGCTTTGGCCTGTGGAATTCTGTTCCCAGACTGTTGGGCCAGCATGGACATAATTATAAATGTTCAACACATGCTGGCATTTCTTGTGCCGAACAGTCCGGAACGGAGCACTCCTGACCTGGAGTGAAGACTTTAAGAGCTGGAGAACAGGTAGCAGGTTCTAGTACATTCAAGAGAGATTCTTCACATTTTCTCTAGAAAGTTCTCAAACTCTCATATTTGATTGATGCGTTCTACAAAATCAATAGTAATACAGTCAAGTGTTTCTTTGTTTTTAAAGACCCTGTGAGCTGACAGACCTGCTCAGAGAGTCACTCTAGCTCTGAGAAGAACATTACTGTAGTCCTGACTTCTCATATGCTATCTTGCAGCCTCTGTGACCAGGGTGTCACTTTGGTCTTCATTTTGTGGCTAGCCATACGGAGAAAAGTGGTCTCAGTGTGGCTGTATTCATGTATGAGGGCAACTGTGACAAAGTCCCAGAAAATGGTGGGCTTAATGCATGTAGAGTTCTTGGAGTCAGGGAGTCTGAAGGGTGGGTGTCAGGGCTCCTCCTGAAAGCTGTGGGTTGGGCCCCTTGTAGGCCCCTCCCAGATGCCAGTAGCCTGCTGTCAATCATTAGCATCACTTGCTTTGTAAAAGAACATCTCACCAATCTGGCTTCAGGCCCATGCGGTTTCTGATTCTCTTTCCTATAAAGGCACTAGCATATTAGATCAGAGACCTGGTTTTATATGATTCGTATCATAAAGAGCCTGTCTCCACTAAGGTGCCGTTCTTAGGGTTTATGCACTAGAACGTTGATGTAGGCATTAAAGGGGCTTAATAGCCCCAGGTTCTGTGAGTTCTGAGTTGACAGCTGAACAGAGTTCGAGCCCAAAGACCTCTAGTTAGTCTGGCAGAATCGGTGGGACTAAGTGATGCTCCACAAGTGCTTCCCCCAGTGCCAGCAGGGATTCTCTGTGTTCCTCAGGAGTCCCAGTGGGACAGATGCTAAGACCATTCTAGAAAATAATGCTGAGTTATACAAATATCTCCCAAGTCAGAGGAACCAGAAATGAGAGCAAAAGATAGAGGGGGGAAAACCTGAGGTGGGAATGGAAACGGGGAGGGAAGGATAGGGGGAGGAAGGAGGGAGAAAGGGAGAGAGGGAGGGAGGGAGGGAGGGGACATCTGAACAGCTTTCCCACAAAGGTAATGCAGCTTAAGTAAGCCCTTGGAGCTTTTATGATCTTTAAAGGCCTCCACTTAATGTGTGTTTTGTTCCTAAATCCAGTCTCCCTTCCCAAGTGCTGTAGAACCCCCACTGCTCAGAGTGCTCCTGGGGAAAGGGTTCGGACTGTTCTTGTTGGCTCAAGCGGGATGTGAAGACTTCTACCGCCCCTTGACGAAGGCAGCCCTCCGTATCTCTGGGTTCCTCATCTGTGAATCCAACCAAATGAGGATCAAAAACATGGCAAAGTTACTCCTGCACGCATGTGGACAGACCCTTGCTATTGCTTCCTAAGTAACATGACAGCGGTTTGCCGCACATTCCCATGGTCTGGCTGTCCTAAGTGACCAGAGGTGATAAGTGTGCAAGAGGACACGCTTGTACCTTGGGTATTGCCACAAGATTTTGTCATCTACAAGCATACAAGGGCACATACGTAACTACCCTGGAGCAAATACCACATGGGGCTACAGATTGGACCTGCCGGGCACTATAGATTTTAGATAGTTACAGTTCCCTTTTCATATAAAACCCGTGGCTGTTTGTGGACTTGGGTATCTGTGGGGATCTGGCACCAATCTTCCTTAGAAGGATAACTGTGTGTGGAACAAAATGTTCCCCTGGGCTTGCTAAAGCGAACAACGCAAGCTAACTTCCTCTATGTGTCAGGAGTTACTCGCCTCCCCAGCTTGCCCCTCTAGCACACAAGGCAGCTTTGAGTCTTAGATGAGTGTCTGGTTCTAGTCCCCTGAGAAGCACAGAGTCTATGCCCAGGACACAGGCTAGCCAGTGTGAGGGGGCTGTGAGAAGCCATGGGAGTGTTGCCAAGTGGCCTCCAGCTTCAGGCATGAGGCAGCACTGTCGGGACTGCAGAGAGCTGGACAACCTGAGGACAGTGTGACTGCTCCTCTATAGACAGTGGCAGGCTCGCTGACTGCCTGCGGACACCCTCCTTGAGGGAAGCACACTTTTAGCTGGCTTCCAGTCTTCGAGATGCCCTGCTCTCCTCTAGCTTCCCAGTCTCCTCGGAACTAGACGCCTGCAGAGTGCTGTGCACCAGGCTGTGCGTCAGCAGGTAAGTAGCCTGGCAATGACGTGACGCTTTACAGCTGCCATCGATGGATCCAGATGTCAACTCTCTCATTTCTAAAAAGTGTTCAGTGTGTGCTGTGTATTTGCCCAAAGTATAGAGTGCCTACTTGAATTTCCCTTTCCTGCATGAGATTTGTGCCCTTTAAGCAGGGTAGCTGGTGTCACTCACACCCCTATAACACACACACTCACACGCACACGCACGCGTGTGCGCGCGCGCGCACACACACCTACTCTCACGCGCACACACCGCTAACATCTCAGGATTTCAGAAGGCCTGAGATAGTGTGGCCCTGAGGATCAGAGTGTTTGCTACTGTGCCACTTATGCCAGCCAGAACTCCTGGGTGCCACAGCTAATACTGTGCTATTTTTAAGACAACTAGAGTAAGAGGCAATTGCAACTGGACCTGGGAGCACCCACCTGAAATCCCAGCTACTCAAGAGGCAGAGGCAGGGTGATTGCAAGTTCAAAGAAGGCTTGTCTGTGCTACATACAGAGTGCTTTCAAGTCCAGGCTGGGAGACTTAGTGAGACCACGTCTCAAAGTAAAATCAGTCAAGACACATAACTCGCTGGCTCTGAGGATTTTATGTTCAATATCAGAAAAGATAAAAAAGGGAGGGGAGATTGGTGGCTGATATAATAATTAGAAAAACTACCCCAGTCGAAACCATATTTATGAAGAAGTTACTGCGCGGCTGAGGAAACAAACAGCCCTGTTGTACTAAGGAGAGCCTAAAACCATGAGGAGCAGTGGCTCAGTCAACACTCTGTGGCCTCAGACACACAAACTGCAGCCTGGATGCTGAACCCCAGCAGAATGTTTCTGGTCTCAGGGTAAAAAGGAGATATGCTATAAAGGCTGCAGTAAAGGCTGCAGAGACACCTAAGGCATGTTCTAGATGGCAAGATTCAGAGTGGAATTTTGGAGCCATTTATAATCTGTAGACTATTCAGTCATAGGTGCCCACTTGCACCCAGCAGCAGCTCACACCTCGGTTCTCCATAGCCCAGTGTGCGTCCCTCCCCAGCCTGCCTACTTGTCTTTGTCCATCTAACAGAAGTGCCTCAATTATTTTTCTAACATTAACCACACATAGCTCCCCCCTCCCCATTTAAATAATGCTTTGTAGCCGTGCATGGTGATGTAATCCTAGCATGTGGGATGTGGTGGAGTCAAGGAGGATCAGGAGTTCAAAGCCAGCCTTGGGTACATAAGGAATTGGAGGTCTGCATGGGCCTCATGATACCTTGTTTAACCAAGAAAAAATCAGAGGAGAGAGAAGGAGGGAGGGAGGGAGGGGGAGGGAGGGAGGGAGAGAGAGGGTCCTTTGGGACTAGGATCTCTTAGAATGTCAGACAAACTCTTGGGTCCCTGGTTCACTCCTGTATGGTTTGAATAAGTATCCATAAGTCTGTGAGATATTTATTTACTATATTATGACCACATAGCAGTTAGGAACCATTCTTCTCAAAGTGGCACCTGTAGGAACAGTGGGGAGGGCAGAAACTATTACAGATTGTCCAAATTCAGATTATACTGACCCAGGCAAACTGATATTCTTAGGCAAATTACCATATACGCTAAGCATCTATGTATGTGGGGGCTGATTTAATTTATCTTCTGGCTTATTTTAAGAGAAGAGTAGTGGAAGATTGTTTGTGTTTAGAAAAGTGTATGTGTGTGTGTTTGTGTGTGTGTGTGTGTGTGTGTGTGTGTTCCAGAGGACAAGCTCAGGTATTATTCCTCCTTGCTTTTTTGAGACAGAGTCTCTCATTGGTCCAGAACTCATCAAGTAGATTGGTCTGGCTGTCTCACAAGTCAGTGGGATCCATTGGTCTCTACCTCTCTGCCACTGGGATTATGACCATGGGCCACAAGGACCAGCTATTTTTCACATGGGTCCTAGGAGATGGAACTCAGATTCTCGTGCTTGCCTGTGAAAAGAGTTTTGATTTTGGCAGATCGAAGGACCCATTTCTATGACTATAAGAGACCTCAGACTCCAAGGGAAGAAGAAAACAGGGGTTATCAATTAGAGAGCCAACACTTGTGGTGTTTCAGCTGGAATGGTCTATGGTTGATGACTAGATGTAGGTTCCTGGACATACAATTATTCCCCACAAGGCCTCCAGCAGGTCCATGGCTCTGTGCCTGGTTTATGTCCATAAAACATGATGATAATAGCACATGCCACCTACCTGCCTGTCCTGGGGTGTCTGAGGACAAGTTAACATTTGTACTGTGCTTTGAAACTGTGGGATGAAAGGTGTGCACAAACTACAAAGCAGAACTCTGCTTGGCCATTGGCACTTGCTTCTGAGCTACACTCTGGTCATGGTGGAAGAAGGAAGGGTGGGCAGGAAAGGAGAGGGGCAGAGAATTGTGGGCTGTCACCTTGGAGAAAACCAGCGCTGAAGACTGCTAGGTGCAATCCCTTGTTGACAGGAGGGTGTGTGATCTGCTTTAAAAAAAAAAACAAACTGGAGCCTCCACTGGTGTCTTGGAAGCTGAGGAGCTAGCCCCCTGCTCTGCCATGCTCTCTCTTCCTTCTGCCGGGTTATTGTCTCCAAGCACAAGCTGGAAGATACTGTGGTAAGGGTCCAGCCAGCCAAATACAAGCCCTTAACAATTGCCCTTGCTTCTTGCCCTGCCTTGTGTAATGACTCTTCTGGTTTGTTTTTGTTTTTGTTTTTGTTTTTTTAATTAAAACTTTACATACATAGTAAGAGTATTCATTGTAGTGTTTCAAGCAGAATTTGTTTAAGCAGATTCTTCTCCCATTCACCCTCCCCTCCACCTCCCTCCCCCCAAACCGTGCCTCTTCCCATATCCTCCGACCCACTTTGATGTCATGGGTCCATTTGCTCTGATCGCCTTCTTCAGCACCTTTTTGGTCCTGTCTTCATCTCCTTCCTAGTTATTTATTTGTTTTTCTGCTTTACACACACTTACACATACATGTCAGACTAGGCTTAGCAGACGAGAGAGAATGTGGTTCTTGTCTTGCTGAGGCTGAATCACCTCAGTACAGTCTTTTTCATTTCCATTAAGTTTCCCCAGATTTTCATTTCACCTCCAGTGCAGCTGAATACAATCCCACTGTGTATATGTACATTTTCATCATCTATTCCTCTGTTGATGGACATATAGGCTGGTCCCACTTCCTTGCTATTGTGACTCCAGCAGCATGAAGCCTGGTGTGCAAATCTCTCTGTGGTAGGATGTGGAGTCCTTTGGGTCTATGCCCAGGAGTGGTATGGCTGGATCATATTTTAATTAGAAACTTCCTAATGATTTTCCTAATGATTGCATTAGTTTGCATTCCCAACAGCAGTGAATTAGAGCTCCCCTTTCCTCACATCCTCCCCAGATGTTGTCAGTTTTCTCTACACCAGCCATTCTTAACTGGAATAAGACAGAATCTCAATGTCATTTTAATTTGAAATTCCCTGAATTATTGTTGAGATCAGACTAAACCCTATTCTGAGTTGCTCAATATTCTATAAGACTGTGTTTTCTAAGGAAAAAAAAAAGGGACAGCTGGAAAATATATTTATGCTGGTATCTATAAAAACTCAAGTTGCCTGATGTACTCAGAGCTCTGTTTCTCTCCATAAGGAGGGCCTGAAGTCACACAAGCAAACAAGAAAGCTGAAACTCCACACAGTTGATGCACTGGTTTGCCTTTTCTCTGGTGCTTCATCTGAGTTGTGGGGAGGAGTGCTGGGAGGGTCATGTTCACAACATCTTCAAGTTCTCAGGCTTGCTAAACTAAAGAACCACAGCACAGCATCACTGTCCTGCCCGAGCACTAGGGGATGTCAAGTTCACCCCTACCGTCCCGTTTGTCCGTGTTGTTGTTAATAAGCTGTCCAAGGAGCCAGCCCCCGCTCCTGCAACTCTAAAGGTATTCATCATCTTCAAGCACTACGATTGAAGTAAAAAAAATAGTAGTGGCTCTGGCAGCCAGCCAGGAGCAGCTCCCTAGCTGCCCCTTCACTTTGCATCTGTTCTCTGACCTCTTTAGCTCACCAAGCTGCCATGTGCTATTTCTCTTCAGGCTGTTAAAAAAGTAGGTGCATGAGCATATGTGAGCACACACATGCACGCACATGCGTGCACACACACAAATATACACACATACACACACTCACTCATACACACACATACATACATACACGCGCGCGCGCGCGCGCGCGCACACACACACACACACAAACCAGAGAGCTAAAGAGAAAACAAGTCCATGCTTGTGGGGAGCCTAGACAGACCAGGGAAGCAAGGCTGTGGTGGCTAAGCCGTGGACTTTCAGTTTCCTACCCTGCCAGATGGTTTCCACCTCCATTTCAGTTCCAGAATGCCTCAAAGCTCAGGGCTAGCAGCCTGCCTACCTAAGTGACACCCGTGTTTCTAGGAAGGCAGTCTTACGAAAGTCCCTTCCCGACCTGCTTCCTCCCAAAAGACCTCCTAAAAGGCAGGGCACCACTGCCTTTTTCAGAGGTCTCAATGGAAAGCTCCTTAGAAAGCAATATTCGCAAGAGAAGGGACACTCGCAGCCTATGTGTCTTTTGTAGTTAACAGCAATTTCATGGAAGACACTAAGTCACTTGACTCCTCAGCACAAGATTAGTAGCAATCCCACTCCTGGTTGCGGTAATGAATCTGGGTGCTCTGAAGAGGGCATGCGCCCTGAGGATCTGAGATTTGTCACTTCCCTTCCCAGAGTAGCTCTGGTCTCTTTCGACCTACAGAGCAGCTGTGTTTGCTGAACTGTCCCACGGAGTGGCAGGCCTAGAAAGTGTTTGTCACCTCTGTGAACACAGTGTGTCTCAAACACAGTAGGTTCTAGAGATGGTTTGCAGAATGGATGAATGGATGAATGAATGAATGAATGAACGAACGAACGAACAGAGGTGTGTTTATCAAGCCGTCCCACACTGCAATCAGTTTCTAACAGGTTCTCAGCAGCTGACCAAGCCTGGTGCCCTCTGATAGTGGGACAGGGTCCTTCACCCTAACTTGCAGGGTCTCATTCATCTCCTGTCTTCACAGTGGGTACTGGTCCTTTGCATCCTTCTAGGGGATGAGCCAAGACAGCTGCTTTTCCACTCTGGTCTTTTCCCAGTTGAATCCCTGCTTTTATCCACCCACCCCCACCCCACCCTGTGAAACCTTTCCACCTGGCTCAGAGCCAGAGAGGCCTCTAAGTCACACTCAGAATTTCCATGACAGTAAACAGACTAAAAAAACCCCAAAGCTTCCCAGACTCTGAGAGGTCTCTTCCAATCCCACCGTGCCTGGCAGCATCCTCCCCGCACCCCACTTTAATACAGGCCTGTGGAAGGTCAATGACTCCTTTAAAAATAAAGGCAAGGTGGCCGAGTGCCCAGCTAGAACCAGCTGACAGTGCAGTTCTGTGCAGCCAGCCCTCTTTTCTCTGCAGCAGCCTCCAGGCAATCTTTTTTCTAAGGTCTGCAATCTATTATGCTACAGTTAACTGCCACATTCAAATGTAAAAACAGATCCTTGGATCAACACCCTATAAAAAGCCAAGAAAAACTGGTGCTGTTCTTTCCTGGCTTGAGCTTAGAGATTTGCAAGGGAAGAATCCTGGGCCAGAGAGGGCCAGGTGCCCTTGCTGGTTCTCTGTAACTCCAGCAAGTCAGAGGCCCGGCACACTGCAGCACTTCTAGGCATTGGCACCCTTGCTGGGTAAGGAGGAGCAAGAGATGCCAGAGGACCAGTGACCAAAGTCCTGCACAGGAGCAGAGAGTGATGGCTAGTGGCCTGCCAGCACTTTGGTTTCACCCAGCTCCCTCTTTTGATTCCGGTCTGGACTGGATCATCCTGGAAGATGGCTCTTTAAGACCTCCGCTCCATACCTGCTCCCCAGCTAAAATACAGATGCTTTCTTAAAACAAAGAACCGTCGTGCCTGCAGCGTGGAGAGCCTGGCTGCGCCAAAACACAGATTTTCATGCTTGCACGGACATGACTTGTTTTGCTGCACAACATCGTCAGGAAAGACCGTAGGTGCACTTGAAGCTTTGGAAGAAAGCCGTTTTTATTCCCATTCCCGAGGGCTCCTCACCTTTCTCCTGAGCCTGGGGAGCAGTAAGCATAAAGTGTCAAGGATTGTCTAATAGCCAGATCTAATCTGTTTGCCAGGCAGTTGCTATTGCCTGGACCACTCTGGCAACAGCCACGCCCGTGTCCTTAAACCTATAGGTTGCTGCTCATCCTGCATCTGCTTGGCTGGGCCAGCTGTTGCGCATCAGCTCTTGAGATCACTGTGTTTCTCTTCTGTGACTTAAGAAGGTTTGATACCTGGTTACCTCAGATACAAATTTCCCCCATATTTTCCCTCTTCACCTGTTTCTTTTTTAATGAGTATTTGGGTTGTTTGTCTATATTGGCCATTATAAATAATACAGTTTACGTTTAGTCCAAATGCAATCAGAGTTAAATACGCAACCTGCTCTTGGTGCAGAACTTGAATTCATTGTGTGACCTACGTGGCCATGGTCAGGTGCCAGTTTCTACAACCTTTTCTTGTTCTGTGAGGGTAGCTTAGTACACATGGGGCACACACAGTATGTGTCAAGTGGGTACAAAGACAAATGGAAAGCAGGTTCTATAATAGTTTCAGTCATAGTGGAGAACCCAAGAAAGGCGACAGTGCCAAAGGCATGCTGACTCCTGCTTTGGAGATGCGAGGGAAAGAAGCGAGCGCTTTAACACCAGCATGGGCCTGCTTAGGGCTGCACAGAGAGCCTTGCCCTTACACCCCTGTCCAGGTGACCCCTCTGCCCTGTGTTGTCTGAAGAAAGCTTTGTGGCACCCTTGTCTGCCATTTTCTCCCACATTCTGTGAGTAGGTTCTTACTCATGCTTCTGGAGTAGCCCTAATTAAACTCACTGGGACACACACACACACACACACACACACACACACACACTTCTGCCCAGTTGTGTGTTTACTTCTGTGTCTCTGTCTGGGTCCTTCAGTGCCTCCCACAATCAGCTCTGGGAAGTCTAGCTTTGTGGTCTATGTAACAGGTGCTGAGCTGCTGTTCCTCTCCTGTGGCTTCCCTAGTCATGTCTGATGATGCAGGCTGGGGACTGTGGTTGCAGACATGCTGACACACTCTTGCTAGCCTGTTCCTGCTAAGCCTGTTCTCTTCCAGCCATCCTCACACCAAACAGCTGGAGCATGCCACACCCACTGGGCACTGCCTCCTCTGGGTTGAATAGCTTAGGCTGGTCCTAATCTCCCTGAGATGCTGTTGTCTGGCTCAAATGTGCTCTCCTACCATCTGTTTCCCACTCACTCTCACACAAAGGCAGCAAGGTCAGCTGGCCCGAGTTCAGTGGTTTGCATTTTCTATCCTCCCGAGGGACCTGAGTAATGCCACACCCTACCTATCCAGCCTCTTCTAAGTTTCTTCAGTTCTATTGGCTAGTGCTTTCCCCTTGTTCCTTTACAGTGTCTCCATCACACCCTGTGGCTCCATCATCGGTGTGTGTGTGTGTGTGTGTGTGTGTGTGTGTGTGTGTGTGTGTGTATGTGTGTGTGTGTGTGTGGGTGTGTGGGTGGGTGTGTGGGTGGGTATGTGGGTGGGTGTGTGGGTGGGTGCTATTTCCTTTTCATGTAGGAAGTACCATACACAGGTATGGTAGGTACACTTTCTGTGTGCCAAACCTGTTTTGTTTTTTCCTCTCATTTTCTCTGATCTTGTTTAGTTATCTTTTTGGTCAGTTTGTTTGTTTTGAGACAGGGTCTCAAGTAGCTCAGGCAGGATGTGAACTCTTTCTTTGTATCTCATACTAGCTCTGAGCTCTTAATCCTCCTGTCTCCACCTTCCAAGTGCTGGGATTATAAGAATATATTAGTATGCCTAGCATGTCAGTTTTCTTTAAATTTCTACTTTAATATATACCAGTTGTGAACTGATTATAGGGATAATAAAACAGGAGATGTGATACCGAATATTTCCCAGGTCACATAAGAAAAGGACAAAGGTAGGACTTGAACTCAGGCCTATCTGGACCACATCATCTTGGGTTCAAACCTCTACTCCACAACTTTAGTTTAATATTGGATAAATCGTCTCTTTCTGAGTCCAAGAGGAGACATGGGAAACATCAGAGGGAGCTCTTCTCGAGTAGCTCAGCTCAGCTCAGCTGAGAAGCCATTTTCCTTTAGGAGTTGATACCAAACACTAGGAACTTGAAGAAGCCACCTTGTCACTTCTCCTCTGGTCTCTCTGCTGTATTTGAATCCCTGTTGTGTGTCAGTCACAGTGCCTGGTGACTTTTCAAGCACGATTTCTATTCAGCTTCTAGAACCCTGTAGAACAGGCACCAGTAGGCAGAGAGATAGGGTGGCACTTTCTAATGGTGGCCTAGATAAAAAGAGAGCTCAGGTAAAAACAAGCAAGCAAGTAAACAAACAAACAAACAAACAGCAAGCCCAGCATTCCTTGCACATCTTCCAAGCAAGTATGGCTGTGGTGGCGGTGGCTACCACAGCCATCCCCTGATGACCTCAGACTCCAGCTTCTTTGTTTTCCCAGTGTGGATTGAAGCCCAGAACTGTCTTGAGTCTTCAAGGCCTTCTGTGTCAGACTGGGACTGCAGAGGAAGGGTCAGCTAGTGGGGTCTCATCTTCTTCAGCACACAGAAGGCTACCTGTGGTAGTGGTTGGACCACCCAACCTTTATTCTATAAGCCAATCTAATAGACCTTCTATTATATATATATATATATAATCCCGATGTTCTGGATCTCAGTACTTTGACCTTCCAGGTGGACGAAGCTCTAAGGGCTGCTAGTCAGGGCAGGTCCTGGGCTCTGAGCAAAGCAGACATCTTCTGCAGTGTGGGTGACCAGATGTAAGTGGCTTGACATGGCTTCTGGTGTCCTTAACCCATGGAGCTTCCAGAAAGAGCACTGTGATAACAGATCTTCAAACCTCACACATGCTTTATGAGTCTTTTTAATTTGTCTTGTATATTCTTCTTTTTGTAGTTCATCCTGAATTATTTTAAGAAATCAAGCTAAAAACCAAAAACATTAAGTAAAGAAATAACTAGGAAGGGAATTTCTGACCTTAAAACTTCACCTACTGATGCTCCAGGATCCAAGTGAAGACTCGGGCAGGATACCGCAATGAGATGGCATTTGCTTATTCTCTGCAGCAAAGAGTGGTGAGGCTGGAAGAGGCCAGGGAGTTTTATAAGTAGAAGTGGGTTGAACTAGAAGTAAGTTTCAGAGTTAGAACTTGATCCTCCAGTCTCCCAATCTTCATATTTTAATCCATTCTGTCATTAGTCTTGATGTAAACTTATTCAGGAAACCAACACCTGACCGGGTCTATGAGGACAAGATGAGGAGGAAAGGCTCGCCCTGAGTATGAGCTGGGGACCTGAACTAAATAATATAAAGATCAGTGACATAAAAGCATGGCATCTGTCCTCTGCTTCCTGAAAGCAGATGGCATGTGCCCATGCCCTCCCCATCATGAAGAACTGAAGATGGTACAGTCATGGGCCTGTCTGTTGTCCTTGGGCTCTTGTGGTTTTAACACAAAGTTCACTTGGGAGACGTTACACGGGGGCTGATTTCCCAGTGGAATCTTTCCTCTGTGGCCTCGTTTGTGGGTCTGAACAGCTTCATGACCAGGGTCTATAAATTAAGAAGTGGGCAAGAAAGGTCTAAACCCCACCCTCTTCAGTCAATCTTGAGAGCAGGCCTTGGTGAGCTTTACTGACAAACTCACTTTGTCCTCTGTCTTCCTGTTTGTTTTGGCAAGTGACCATAGTGAGAGAAAATAAGCGTGGGGTGTTTTGACTTCATCCCTGTTGGGTCACTGAGGACAGACTCACTGTCCAAGCCCCCTGTTAGGTGGCTCTTTCAATACAGACACTTTCTCTGGGGTTTGGAGATTCTCCCTCCCATCCCTTGGGTCTTCACAAGGTAATTATGTTCTCCACTGAGGTGGTTCTGGGGACACCATAGTGTCCACTTACATTATTCTTAAGCACTATTGCAGCTTTGTGGGCAGCTTGTTAAAGTTCCTCTGGAATCTCTGCCATGGGTGTGGCCTTGTTTTTCAGTCATCACTCTGCTAGGGCATTGAGGATAATATTGAGTGTTAACCTGACAAAATCTAGAATTACCTAGGAGACAGGCTCTGGGTATGCTTGTGGGGGTTATTTACATTAGATTAACAGTGGGCACCATCATTTCATGGGTTCAGATCCTGAGCTAAATAAAGAGGAGAAAACAAGTTGGGTATCAACACTCATCAGTCCTTTCTCTATGTCACAATGTGATCAGTTAGGACTTCCCACCATGATGGACTGTGAGCCAAAATAAAAGCCAAAGTAGATGAACTCACCTGCAATGCAGAAAGCAATTGGGTGTTAGCAGAGGAAGAAACATCTTGTCTAAGAAATTACTGTATTTCTCTATCATTATGTTGCACTGAATTTTGAGGGCATCCAAAACTGAGTTAGACATGGCTTCAATCTTTGCCAAGGACCAGCCTCAGCTTGGTCAGGGGTCCTGAGGAAGGCATGTTTGGGAGTGGTGAAAGAAACAACTCTAAGTCAAATGATGGGGTGCAAGCTGACAGCCTTGAAGTCCACCTGAGATGGCTTTCTGATTGAGACAACTCTTTGCTTGAGATAGTTATCTTACTGGAAAAAATTCTATAAGAATTTCTTGTAGAAAAAAATTCTCTAAGAGCTGTGTTTATGTTTACTCTCCAAAGGTCTCCAGGTAGCTTATCCAGATGGCACAGCTCTTGCAGACCAAAGCAGTCTTTTATTTATAAATTCAATCATTTACTCCAGGTTCACTTTTGCTTATCCCAGTAATCAGCATCCCATGACCGACCCCAGCCCCTTGACTTAGGAAAAGACAGCAAATACACTTCTTTTTTTAAAGTGTCAAATGAATGCAGAGATCTGCCTGCCTTTGTAAGCACAGACAATAAGGTGGATGGGTGGGATCCCCACTATGTCTGGGCCTAAACTAGCTTTGTCCCAGGCTGACCTTTGTTTCGTGAATTATTTAAAAAAAATTGTTGATACCATTTCGCGCTAAACCCAGCGCTAAACTCAGTGCTCTGGTGGTCTCACAGCCTCTGCCTCTAGGCTAGCTCCATGCAGTGACCAATTGAGGTTCTCTTGCTGCAGATTCCGCTCACGTTCCCAGCCATCCACCCCCTGTGGTCAGTGGTGCCAAATCCCAGTAACCCAGTAAAATCAAAACTCTAGAAGCTTATAATTAATCAGTCAGGTTTATGTATCAATAAATTCTCAATTCACAAAACGTCCACACAATTTATTCAGAGCCAATTGATATTGATATAATTGCCCACCTAGATAAGACAAATTGTCCTGTAATTATCCATCCCTTATAAGATATTCATAGCTACCTGTGGTTATTTAAAGCGACTCAGAACCTGGATCTTCTTCCCCTTACCCCATCTTCCTTCCTTCCTCTCTGTCCTCTCTCTGTCTCTGTCTCTGCAACTCTTAGCACCGCCTCCCTTTTCCCTGTCCAATCACAGGCTTCTTGTTGTATTAATTGGGGGAAAATTCTGGTACAGACTTTGAACTCAGGAATCTGACTGCCTTTGTAAGCCCAAACAATAAACTTAGCTGGTTGGGATCTTGTCCTGAAAACATCTCTCCCCAAATCTCTTTATCTCCTTCCTTAGTATCTTTCTGATAAGCTGGCTCATAGTGCAGGAGCCTGGAGGCCTTTCTTCTTTCAGGTCCACACATATACTGCCCAACACATCTTGTCTAATATATACTGTCCTGGATGATACTTCTGGCAGCCTCTTTTTGGCTTAGTATGCCGCAAAATCACTTTTGACAGTTCTACTCTTTGGTCTGGGACATGTTTATGATAATTCTGTCACCTAATGCATCCAGGGTCATAAGACATATCCCCTTTCTCTATATAATGTGGGTACTGCAGTTTAGATATGGAATACCTGCCCCCTCTGACAGGGTCATGTGTATGAGCACTTGGCCCTCAGATGGAAGCTGTTTTAGGAAGGCTGTGGGATCTGCAGGAGGTAGAAGCTTTGATAGTCAGGATCCACCTCCTGCTTTCTGACTACAGACACTATGTGACCAGGCACCCCACATACTTATTTTCTCATGCCTTTCCTGTCGTGATGAACTTTCCTACCGTGGTGATAGACTGTATCCCCTCAAACTGTAAGCTTAAACGAGTGCTTTCTTTCTTAAATTTCTTTTTGTCAGGTATTTGGTCACAGCAACCTGTAGGGGAAACTCCTGCCCTCCTGCCAATTTCTCAGTCTGGCACATTCCAGGTCATATAATTACTCCTTTATGTCCTACTTGAGTTTTTGTGTTCTCTACATGATAAATTGATGGCATAATTGCTTCAAATTATGGTTAAACAGAGGATTTATTGTAGATATGAGGGAGAATATAGCCAGAGGCATCTGAAAGAGTCCAGACCAGAGAGAAAAAGCATTAGACTGACATGGCCAGCAGACTGGGCCTGGCCAAGAGAGGAGAGAGACAGGGGATTGTGAGGGAGTGAGAGAGGATGATGAAGAGAGAAGAGGACCAAGAGCGAGGGGCAAGAAGGAGCATAGCTGAAATATCAGAGTTACAAGGACCGTGAGAAGGTTGGGGGAGGGAAGCCCATGAACTGGAGAAGTTTAGGGTAGGGGATGGAGTGAGAAGAGCCAGGATGCCATCATGGATTCTGAACTGTGTAGCAGGGACTTACGATTGTGATACTGAAGGAGCCTGGAGGCCAGCATGCACTTCAGTATGCTAATAGTCACCACACATATCCACCTGTCCTTTCTGACAGTGATAAGGGAACTAGCTTCATGAGTTCCTGCGGAATTCTGCCTTTTGTTTAACTGGAAGAATTTGGGAAAGTAACAGGTATGGGAAAGGCTTTGCAGATATCCCAGGAGGAAAGATCTATTGTAGCTTACCACCTCCATTTCAGAGATTAGAGCCTCTGTTCCGGTCCACCATCATGGCTGTACTTCCACTCAAAGAAATTACAATATCACGGGTAGAATGAAAAATGCCATGTGGGCAGAGTGGTAACAAGGAATCAGATATCATAATAGGCTTGGATCATTTCAATTTCTATTTGTATCAACTGCTGCACTGGGGTTACACTGACAGAGTAAACATCAACATGGAATAAGACTGTTCCTCACATCGAGAATTATAAGATAAATGAGATCAGTGGCACTGGACTTGGAGCCATGGGGGGTCAGGAGACAATGAAGTGTTTAGTTGAACTGAAATATTGGGTGCCTGTAACTAACCATGTTTGGATCTCCTGTTTGTGAGTGCAATACCCCAAGAAGCACTCTCAGACATCAAAGAATGGAGAAAGCTGTTGCCTATAGCAAGGGAGGAGAACACTGGAGCACCTCCTGGAACAAACCAAATACTCCTGGGGTTTCAGTGATGCGAAGAGACACCATGACCAAGGCAACTCTTATAAAGAAAACATTTAATTGGGGCTGGCTTACAGTTTCAGAGGTTCAGTTCATTATCATCATGATGGGAAGAATGGTAGCATCCCAGCAGATGTGGTACTGGAGAAGGAGCTGAGAGCTTTACACCTTGATCTGAGGCACTCAGGAGGAGACTGTCTTCTGCAGGCAGCCTGGAGTGGGCTCTGGATCTCATTGGTAGACTTGAGCATATTTGAGACCTCAAAGCTCAGAAGTGTGTTGGCAATTTCACAGCAGCAAGATGGCTCCACTGAGAGTGTGTCTTGCTCTGTATTCAACATTAAGCCTTCAGACCCGATTGAACTCAGACAGATTCAACACTAAGCCTTCAGACCCAATCAAATGCAGGGGGGACATTAACAAAATAATCAGGATGGAACCAGGCCAGCTTCAACATGGAACATGAGTGGGTGGAGTACCAGAACTGACTCCACACTCTAGTGTGGACAGGAGGTGACACTTCCACAGTGACACATTTCCTCTAACAAGGCTACACCTCTTCTAATAGTGCCACTTCCCATGGGCTGAGCATATTGAAATCACCACCACTATGTCATTCAGAGAGGTGATACATGGTCTCACGGGAAAACATCCAGAAGCACACTTACTTTTGCGCATGCTTAGTTCCTGCTTAGGTTAGAGTGTCTCTTTAAGAATAGAAGATAGAGTTCCAGGACAGCCAGCGCTATACAGAGAAGCCCTGTCACGGAAAGAAAGAAAGAAAAAAAAAAAAAAAAAAGGATAGAAGATAGCAGACTTATGTTTGGGCAAACTTAGCTCATGGAGCCCAGGTCTCAAAGGCTAATATGGCTGACAGGAACACTTCTGGAAGTGCTCAATGTAGGTCAAAAAGATAGCTGACAGGACTATATCTAGGCATAGTTTTTTTTCCACAATGTTTTAACTGATAAAAGGACACTTTGAAGGAATGTTACTGTTGTTTACTCCCAAAGATGTTGACTGTGGTAAGTGGTTTAGATTATTCTAGGAAGGGAGCCATTCAGATAATACTAAGGAAATTGGACAGTGGAGCTTGTGATTTAAATGGCTCTTGAGGAAGAGAATAACGTGTTGCACATGTCTGTGAGGACAGTGGGGATTCGGGTACGAGAGGCTGGCTGTGCAGGGAGATCTGAACTGAGCCTATGGGAGACCTCCTGTCCACACTAGAGTGTGGAGTCAGTTCTGGTACTCCACCCACTCATGTTCCATGTTGAAGCTGGCCCGGTTCCATCCTGATTATTTTGTTAATGTCCCTCTGTATTTGATTGGCTCCGAAGGCTCAGTGTTGAGTCTGTCTGCATTCGATTGGGTCTGAAGGCTTAGTGTTGAATCTATCTGAGTTCAATCGGGTCTAAAGGCTTAGTGTTGAATACAGAACAAGACACGCTCTCAGTGAAGCCATCTCGCTGCTGTGAAATTGCCAGCACACTTCTGAGCTTCATGCCCAGTATCAACTTTGACTTTAGAAGGCTTTTATTTTTGGAAAAAAAGTCCCACCACTGATTTCCAGTTTGCTGTTTTAGATTTACCCAAAGAAGTGGAAGACCAGAAGAACAGAGTTGCCCAAATGAAAGATTGCTATCACTCAGTATAGAGAGAGGTGTGACATCATCATGTGTGCCGCTGCTGCTGCGCACTACCTGTAACTACTTAGGGAAGGGAGGTGATTAATAGTGACTTGAGAATTCTCTAGTATTTTCTTTCCTAAAATGCAATAGGACAACGATGCAGTCTTCCAAAGGATTTAATTTAGATTTGAGGAAAGTTGAAAATGTTGATGACTAGAGAAAGGCCAGGAAGTTGGTCAGTCACAGATGTAAAATAAGCAAACATAGGCAAGGATTGTTTATTCCTTAGTAGAGAGAACCCAGAGCAGGGAGACAGCAAATCTCTCTTCAGGGTCTTAGAGAGCACCACATACCTGCCCCTCTATTCTAAATTTCCTTGGCACACGGGAGGTGCTCAGCAGAGATTCTGTTAAAGAAATTAATTATTCTTGGTGTATTCAGTAATTGTGAAAGAATACAAGGCTCAGACATTATCTATATGGAAAACAAGTAGGTATGGGGCTGGGAACATAAACAGGGGCTCTAAAGGTCAGGAGAAGTGGTTGCTCCTGGGGAGAGAGCTGCTGTCCCATGCAGCGCCAGGTCTGTCATCCTGTGTCATCTCTGGGGAGCAAAGCCTGAACCCTTACTCTGAAGCTAAGCACCTATTTTAGGAAACATTGATCAGCAGTTGTCTGCCGTCCAGGGCAGCACCATTGAGAGCGGGGGTGGGGTGCGGTGGGGCTATCCAGGGCAGGGGATTCAATTAATTTCTGTTAACTTCTGCTATTCAAAAGGACAACTTCCCACAGGCCTCCAGTCCTGTTGCTCTGCTCCATCTGTGGGTCTACTTCCCTATCCCCTTTGAAACTCTATTCCTATGCAAAGATTCTAATATGCACAAACACTGTGAACACGAGTTGAAATTTGATCTAGATTTAATCCTGGCTCCTTCATTTTAAGGATCAGAGAGGTAACCTGACTTGGACAAGGTCACCAAGCTAGGAGGTGGTATTGCTGGAATTCCAAGGCAGGGCACTTGGCTTGAGCAGGGTATTTTCCATCCCTCGCAGGAGCAGGGCAGCAGACACAGGTTGCTGCCAGCCAGGGCTGGTCTTGCTCTGCTCTTTGGCGTCAGGCAGACTGGAGATCAAATTCCAGCTCTGCTTCTTCTAGCTACGTGACCCGTGACTGAAGCAACTTGCCGAGCTTCGCCTAGCCTGTTTCTTCCCTGCAGTTGAGAATCCTGACTCCTTTTCACAAGGTTGTCCCCTCCCTTGAGTAACAGCAAAGCTGCCTGATATAAGTCACCAGTGCAGGTTTGTACCAGGCAGCTTATCCCTTGTTCGGAGTCCTGGATTGGGGAAGGAAGCACAAAGTTCTGGTTTAGTCAGATATTGTCGAGCAAGGGAGTTGATCTCCTTGAGGTGCCATTGTTAGGAAAAGGCCCTTTCTGACAGCCATCCTCGGTGTTGTGATTAAGTCACTGACCTGATGCGTGTTAAAGCTCCCTGTGAAAGGTCAAGCCTTTTGTTAGTTCTCAGTATTGGCATTAAAGCCGGTATCATTTCCCAGCTTCTCCTGCTCCTCTCCCAACTTTCCTGTCTCATGTCTTTGGTGGGATTTTTCATCATGGCACTGTTGGCTTTTTCACAATGTCTACGTCTGCTACTGTCTTCTCTTGCCTGAGAAACAGTGCTTGTGCACTCTTGTGCCTATTTTCAGGAGCCCTTTTCTGGGGTTACAGAAGAAGGATGTGGAGAGATGGAGCAGACCCATTTTGTGAGCTTGGCTCACACTCTCCCAACCTCCCTCAATGGGGCATTGGCTTCCTAAGAGAACTACTTATCCGATGGATGATTGTTGGGAATTGGTGGCGGGGAGAAGAGCCAGATGTGCAGAGCCAATGGAAAAATCTAGAAGTGTGGCCAAAGAATTCTACTGTTCTCTCTGCTGTTTTCAGACAGGTTACTGCCAGAAGGCTCTGGAAGCCATACCCTGTGGGGCCATGCTCATAGGCCTGCAGGCACAATGCCTGTTGCTTTCATTTATTTGTTTTGCAGACAAATACAGCAGCTATTTGAAAAAGTAGCACCCACAAACACGGACAAACTCAGAGACCAAAAGGCTCCACGTGGATCATCCTCTCCCCTAAAAGCTCCAGCAAGTCAAGACACTGTTTACATTTCAATTTGGCAGAGTTTAAAGAAAAGATGGCAATGTAAACTGGGTAGGTTGGAAACCTTCTTACCCTGCAATTCCTTCCCTCTGAGTCATGATCTTAGCAACGTGAAATGCAAGCATTCCATGAGAAGGCTGGGCAAGCTGCTTCTCAGGGTCTTCTTCCTCCCCAGGCCTAGCACACCCTTGGGGATGTTTTTTCTCCTGACCGAGGCTCTAAAGGACTGAGCTCTCCGGTCAATGTCACTTGACATACTTGACATAAAGTGGCCTTTTAACACTTCCAATCAACTAAGGAGATAATGGGTAGAAATAAAATCTTATAAACTAGCAGCGACAGGGCACCTAAGACAACTTGATTTTTGCAGTTAGTCGGTAAACTAGACTCAGCCTTTGTTGGTGATTAGGCCAAAATTGAGCACAGGTTGCTTACCCAGCATTCAGTGCCAGGTCAACGTGGGTCAACTTTCCCTGTTCTATGGCACTGACAAAATCCCAGCAGAAGCAGCTACAGGAAGGGAGGGTTTATTTTGGTTCATCCTGGCAGAAAAAGCATGCTGGGAAGGTAAGACCACAGGAGTGTGAGGAACAGGGTTGGACTTGATGTGCCCACAGTGGGAGATCAGAGAGAACTCAGTAGCGAGGCTTGCTTTCTCTACACAGCCTAGACTCCAGCCCCCCACTTTCAAGGTGGGGCTTCTCAGTTAAGCTTCCCTGGAAACTCCCCCACCAGACATATTCAGAGGTTTGTCTTCTACAGGATTGAAGTTGGCAAGATTAACCATCACAAGGGACCTCCTGGCTCGGGAGATGGCTTAGTGGCTAAAGTTCTTGAGGACCAGAATTCAGATACTGTTAGTGGCATCCCATCCTCACAGGCCTGCCAGGATTGGATGCCTGACGCCTGTGTGCACATCTAGAATGACTTCCCCGTTGGGTTAGGCTGTGGGTACCACACATAGCATGGAGGATGGTCTCTTTTTTATACGGTTGGTGCAGAGCTGCTCTTCTTGTAGATGCAACTATAGTCTTGATGCCATGGCAGGTGGCACATGGAATCCATTTGCACACATGTTTAACTATCTCACTCAGACATATGTGGACCACTTAGAGGGTACAGACCTGAAAACTAGCTTCAGGAATGGATTCTGCTCTCAGTTACAGATGAGGGCCTGCCCTCAAAGCACTTATCATTTGACTTTTATTCCTTTATTGAGCACCCAGACCTCTGAACAAAGAAACAAAACCAAGCAAAAGGCACTGTACTGTACTGGAAGAGATCATGACATTGAGCTAAGAAGTAGTTTCCTGCTTGCTTATTATATAACTTTGAGGAATTTACCTAAACACCAGAGGAATAGTTTTCTCATCTATAAAATGGGAATCTGTGCTCAATTATTGCACAGAAATTAAGTTGTAAATAAATAACTTCCCTACACAGCATTTGTCTGAATACACAATTGTATCCTGAGAAGGAATATTCTGAGAGATGATATATGCAAATTATCACATCAGAATTTAATATTTTACATCATTGCTATGGAGCCAGGTATAGGGGTGGAGAAAGGGGTAAGGAATTCGCTTACTCTGCCTGGATAAGCCAGAGTAGCACCCACAAGAGGCTACATAAGAGCTGGGAGCTTCGTTTGTTCACTAGGCACTGGGTTAGGCATTGCAAGCCCAGGAGTATGGGTCAGAGTGCTGACTGGATTTTGTCAACATTGCACAAGCTCAGGTCATCCAGGAAGAGGGTTGGCCTGTAGGAAAGTCTGTCGGGGCATTCTCTTGACTAATGATGGATGTTGGAGGACCTGGCTCTGTGGATGGTACCAACCCTGGGTAGATGGTGCTAAGTTGTACAAGAAGGTAGTCTGAGCAACCCATGAAGAGCAAGCCAGTAAGCATCATTCCTGTTTTGGTTTCTGCTTCAGTTTCTGCATCTGAGTTCGTGCTTGAGTTCTTGGCCTTGATTTTCCCCAATGGAAGACGGTTACTTGTAAGCCTAAGATTAAATAAACCCTTTCCACTAAAGCTGTTGTGCTCAGTGTTTTATCACAGCAATAGAAACCCCAACTAAGACAGTTAGCTTCTGTTACTCATTTGAGAAAGGTGACCAAGTCAGTGCTATTTGGACTACAGGGTGCCTTTGGCTTTGGGAGATGATGCTGGAGGCCAGCTCTGAGTAGGACCATAAGCTGTGCATATATTCCTGATGAAATGGGGCCTTTTTATACCATTTCATATGTTCTATTTTCAATGGCCAGGCTTCATGTTAAGCTACGACGAAAATGTTTTCTTTTGTTTCCCTGAGAAATATCACTGTTCATTCTGTATATTTTTAGAACCAGACAGAAGTTCCAGACTTATGAGAATTCCCTGGTAGCTGTTTAGAGATTTTAGTATAAATCTTGTTTGTATGGGGCCATTTCCCTGCCTTTCTGGCCTGTGTTGTCTAGGCTCCCAAGCCTTCTGTGTGGGACATGGCAACCTCTCCATAGATTATTACTGCCAAGTAGAAGGCATGGTGTCAACTGGAAACTGCTTAGCTGGTATTTTCCTTCTTGAGGCCTAACCCATTGCTTCTACCTTGACTCTCTTGTTACAGTGCCTCTGAGGTAGAATTTTATTTAAAATTCCAATAATCAAATGTATTTTTAAAAAGTATCTAACTCTAATTGTGAGGAGGCTTGAATTTTTTTCTTTTTTTCTTTTTGTTTTTTTGAGACAGGGTTTCTCTATGTAGCCCTGGCTGTCCTGAAACACACTCTGTAGACCAGGCTGGCCTCGAACTCAGAAATCCACCTGCCTCTGCCTCCCAAGTGCTGGGATTAAAGGCATGCACCACCACTGCCTGGCTTCTTTTTCTGTTCAGCAGTATATCAAGCTAGCATATGGGTTAGAAACCATAAACCATTACTGCAAAGGCTAGAGTGCAGTCACAGGTGTCCATCTAGAGTGTATGGAGGAGAAAGGCCTAGGAAATCTGTGTTTAAAACAAAAATTAAAACAAAACCATAAATTACTTTGTAGCCAAAACTTTGTCAAACTGCTGTAGTTTTGTACCAGTTGCTATAATAAAATACTCTCACAAAGAACAGAGTAGGAGGCAAAGGGTTTGTTTGACTTACAATTCTATTCTACAGTCATTCTTGTAGAGAAGTCACAGAAGTAAGAGCTCAGGACATCTGGTCACAGTATAGCCCCAGTCAAGATTAAAGAAGTGAATGCAACCATCTGCCTGCCTGCCTCCTGGGTCATTTGCTAACTTTCCTTACTCTTATACACTTGAGGGCCCAGCCTAGGGAATGGTACTGCTCACAGTGGGCTGTGTCTTCCTACATCAATTTAACAATCAAGACAGTTCCCCATAGGCCAGCCTAGTGTAGAAAATCCCTCAATGAGACTCTTCCCAGGTGAATCTAGATTTCAAGTTGAGAGAGAGAGAATTCTTTTAAAAAGAGACTTGTTCTTCTTAATTTGGCCAGAATAGAAGAGGAGACAGACTTACACAACTATGTCCTCAGAGAGTCGAGGGCTTCTGACATCATACAGAGAGCATCTATCAGGATGTCTGACTTCATTAGAGCACAAGAGAGGACAAACAAATCACATCCAAACTGAGTTCTACACGCAGACAGCAGCCACATATGCTCAACTACAGCTCTTAGGTCTAGGTCTACCTCAGCTCCCACAGTTAGCTCTGCATCTGGACGGCTCGGGAGCAGTAATGAAATCAAGATGCTTCTTTATTCTCTGCAAGATACTGTTCCTGGGTCTGTAGCCCCGAGGCTCTGCTTTGCTGTTAGAGTTGAACGAATGTAAATAATTCAAAACATGTTCCAACAGTGTGTTCCTCATTTAAAACTTATTCTATGCAAATGTATCCTAGGCTGAGAAAGGTTTGGCTATAGCCTAGGATAAATGGACCAAGTCCATCCTGACCAAATTCCCCAGACACTTGGCTAGCTCATGGGTGGCAGAGTTTGGGTAAACTATGTTGACACAACCCTCATTTTGTTTGCCTGAGCCATCATTGAATGAAGACTATTATGCAATCTACATGTCGAGACATTAGCCACTGGCAGTGCATGTGTCCCCGAGTATGTGTGCACATGGTCTCAACCAGACCACCTAGGAAGGTGATGGCCTCAGAGCCCAGAGGTCCCAAGGAGAGGACTGGGAGGAGAGGACTGGACACCCAGCAGAGAAGCTTCAGCAGAGAGCCTGTGTTCCTGGAAGGGTTTCCTAGAGGGAGAATTGAGGCACCTCACACAGGAATAAGGCATGGCCCACCAGTCACCCAACATCCTTTTCCAAGTCACTCCCTAACTCTTCTAAGAGAACAGGGTTCCTGGCTTTACAAGCTCAGACATGGTCAGTCTGTGAGGTGACATTTTCTTTGAAAACATTGTCATTTTTATTTTTTTCCATGACTTGTTTGAAGACCAAGGTTAGCTCCTGCCTCAGCTGCCCTTGCTGTCACAGTTTCTACCACCAAAGTGCTGGCACGGCAGGGATGAGCCACCAGACCTGCTTTCTATTTTAATTCTTAATTTATTGGTGGTGACAGTAGCAGTTGCACATGTCAAAGGTTATCTTCTTCACTGTGTTTAAGTGAAGCTGTACCATATAAACATCCCGAGTAGTGAAATGGTACAAACACACACTATATGATTCATGCCCCACCATGTCCTTCATATCTCACTCGAGGGGGACACTGTCCAGGTTACTTATTCACACAAACATGCATGCACACATGTGAGGCAAGGATTACCAGTTCCATAAAAATGGAAGCTGTCGTGGGCAGCAGTTAATGTAGAGCTCCTAGCTGTCAGAGTTGACTGAATAAGTGACTTTGATTGTGGGCTCAGCCCTGAATGAGACATTAGTATCAACCCTTCCCAAGGCTATGGAACACATACAACACACACACACACACACACACACACACACACACGAATAATAAATACATTTAACATAGTTAAGTATGTTGGCATTTTACTATGGGTTTTATATCTCTAACTTATTCTTTCTAATATAACAGTTTCCTATATTTCTTTGTACTGTATGGTTTCTTAGTTAACCCTTTGTTCCATTTGGAATTATACTCTGTGGACAGTGAATGCTAGGAGTCTGTTTCTTCTAGGTAAATCCTCACTGAGGTCAGCAGCAGTTAAGCTCTG
>NC_034599.1:9602380-9616733 GCF_900095145.1 Mus pahari | reverse complement strand
CATTGCCCTGTAACCCATTCCTATGTGTACCAGTGCCCATTGCCCTGTAACCCATTCCTATGTGTACCAGTGAGCATTACCCTGTAATCCATTCCTATGTGTACCAGTGCCCATTGCCCTATAATCCATTCCTATGTGTGCCAGGGCTTTCCTGGGAGTTTTACTCTAGTCCACTCATCTGAGCCAATACCACAATATTGTTTTTGTAATGAGTTTATGTGGTGTCTGAGAAGGCAGTAATATGATCCTGCTCCTCCCCCTTCCCTCTTCCCTTCACTTCTCCCTTCCCCCCTCCCCTTCTTCTTTCCCCTCCCCATCCCTTCCCTCTGGTCCCCTTCCTTTCTCATCCACTTCCTCTTCCTGTCCTGTCCTTTCCTTTCCCCCTTCGCCCATCTCCACTTTTCTTCTTTTCTGTCCTGACATTTTTTTCCCCATAAGAAACTCAAACTTATTTTGTGAATTTGTTAAACATTGCTTCTCATTGGGTTTGCATCAATTTTGTGAGGATGATTATGGCAAAGATAGATATATGATCCGGTTAATGACGTGGTATATTAGTCACTGGTTCTGTGTCTATCGATAAGCCCTCCCAGTTCGGTAGGCTGCTGACCATCTCTCTTGTTAAATTGCTTTGCAGCTGGTGCTGATTTGATTGGTAGTATCAATTTTATTGACACTCTGAATGGGTTGTTCCTCACGTTGACTTTTAATGCTTAATTTATAGTGGCTCCCTCTGTCCCATCCAAGGCTGCCATGGCTTCAGTGCCTCTCAGGGAACCCCTCCGCATAGACACCTCCCCTGCCTGGCCAGTCTCACTGGGACTGAAAGTCTTTTACTTCCTTCTTCCCATGCTCCTGCTACCTCCTGCCAGTTAGAATGTATCCAAGGAGAAAGGCACCATCCTAGGCCTGACCCCATCCTCCACCGCTGGCAGTTTGCCCTCCCTAGGGACCTCCCGGGCTGTGTGTTTTAGGGGGTCCCTGAGAAGCAAGGGAAATGGCCTCTGGTAATTCCATGCCTTATCTTGCATCCTGGTCCCCAGTCTCTGCTTGACTCAGAATGTTCCTGAGTCACTCTTGCTCAGCCTTTGGTGGCCCTGTTCTTCCCTTGGGACCTTTGCGAAACTTCCCAGCTGCAGGAGACAGGAATCCAGAGCAGCTTCCTCTACCCTTGGCTGGCAAGTTTTTCTCTCCTAAATGAAAGTAACACAGTTCTTCTAAGACATAACTTTCTGTCTCGCACCTGTGCTTTAACTCTCCCAAGAGCTTCAGGATTCCTAAGAGAACCATTAGAGCAGAAAGCAAATGTGCTTCTTTATATGAAAACTAAAAAGCTTGGAGTGATGGCTCAGTGAGTAAAGTGCTTGTCATGCAGGCACAAGGACCTGAGTTCTAGTCCTGAGAACATAGTAAATAGCCAGGCACTGAGGCGTACATAGATAAGCTCAGTTCTGGGGAGGGGGAGCTGTGAGATCCCTCAGCTTGGGCACTCCCAGAAGCCTTGTCCTCTCTCCTGTCCAGTCTTCTTTCCTTACCCCATCAGTCAGTCGGGTGTTGGAGACTGTCCACCCACCTTCCACATCCAGGAGCAGCTGAGCCTTTCCCATCACATGTCTCAAGAACACAATGTGTTGAGGATTACCACACATTTCCTGAGTCAGATCTCTGGTAGTTAGTAGAAGAGGAAGACGAGAAGAAAACCTAACTGGCTGTGCAGCCAAGGTAGATGAAATCAAAGCCAGGCCCCACTCCACATCTGCGTGTGCTGTCTCCACCATCTCTGTTCTGCTCTCATTTTTGTGGGTTGGAGATGCTTGACACCAAGCCTGATAACCCAAGTTCAGCCCCCAGAACCCACATGGAAGGAGGAGAGTACTGATTCTTAAAGTTGTTCTCTGACTTTCACATGCGTGTCATCTTATCCCTACAAGATAAATACATAAATAACCAAATGAATAAAATTTAAATAAATGTATAACTTTATTAATTCATAAATTTTATATAATCATATAAAAATGTAAAGCTATATAAAATTTATAATTAAAATTAAATATATAAATAAACATATAAATAAAATTTAAATTTATTTATTTAGTGGTGTTGGGGTTTGAACCTTGGATCTTGAAGATACTAGGCAAGTGCTCTACCACCAGGCAGTGTCTTTAGCCTTCATTTTGGCCTCTGGTTTTTAGACAGGATTTTGTTGCCCAGACAGGCTTGAACTTGAAATCCTCCCTCAACCTCTTGAGTAGCTGAGATTACAGGTATGCAACTTCCAGGCCTGGTTCCATGACTGTCTTAATACATCTGGAATTGACAGTTAATCTGAATTTGCAGCCCACCCTCTTACCTTAGAATTCTGAGCTGAGGCCTTGAGCCTTGTGGCATAACCTGCTGTCTTCTAGTTCTTTTTTATCAGGTGATGAAACTGACTCCTTCTTGTTGAGATTATTAGCAAGGCTATCACTCTGCTATTTAACTACCTTTGTTTTATAGCTTGAGGTATGGAAGCCCTGAAAGCTTACATGGAAAGGCCAGGGAAACGGACAAACAGGTGTATGCACACCTGTACTCCCACCTCTCCACAGAGGCTCACACCTGTACTCCAGCTCTCCACAGAGGCTCACACCTGTACTCCAGCTCTCCACAGAGGCTCACATCTGTACTCCCAGCTCTCCACAGAGGCTCACACCTGTACTCCCACCTCTCCACAGAGGCTCACACCTGTACTCCCAGCTCCCCACAGAGGCTCACACCTGTACTCCCACCTCTCCACAGAGGCTCACACCTGTACTCCCACCTCCCCACAGAGGCTCACACCTGTACTCCCAGCTCCCCACAGAGGCTCACACCTGTACTCCCAGCTCCCCACAGAGGCTCACACCTGTACTGTCAGCTCTCCACAGAGGCTCACTCCTGTACTCCCAGCTCTCCACAGAGGCTCACACCTGTACTCCCAGCTCTCCACAGAGGCTCACACCTGTACTGCCAGCTCTTGAGAAGTTCAGGCAAGATGATTACAATGAGTTGGAGGCTAGCTTGAGCTGCATGGTAGTTTTCCATATCTGCCTATACATAGCAATATGCTGTTGAAAACAAAAGGAAGGGCAGAATAGTGAGGTCCTCAGTATCATATTCATGTTAGAAACTGAGCATTAGTACTGATAAATAATCCAATAAAATGCAAAACAATGAAAAGAAAAAACCAAGACAATAAACAGTTAGAGCTGACCATGTCCTTAGGCTTCAGTTCAGACTCTGAGCGGTGTTTCACTTGCAGGTTTGCATATTTATCTTCTCTGTATTTGGTCTGTAAATTCATTTTGACTTCTATTTATATAAAAGCCTCATCTTAGGGAATTTATATCTATTTGGTTTTGTTCATATTTAAGTAACACCAATCATATAAATATATAAATATATACACATTAAGGTTCCCTGGAGATATTTTCTTATGTAAGCTTGTATTGTGGATAAATCCTTACCCATAGCTTCCTTGGATCTCCCACTGCCCTATGGAACTGACACTCTTGTCCAATTTGCGGACTCAATATTAATTACTCTTGAACGAAAAGGGCTGGGGTAGAGCCTGCCCATAGGAATAGACATAAAAAGTGACAATGTCAGGCAAATCAGGGTCTAGTTCAAAACCGAGGTTTGCTTCATGGAAACACCCTCCTTCTTTTGAAAGGAGACTTACTTTATACCATCAGCAGAAACTGCTGTTGTTGTGTTATCTGTCTCATTGTAGGACAGAAAAAATTTTTAAAGTAATTCCTTCCAGAAACCTATTGCAGCAAGTCTGTTATGACAGGCAGCACCCAAGTCATGCTTAGGGTGATGGTCAGATAAAGTTTCCATCTTCAGTCACCAGAATCATTGCGGATGGAGTTTGGGAAAGCTCAGGATAGGAAGAGCAGAGGAGACATGAAGACCAAGGAAGATGGAGGTGAGAATTCAGACCAGAGCCCGAGGAGGATTTCCACTGGGGAAGTGAAGTGGAAGGAAGAGGAGGAAGAGATGGAAGAAGTTTAGGGATGAAAGAGGAGGCAGAAGAAGAGGAGGAGATGGAGGAGGAAAGTGAGGGGAGCTGGAGAAGGAAGAGGAAGATGGCCCGATTATGTTTACAGTCTTGGCAACTTGATAGCCTAGAAGTCTCACTGTGGAAATGGGACACTTTGAGCAGCAGGCTTGGCTGGGCTATAATACTGACTCAGTGAGGGCATGCCTGTTGTTTGTGTGGACAGAAATTCAAGTGGAAACTTTCAAATTTGCATCAGGAAAGGAAGTGTATGATTTACAGAATTTCACTTGCTGAATTAAAAATTTTCAAAAATGTTTATTTATTCAAGTGTGTATTTGGTGTGTGTGTGTGTGTGTGTGTGTGTGTGTGTGTGTGTGTGTGTTTGGGTACATGTGTATATGTGTGTACGTGTACATAAGGAATAGTAATGCACAATCCCTGACTTCAAGGCTATGGTTGCGTATAATCCAATACTGGGGCTGGAGAGATGGCTTCAGGGACTGGAGTTTGGTTCTCAGCACTCACATCAAGCTCCAGAGGACCCAGTGTCAGGTTCTAACCTCTGAGAGGCATCTTACAGATGTAAGAGAGGACCATGCAGTTCAGGATGTGCTGCAGCAGACCCACCAGTGCAAACAGGCAGGCTCAGGCACCTCTCCTGGGTGACGGGGATACTAAGAGCTCCTCAGCAGAGAAGTCACTTGGGATGGGATTTTAACTGTGTCATTTTTATGTGTATTGAATCCAAGGAATTCATTACTTCTTTGAAGGAACACAGTGGCTTCTGGTGCCTTCATTCATTCTCACTGAGATCTGCCATTTTGGGCATCACATGGGTCTACATATTGGATATGAACAAACCTCTCCAGCATTTAGAGTTTAGTGGAAACGATGGACAGAAAGAAAAGCCTGAAGAGAGCTGTAAAAGAGCAACTGTTGAGCTGTTATGAAGAGAAGGGGGATGTCACAGACAGGAGACATAAGACACGTATGGCAGAGTGAAGAATGTGTTAGAAAGAAGCAAAGACATGTCAAGGTGATGGGGTGAAACACCCCGAAAACTTGGCAATGCAGAAAGGAATGGATCAGGATTCCTGTACCTGGTATCACAGGCTAACTGTCCCTGCACAGCAGCCCAGCTTGAGGGACTTGGCTCTGACACAAAATATTTTGTGATATAAGTGGTGATATATTTTATATTTAAAATATAAAGACCGTGTATATCTTTCACCCAAGAACACAAATAGAGAAGGAGGAGAAGGAGGAGAAGGAGGAGAAGAAGGAGAAGAAGAAAGAATCAGATGGTAGAGATAGATAAAAATGGTGTTTTAAAAACGATTTCAATCGACTTTGGGGACCAGTTAGAAGTGGGTTTCTGGGGGAGAGAGGAATAGCAGGAAGCCCCCATCTCCAGATTTGTGTTTGATTTCTAAATATAGTTGTGCGTTCACATGATCTCTTAAAGGAGCATGGGGCCTTGGGAAGGGTCACACAGCCTTGGTCAAGCATTTGGAATCTTTTCAGTAACTAACTAGTCATTACTAGTAATTAGCTGACTTCTATTAATTAGCCGTGATCTTTGATAATTTGCTTCCTTTAGGCTTTGGCCTAATGCTGCTGGTGTTATAATGTTAACTTTGGTTTGCAAAACTGCTTATACAAGTGTCTGTACATAAAACACTGAGAGACCCTCCCCACAGTTGGCTCCAATTGGTAAATAAAGATGCCAGTAGCTAATGGCTGGATAGGACAGACAGAGGTGGGACTTTTAGGATTCCCGAACTTGGGAGAGGGAGGAAGAAAGGAAGAAGGATAATTGCCCTGGGAGGGGCATAGGACTGCCAGCCATGTAAGAATTCTGGTAAGTGGCTCTAGTGGCCACTTCCCCAACTGGGTCTGGGGTAGCAGAGATGAAATATAGACTTTTAAGGATGTTAACTCCAAGATACTGGAAAGATTAGAAGTGTCCAGCTTTTGAGCTAGCTGGGGCATATCAAAATTAAATGGTGTGTGTGTGTGTGTGTGTGTGTGTGTCTTTCATTCTTTTTGTTTTTTATTTTGCTTTTCGAGACAGGGTTTCTCTGTGTAGCCCTGGCTGTCCTAGAACTCACTCTGTAGACCAGGCTGGCCTCGAACTCAGAAATCAGCCTGCCTCTACCTCCCAAGTGCTGAGATTAAAGGCGTGTGCCACCACGGCCCGGCGTCTTTCATTCTTGAATCCAGTTAGATCTTGGGTGGATGCATGTGCAGTCTGTTGTGAGCATGGGGAAGATTAACAAACAACTGCTACACAGTTCCTTGAATACAGAGGGACAGAATATCTAAGCACTTCCTAATCTAGAACTCAGGCAGCGCAATGTCGGGCCGTATGGGAACTGCTTTAGAATGCTGGGACTCTTGGGATGCAGCCAGTGGGATACAACCTACTGTGGAGAATTCCTCGTTTACAAGGGAAGCTTGGCAGAATGCAAAACTCACCATGGTATCTGTCTCTAGTCTTACTTGACTACTATATTAATCATCCGCTAAATAAAAAATTACCTTCCGAACAATATCTATCAGGGAACGCATTTTTTTTCTGTATCAGTTTTTGTGGGGTTGATATCCAGTTGTGGTCTAACTGGGTACCTCTGGCTGAGGGGCTGTCATGGGGCTGCGGACTGCTATCTGTGCTTTGTTTACATTTTACGTTTTCTTATTGCTGGACCAACTACCTAACAAAGCAACTTAAAGGGGTGTGGGGGAGCACTTACTTTGGCTTACAGTTTGAAGGGGTGTAGTCCATCAGGGTGGCAAGGAGATGTCTTCACAGCATTGGGAACACACAGTTGGGTCCCCCTTACCCTTTCATATCCTGGTGAACATGAAGCAGGCTAAGCCAGAAACGGGGCTGGCCTATGAAGTCTTCAGGCCTGCCTCAGTGACCTACAACCTACTGTTGACCTTTCCCTCTAAAACAGTGTACCAGTGGGCCGCCAAATGTTCAAACACATGAGCCCATGGGAGGCACTTCACACTCAGAGCCATGTGAGATGGCAGTCTCACTGCTGGGAGCTCCTGCTTCTGAGTCCACCCATCTGGATGGCTGGCCAGCTTTTCATGCTCCAATTCAAAGTGCATGTGCACAGGCTTGTCCACAGAGCTTCTGTAGAGCACAGAAGGCTGCTGCCTGCAGAGCGGCAGGGTGAGGTAGCTTACAGCACAGCCGAGACGGGAAAAGGATTTGTGCAGGGATGTGTGCTATCCACGGGGACCTGAACCTCAGAACCTCAGAGAAAGGACATCTGTGAGCTTCTGAGTTGCTCCTTACCACTACAGTGACTTGGTTGACATTTGGGAAAGAAATTATGAACCTGTTCGGCCAGAGAAAAACACTGCAGTCTTCCTTTCATCAAAGGAAACCACCTACAAGTCACCAAAGTGGCATTTGCTGTTCTAGGGTGGTTGACGAAAGTCTCTGGTTTGCTGGCATTTTGACTAATTTGTGTTTAGTGAGTCTCTTCAGAAACCAGAGGTTGGAATTTCTCTACTAAAAACTAGGTGCCAACAGGCCACAGTGTGCCCTGTTCCTAGAATTTTTTCCATTTACATCTAATGGGACCCAGAGACTTGCTCAGGAGGTTGGCATGGGTTTGGGGTGGGGCGTATGAAATCCCAGGCATTTGCTGCTGACATAAAGACAGACCCTGTGGGCCAAAACCTTCCTTGGGGTTAAAACTGGGACAAGAGCCTCTCTCAAACCTCTCTCTGTACAGGCTATCCACTCTTATGCTTTTGCTGTATAACAGAGATAGCTAGATAAGCCATGATCTAGACAATAAACAGCACTTATACTGCTCCGAATCGTTGGGCACAGCCGCCAGAGCCTCAGATCTCTGGACAGCACTCCAGTGGGACCAGTCTCCTCAGCTTGGTTCACATGCCTTAGCCCAAATTCTCCTCAGAGGAAAAAGCTGTTGCTGCTCCCCTTACCCTCAGGAAAGGCTGGTTAACTCACTTAGAGGTCACCTTGAACCAAATGGAAATTTCCTGAAGGCCACTTTTCCAATGAGGAAAATGACCCACAGCAGTTCTGATAGGGGCTCAATTTGGAACTAAGGTTCAAGGTTCAGACTCTTGAAATGACTGAAAGACTCCGTTTCCAAAATTGGAGAAGACACCTCGGAGGACAGTGGTGTGGTTTATGACGGTCGAGGGTCGAGGAGGGGGCTTCTCAAGGAAGACTTTCTAGGGGGCCAGACAACAGGAAGAGAGAGAAACAGGATGGACAGGACCATCCAGTAAAACCGGAGGTCTGCTCCCTCCAGCCTGCAAGCATCATATATAAAAATGTCATCTGTAAAAATCATGGAAGAAGCAGCAAGCAAAATCAACGCCAGTGACATTATGCTGAAGAGAAACAGCTGACCTCTCACCATGGGGTTTTTTACAGATTAGTAAAAATTTGTCATGATTTTTTTAAAGCATGAAATTTCATGTTTCTTCCAAATCAGGCTTCTTTCACTCTGTGGCAGCCAGTGCTATGGAGTTCCACTGATTCTTCTTCCTTTGTGGTGGTACTGTCCCTCCAGCTATGAAGGTGTTGCCGACTGACCCACCACTGCTGAATGAGGAGATGGCTCAGGCTAAAGGTAAGCATCCTCGCTCTGCATCTTGTGACCAGCTGACAAAGGGACACATTTAACAAGACAAAGGCACCAAGCAGGAGAATCAGACCTCAAATCAAAGTGAAGATTACGCAAGATTGTGTCCTCAAAGTCCTTACATGGTGCTCACACAGCACGCAGATGACACCGACTATTATTATTAATAAGAGAGCAGGCAAGCCTAGCCAGAGATTTAAGCAAGATGGGTCCTCTCCCAAGACTTAGAACGTTTAGCCCCACTTCAGTAGAGCAGCCCACATAATGTGCAATTCTGAATTTCAAAGGTTATTCTAGAACACTGTGAACGAGCAGGACGCATCTGGGATGATTTGGTTATGAACAAGAACACAGGTAGTG
This sequence comes from Mus pahari, assembly GCF_900095145.1. Classification (NCBI taxonomy): domain Eukaryota; kingdom Metazoa; phylum Chordata; class Mammalia; order Rodentia; family Muridae; genus Mus; species Mus pahari. Next base: position 9,607,706 of record NC_034599.1, on the reverse strand, counting down.
GCTTACCTTCTCATAGACATGTGAGCTGCTTGGATGATAAACAGGTTGCAAGCTTGGCATGGAGTTATCCTTCAGTCAGTTTATTAATGGTTCACATCTGGGTGCTGGCGAAATATGTTTGCATGGTTAAAGGAAAATAATGAACATATGCTCACATAAAAATGCATACTTTGTAAACATCAATATTAAGATCACTGTTTCATTTATTTTGTGGAGAGATAAGGCCTGGGCCTCATTCAAAGGCCCCATTTGAGCCTTTCTAGCTGGATGCCAAATAAATAAATATCCATTTAAGTGGAATCTTCTTATATGAGAACATATTTCACACCTAATGGGTTCTCCACACCTGGGAGCACCCCTCACAAGGTCTTAATGGGAACTGTCACAGACACAAAATGACTACCTGTCCCAAAGTAATTGGTCCAGATCAAGCTGCCTGACAGGTCTGTCTACATGACTAGGCTAAACCAGTTTAATTTACTTTGGTTTTATGGATATTTTCTGGTTGGAGCTAGCCAAGGTGAACCAGACAGCAGATTGAGTTTCTACTCCAGTGCCAACCACATTGTGCTGTTGTGAGGCAGAGAGAGGAAGCTGTAACACCACCGCAGCATGGAGGTAAGCTGCCCTGGAAATCACCGAGAAACAGCATGGGGTCCGTGTTTTCATTCCTGTAGTTTATAGTGCTTAAATTTGTACAGGAGGCATCGCAGGAGATGGCTGAGTTGGTGAAGTCCTGCCCAGGCACAAGGACCAGAGGACAGATCTCCAGCATCCATATCGTGACTCTAATACTGGGGAAGCTCAGATAAGGGGCATATTATGGGATTGCTGAAGAGCTAGTGTGGCCAACTCTGAACTTGGTGAGAGATCATGACTCAGGAAATAAGGTGGAAGAGATTGCTGAAGACACCCAGCATCGGCCTCGGGCTTCCACAAGTGCACGTGCACACTCACATGCACACAAACAGACAAACAAACACATAAAGGATTTACAGGAAGATTCACATGATTGACGTCTCAACAAGCCAAGGGATCCATCCTACCATTCAGCAGGGCTTAGAATTAGGTGAACTTGAGAGAAAACTGTAATGTTTACTGACATGAGCTACCTGAGTGGTGTGTGAGCTTGAGGTCATCACTGCATGGCACTTCAGCATCTCCTTACATCACAGGATAGGTGGGACTTGGATGAAGCATAGAAACACAGTCCCCAGGCTTGCTTTCTCAGACTACATGGCCGACTCTTCAGCTTGTGCAGACAACAGGGATTTCTGTTAAAGGCAGTGATAAAGGTCCTTCTGCTTTGGGGGTTGTGAACTGACATCCAGCCCCTCCAGCTTCCTGCTCTGCATGGCTACCACAACCATGAACTGTGGTCCTCAATAGACACATGTGTTTGAATGCTTGGCCCACACACACTATAGGAGGTGTGGCTTTGCTGGAGTAGGTGTGGCTTTGTTGGAGGAAGTGTATCATTGTGGGGATGGGCTTTGTGGTCCCCTCCTGTGCTCAGGCTCTGTCCAGTGCAGAAGAGAGTCTCTTTCTGGCTCCTTTGGATCAAGATGTCGAACTCTTGGCTCTTCCAGCACCGTGTCTGCCTGCATGTCTCCATGCTTCTCGCCATGATGATAAAAGCCTCTGAATTTGTAAGCCAGCTCCAATGAAATGTTTTACTTTATCAGAGTTGGTCAGAGTGTCTTTTCACAGCAATGAAACCCTAAGACAGGGATCAAAGTTCCTCATCCCCATCATCCCAGAGTGGACCCTGCTATGAGGATTGATAATTGTCTAAGTGCATGAAACACTTACCTGGTGCTGACATTGTTCCAGATAGTATTCTAAATTCTATGAATAGTGAATTGAACTTTCCTATCACTTTTATGAATTGGGAAGTAGTAATACTTTGATTTTATAGAAGAGGAAATTGAATAGAGTTTAAGTTGCTTGGTCAAGGTCACACCACGAGGAAACTGCAGAGCTGGAATTCCAATGCAGAACCTGTGTTCTTAATTACTACCTCTGCTGCCTTTTCAACGGATGGAATAAATTTGAATTGAAGCATAAATATTTAACACTGAACTATGCAAGTTAGACTCTCCAAAAATTCCTCACAGAGCAGGAAATTAAAATAAAAATGCCAACCTGCTCTGACATAACTTCAGCTGTGCCATCTCACAGCCTTCAACAGAACTCTTCTTGGCCCCCTTCTTGGGCTCTGTACTAGCTAGCTTTGTGTCAACTTGACACAGCTGGAGTTGTCACAGAGAAAGGAGCTTTAGTTGGGGAAATGCCCCCATGAGATCCAGCTGTGAGGCATTTCTTCAATTAGTGATCAAGGGGGAGAGGCCCCTTGTGGGTGGGACCATCTCTGGGCTGGTAGTCTTGGATTCTATAAGAGAGCAGGCTGAGCAAGCCAGGGGAAGCAAGCCAGTAAAGAACATCCCTCCATGGCTTCTGCATCAGCTCCTGCTTTCTGACCTGNTTGAGTTCCAGTCCTGCATCCTTTGGTGATCAACAGCAGTATGGAAATGTAAGCCAAATAAACCCTTTCCTCCCCAACTTGCTTCTTGGTCATGGTGTTTGTGCAGGAATAGAAACCCTGACTAAGACAGGCTCTGAGTCCCGCTGAGCCCAGCTCAGTGTGGCCACTGATGTAAGTCCAGCAGCCTGCTGGGTCCCTGCCTGGTATTTCTACTCAGTTAGGAGTAGGGAACAAAGCCAGTGACTATCTAGTGCATGGAACTGAGGGAAAGTCACATGATGGAGCAAAGGAAAGGCTTATTTGTAGCTGTGTTTTTGGATGTGTGTGGATGCGCACGCATATGTGTGCAGATGCTAATGTGTGTTCAGGCACATGTGGATGCAGACAGAGGACAAACTCAGATGGCAATACTCAGGCTTCATTGAAGGGAAAGGTCTTAGTCAGGAAAGGGTGTAAGTCATGTGATTAAACACAAGATAACCAATAAACTTAGCAGTAAGCGTTCAGATTAAAGCCAGTATCTACAGTCTCAGTAAAGATTTTAAACTTCTCTTCTGTAGAACTGGGGAGGCCAAAAATGTGTCTGGGTAGTGTGGTGCTGGAGCAAGAGTGTATTAAGAAAGATTTCCTGAGGCAGAGTAGGGGTAGGGAGCAGAAATAGGCAGCAAATCTGGCTTTTTTGGGCATTGAGGAGCAAGAGTAAGGTGATGGAGACAGGAAGTAGAGACTAAGAAACTTTCATCATTACAGCTTAGCCTGTAAGCTACCTTGATAGCCCCAAGGCAGTGAAGCCATTGACAAAAGTATGGGGGAAAGTGAGGCAGCCTTTGGTCAAGTGCTGTTAATTCTGCTCATGTCTGGTGCAGACAGACTATAACTGTGTTCTTTGAAGGAATGTGTTCTGTGCAGAATCTTTCTTTGGAAGGTCGAGTGATTGTCACCCTGAACACCTGCTCCCCCATTTTTTTTCACTAAGAAGAAAAGCTTGAGGAACTGCGTTTGTCTTTCCTCATCAGACTCCTTGGTTTCCCCATCTGTTCAGTGGCAAATGACCACGCCGTTCCACGTTTCAGATAATTGGTTCACATTTTTGCACCATTCCATTCCTGTTAAAATTGTTTTTTAATTGAAATGAACTGTGACTGGTCTTGCTTTCTTCTACTCTAAACCACAGGCCTTAATGGAGGAACTGTCTCATATCCTACTTTATGAACCTTCTTGCTTGCTCGTGAGAACGACATTCCAGCTCCCATGAACACCTCATTGCAAGTCCAGGTTTGTTTCTCTTGTCCAGCAATCTGAGGTGGAACATTTTGAACCCTAAATGTCAAAAAGAATTTTTAGCAACCACTTTGCAGGCATTTTTTTTTCCGCCCTGAAGTTTACATTCCCAATGATTTTTTTTTTTTTTTTCAGCAGAAAGAGTTTATTTTGACTCCTGGTTTGAGCAGATGAGGTCAAGTACGAAGACAGGGCAGTTGTAGAAGAAGAAGCCTGCGTGGCTGGTTGCTTGTGTCTGCACTTGGGAAGCAAGGAGAGATTAACGTTTGTGTTCACTTCCTTTTCTCCTTTTTCTTATTTTGATTGATCCCAAACCCCAGTCCCTGCAAAGGTTCTGGCCACCAGAGTAAAGTTCCTCACTTAGACCTCTCAGGAAATATCCTTAGAGACCATCTCCTAGAAGATTCAAAACCCAGTAAAGTTGATAATGAAAATTAATTCTCACATGTCAGCACTTACAAAACCAAGACCATAACATTTTTTTGAAAAAAAAAAAAAAAAGGAGACATTTTTGTGAATATAAGTTTGGTGACTTTTTTCATATACATAACACTAAAATATAAGTTAAAAATTACAAATTTGATTTAAGCAAAATTTAAAAACTCCCATATATATATAGGATGAAAATACATGCCAAAGACTGGGAGAATTTACCTGAAAATAATATCTGACTTTTTTTTAATTAGATATTTTCTTCATTTACATTTCAAATGCTATCCCGAAAGTCCCCTATATCCTCCCCCCACCTTGCTCCCCAACCCACCCACCCCCACTACCTGGCCCTGGCATACCCCTGTACTGGGGCATATAATCTTTGCAAGACCAAGGACCTCTCTTCCCACTGATGGCCGCCTAGACCATCCTCTGCTACATATGCAACTAGAGACACAGTTCTGGGGGCACTAGTTTGTTCATATTGTTGATCCTCCTATAGGGTTGCCAACCCCTTTAGCTCCTTGGGTATTTTCTCTAGCTCCTTCTTTAGGGACTCTGTGTTCCATCCAATAGATGACTGTGAGCATCCACTTTTGTATTTGCCAGGCACTGGCATAGCCTCACAAGAGACAGCTTTATCAGGGTCCATGTCAGCAAAATCTTGCTGGCATATTCAATAGTGTCTGGGTTTGATGGTTGTATATGGGATGGATCCCCGGGTGGGGCAGTCTCTGGATGGTCCTTTCTTCCATCTCAACTCTGAACTTTGTCTCTGTAACTCCTTCCATGGGTATTTTGTTTCCCATTCTAGGAAGGAATGAAGTATCCACCCTTTGGTCTTCCTTCTTCTTAAGTTTCATGTGTTTTACAAATGTATCTTGGGTAGTCTAAGTTTCTGGGTTAATATCCACTTTTCAGTGAGTGCATATCATGTGTGCTCTTTTGTGATTAGGTTACCTCACTCAGGATGATATCCTCCAGATCCAACCATTTGCCTAAGAATTTCATAAATTCATTGTTTTTAATTGCTGAGTAGTACTCCATTGTGTAAATGTACCACATTTTCTGTATCCATTCCTCTGTTGAGGGACATCTGGGTTCTTTCCAGCTTCTGGCTATTATAAA
>NC_034599.1:9597272-9602245 GCF_900095145.1 Mus pahari | reverse complement strand
GCCAGCATCTGCTGTCACCTGAATTTTTGATCTTAGCCATTCTGACTGGTGTAAGGTGAAATATCAGGGTTGTTTTAATTTGCATTTCCCTGATGATTAAGGTGTGTCTCAGCCATAGGTATTCCTCAGTTGAGAATTCTTTGTTTAGTTCTGTACCCCATTTTTTAATAGGATTATTTGATTTTCTGGAGTCCACCTTCTTGAGTTCTTTATATTGGATATTAGTCCCCTATCAGATTTAGGATTGGTAAAGATCCTCTCCCAATTTGTCGGTGGCCTTTTTGTCTTATTGACAGTGTCTTTTGCCTTACAGAAGCTTTGCTTAAACTTCACCGATAAAATGGGGGCCGTGTGATTTACCTATTTCTTTCAGAGACCACTTAAGAACAAAAGGCAGATACACAAATGAATTCCCCTTACATACAAACTCTAACTGTGGTAACTGATTGACCAGAACAAGTGAGGAAATACTCAGGGGAGCTGTCTGACTGCTCCTTCCACAGCTCCTGTAGAAAGAAGGCAAAGGGAATTCCACGGTGGGCCCACCACTCAGCTAGATCATTCACATTTATGTTCTCGTCTAACCCTTGTGACCTCCCTTTGAGGTGTGTACTCTGACCTTTGTTTTATGGGAGAACAAACAGAGATTTGGGAAGAACAAATACCTTGTCCATATCCCCTGGGAAGTAAAAGGTAATGCTAATGATTGAGCTAAGGAACCCTCTACACAACCTAGTCCACTCAACTGACTTCTATACTTCTGTCCAATCACGTCCATTCTGCTGACGGCCACCTCCGTCTAAATCTGTATCGGTACCTTTGTTCTCTTATCTGAGCCTTAACGGCCGGCATCTGGCCTTTCTGCTGGATCCACCCTAGCCTTGCTGACAACGACATGTAGACTCAGGTTCTCCTCTTGAGAAAACTGGAGCAGCTGCTTGAGCAACATCTCTCACTCTCTCTTCAGCTTCCATCCTGTAGAGAAATTTTTACCAGCACTGCCCTGGACTTGGTCACTCCCTCACTCTGAACACTTCAGTGCTCCATTCTCTGATAAGGGCTGATGATCCCAAATCCCTAGGGTGACACCTAGGGGTGTCCCTGCAGTGGGTCTCCTTGCACCCACTTTTTCCTATCTTCATGCTTCTCCCCATTCCATGAAGTCTGGTCCACCTACCACTTCCAAAACATTTATAAAATGTTCCTGCTTCTTGGGGCCTGGCCCCAGATTTGTAATCTCTCCTGGCACATACTCTCTGTCCTCTAGTGTCCAGACTCACTGGGAATCTCCAAGTTGAAGGGCTGTCACCCTGATTGGAAACCCCCTGTATATTTATACATTTGTGACACTGGGAAAAGACCAAGTTGACTACCTTGTTGCAGGTGAGAACAATTCCCTCAAGACATTGTATTTGTTGGAAGGCAAAGACTTGAATTTCTCCCCTGAATCCCTTCTTCTAACAGCATCTATCATGAAAACTAGGTGCACTGTAGGTGCACCATCAAAATGAATTAGTTACTTATAAAGACAAAAAGAAGTCCTTTCAAAGGCAGGGTGGCCATGCATCTAGTCAACTAATACTGGAGCCAATATCCTTAGAAATTTCAGTCCTGATATACATCTTTCAGCCAGACACAACTGAAGGGCTGCAGTACTGTATAAGTTGTGTTCCACAGAGTTATCTTAGCACTGCTACCCATGATGCAGTTTGTAGCTGGGATCATCATCTCTTGCTTCAATGGCTCTGCCCAACTGTGATGATTGTCTGTCATGCCTTTCTCCATCTCTGCCCACACTTTTTACCAAACTGAGGGCAAAATTCACATAACCGAGAGTATTCTAGGTTCTGTTCACCAGGACAGCCATTTGGTCAAATCCCAGAGTTTTCTTGGTTCCCAGAACATATAGGCCAAACCTAAGTGCTGCAGTGTGAGGCTCGACTGTGTCAGATGAGACACAGGTCAGGAGACCTCTGCTAAATTTTGATTCCCTCCTCCACCAGTCTCCAGCATTCTGCATCTTCCCACAAACATTCACACAATGAACAAATGCTTGATGATTTTAAGACCAGAGATAATGCCTGTCAACAAGTGCGAGCTGCATTTAAATACTTTGTGCTCTGGTTCCCAGGCATAGTTATTTCTGCTTTCAGCTCCCAGTTAACTATTTATCATTATAACAACTTATCAGGTACTCTGAGAGGCTTGTGCAAACAAGGGTAGGGTGGAGGAGGGCCTATTGCCCTAAGATAACTGATATTTAGACAGCTTGCCTCAAACAGAAGCTCTCATGAGTATACATGAGTATCTCATGGTTACATCCCTGCAGCGGCTCTGTGAAACGGGCCTTTCTGTTTTTAGTTTACACATTTAGAAAGAGAGAAGTGGGGAAGGAAGGACTGCTTTTCATGTGTCAGTCGCTGTAAGATGTTTATGAACCATCCCATCAAAGCCTTTCAACCCCCTAAGAAGTAAGCAGCAGTGTCTAAATATGTGCCTAGATTATGGAGGGAGACCCAGGAATGCTTGAGTACTTATATCTGGTGAAAAGTGCTGTACTGGACCTTTGTATGCACCATTGACATACTAATCTTTGGCTCTCACTGTATTCTCAGCAACTAAGGAGTAACTAAGACACTGACACCTTAATAATTTGTTCATATTTATACAGCCATTAACTAGCAGCAATGAGGTTTCCCTTCAAAGTCCAGTTCTGTGCACAACTTCTGTAACAACGTATTTGAAGGGTAGCAGTGGAGGCTGCAGAGTTTCATTACCTTCCATCCCAGAGCTATGCTCATTGCCCCCAGTTCACTGTTGTCTCTGAGTCAGACTGAGACCCTGATTCACAGACACTGAGTCTGCTGGAACTATTCTTTAGGTAAGAAGAGAAGATAAAGTCATTTTTAGGTAAAGGAAAACTAAGAGAAGTTATTACCATCAGTCTTACACTTAAATATTGGCTAAAGGAAATTCTAATTCCAGACAGGAGATGAGGGCAGAAGGCCCAAGACTTCAGAAAGAAAAGGATCAGAATTGGTAAATATGGGTAAATCTATAAAATTCTCCTCATAAGTTCCTCAAGTCACAGCTAATAACTGAAATAAAAGAATAGCATCTGCCTTGATGCCCAACACAATTAAGGATATTCTATTAAAAATACTAGAAAGATTACTCATGATTAAGAGTGCTTCCCACTCCTCCAGAGGACTCAAATTTGGTTTCCAGCACCCATATTGAGTAGTTCACAACTGCCCAACTCCATCTCCAAAGGATATGACATCTATCCTATTTGGTTCTCCATGAGCACTTAAACACACACACACACACACACACACACACACACACACACACACACACACACTTAAAATAAAATACAAACTTTAAGAAATGTGAGGAGAACAAATTTACCTATGTGGATGTAAAATTTAAACACTCTACTGGAAATGAAAAAATACAGATACTAGTAAAACTGTGATAAGTCACATGTATAAATAATAGTATCTATAATAACCACCAAGATAATTTTAAAATATGCATAAAACCAGCATAAATGGGATGCAATATTTCAAGAAAAATTGAAATAATCTGATAGTTGTAAAGAGACAGAGAAGAGTAAAAAACATAGAAGAGTAAGCTCTAAAATATCAGTGATGTAAACACTGCTTTATATATAAATATACCAAATACTGATTAAATGATAACAGACTTAGAAGAAACTTTAAACACCTATCAACTATGCACTGACTGCAAGAAACTCACTACTATCACAAGGGCATAGAAAGGCTTAAAGTGAAAGGATGGGAAATAATGAGAACAAAAGCATCTTCTGCAGCGTCTGCCTCTGCTCCTAGTTTAGTAATTATTACTTTTTGTTTGTAACCCACAAATAGCTTGTTATGGTATAACTTGTATAACACTCTAGATGGGTTCAGAGAAATGGCAAAGTGGGAAAGGCATCTTTCACCAAGCCTGACAACCTGAGTCTAAACCCTGGACTCACATGCTATAGAAGGAGAGGATGGATTTTCAAAAGTTTCCCTCTGATCTCCACACACAACAGCATGTGCACACACACAATAAGTGGATAAGTATAATTACAATGTATAGTTTTTCAGTTTTTAAGTATTTTTAATTTATTTCATGTGTATGAGTATTTTGCCTGAAGGTACCTGTGGAAGTCAAAAGAGGGTTTTAACACCCTGGAACTAGATTTAGAGATGGTTGTGAACTGGGAATCAAATAAAGGCCCTCTGCAATAGCCCCCAGTATATGCCTTTTTTTCATCTTTAGAATTTTTTTTTTAACCTAGAATAATTGTCTTAAGGTTGTTGCCATACATTGGGGGCTCACTCCTCTCCACTTTTGGCAATGCAGAATAGTGTAGACATCAGATTATTTGTCTTTGACTACAGCTTCTGGTTGTCTCTAGGATTTTATTGGTATAGATTAACAGCTACAAGCATATGTGTACAACAATTCATGTGGACAAGTTCTTTCTTGGTTCTTGTATAAATGTCTTTGAGTAGAATAACTGGAATATGTACTGAGTGTAGGACTAACTTGGAGGACACTGCCAAGAAGCTGGCCAAGTAGCACATGGGTCCATGTTTCTTTTTGTTTGTCCATGGAGTGCTGTCACTTTGCCCTACCCTGTTTGCTCCTGGCTCTCTCTTAGGTTGTGATGATGGCTAACACCTCTCTGCATAGATACAGGTGGAGTCACTGATTTACAGCAGTATTCTTGTCACTTTTAGATCTACATTTGTCAAGATTGGTTGATTTTTTTTCCCCCATGAACTATATTCTCCTGCGTCTTGTGTGCCTGGTACTCCGCAACTATGCTCTCCATTATACCACCAGTACACTCTTCGTACATTTTGAATAAATGTCAGATATCGGGAATTTCACCTTAATAAGTCTCTCTCTCTCTCTCTCTCTCTCTCTCTCTCTCTCTCTCTCTCTCTCTCTCT
>NC_034599.1:9592019-9597262 GCF_900095145.1 Mus pahari | reverse complement strand
GTGTGTGTGTGTGTGTGTGTGTGTGAGAGAGAGAGAGAGAGAGAGAGAGAGAGAGAGAGAGAGAGAGAGAGAGAGAGAGAGAGAATCAAGTTACTTAATGTCCTTTCTATAAAGATTTTTTTTTTAGGCGGAACTAAAGCTATGTTTAGCATTGGGAAAATAAAAATACCCCGACTGTGTCAAGTTGCTTTTGAATCTTCTCCCTAGTGTCCTTCGTGGTCGGAACAGGCACCATCCCTTGCTCTTCATGACTGTTATGTAGTGTTTTCTCTCACCCTTCAGATGGTTCTTCCCTAGTTTTGGTTCATGTCCTCACACACATAGGTGGATCCACTAAACTTGTAAGGATCCTGCTACTTCTTTCTAGGCTTCTCTTTCTGTAAACCATCCCTCCTTCTATGCTGTTTTTAGTCACCATGGTCTCTCCATAGACCCTCAGCCTCTCTCTTTGATCCATGTATTTCATGCCATGGCTCACTGCAACTTGTTTAACTAGTTTCATAGTGTCGGATATTCCACAGGCTTCTATAAACTGTGGCTGAGAATATCTCGACACATGCATGTAGACAGACTCTTGGAAATACATGTGAGCTATAAGGCAGTCATTAGCAAGCAGGTTACCGGGTATATAGGCACAAGCCTGTTTTAAGCAGGTCACCGGGTGTACAGGCACATGCCTGTTTCATTGTAACAGGTAATGCTGATTCATCTTCCAGGAGGTAGTGTCAAGTTATACTTCATGGAAAGTGTATGAAAATGACTCTTGGCTCACATCCTTGCCAGGATCACTTGCATTATCAAGTGAGATTTTTGCCAATCTGATAGGTTAAAAAAAGTATGTCATTACTCTTTTAATTGGCACTGATTTAGCTGTGAGTGAGGCTTAGTCCTTGACGAGCTCACTGGCTGTTTTCCCTATTTCTTCTGAGATAGTGCTGTGGACAGACAACTTGGAGGTCAGACCTCCCTGCTAACAACTGCTTGGAGAGAGTGGCACATCTCTCCCAGCCACTCCGGCTGGTCTTCTGCATGTCCTCCTTTCTGGAGTTCCCTGTGCCTCGGGCACCATTTAAACTGGCCTAGGGGGCTCTAGAGGTCACTGTCTTTTAATTGTTGCACTGTCTCTAGACCATTGGTGGTGAGGGGGCATGGTATCTTTAGAGCTGCCTCAACAGATGGGCCCCTAGGATTCCTGAGGTAAGATAGGAAGCTTAGCCCATCTCTAGGGCCACAGCAATGGCCATTTTCATCGGTAATGAGAATTCAGGCCTACACTCTGTCCTGTCAAATCACTCAAGGCTTTGCTCATCTCTGGACCTGTGACTGAAGAGATTGACAGCATAGCATCCTAAGTTTTATCTGTGGTGAGACCATGGCAGAACAGTGTTTTTCCTTATGAGGCTGAGGGTGTCTATACTATGTTGGAAGACATAACTTACTACACTCATGAGAATGGAAGGAGATGCTATGCCCAGAAACTGTGGATGCTATAAGTATACTCAACGAGATAGAAGGAGCTATTGGATCCAGAAGTCAAGCCAGGGGAGTGGATTAGGCAAGTCTTAACATTATTTCTGAACTTTAGACAATTTGCTGTGTCATTAACCACAACCTTCATGGTTCCCCCATCACTTCCCAGATCAACAAGGAGCACAAGACCACCGGGCCTGTGCCATGGCAGTTCAAGGCTGATCTTATTACCCAGGATATGCCTGCTTCCTCCAGCCAAACCATAAGACTGCTGCCGTTTCTAGCCTTGTTAGGATTATCTTCCTGGGTTCTTCAAACTAATCACAGTGTGTCTTCTATCTTACTTGTTACAGTATACCGATAAGCTCTTTTTCATGAGAAAAAAAAAAGATTTCTGTCAGGGAAAACAGCCACAAATTTGAAGTATTCATTCAGCAACTTTCCCATGTGTCTTTAGGGCATTGTTTAAAAGCTACTTACTGTAAGTGTACTGTTGATTCTCACAGATGTTCTAGGCTAGGCTCCCAAACACTTCTCAGGCCTTAGTTATCATTTGCATGTTATGCTTGTGATGTAGATATTGACATCTAGTAGTAGGAGAAAGCAGATCGGAATCATTTAAATTAAGTTAAAATTTCACATCAAAAAAACATCAGCTGTTGGACTCAGAAAATTGTTCCATTTTCCTCCAGAGAAACGCAAAGTCTCCCTGAGTCTTTATAGGTTTGATTTTGCGGAGGAGGAGGAGACAAGGATGCCTCTGATGGAGCATGACCATCACTGCAAGCTGGTGTTGCTAGGGAGGTGAGTGTGGAGCAGCTGTGACCTCTGTCAGGGCAGCTGCGAGAAGGAGTCACCGGAGAGGTGGCTGAGCTTCTCCGGGAGTGTTTGAGCTGGGGAATTTGTTAAATGTCTTGAGGACTTTTTAGAATTTACTTGAAGAGAATTGTAAAAGAGAAGAGGAAATACAGAGATGAGACCTTGGGGGGTGGAATGGGGACTTCCTACACACAAGCCCTCAGCACACATGTTCTTGTACTCAGCCAAAATGCTGGACCCAGGAATATTTCACTGCTCGTAAGGGCATGCCCACTTGTCAGATGCTGCTGTCCTTAGGGTTAGCTCAGCTTATTCATCCCTGTAAGATACTCATAGACCCCTAAATAATGTCATTAATATCCTCAGAGAGGAGCAACCATGTCCAGTGTGTAGTCTGGGCGATGGGTGCACAGGGCAGGAGCTGCCCGGTGCAGTATCTCAGACACAGACATGTTTGCCCATCTGACCCATTACCTCACTGCCTTCTCTGCAAGGGTGGTTTCTAATTTGGTCAAGGTTAGAAGAACAGGCTTCTCTGAACATCCCCCTTAAAGAATAATAGCTCTCCATTGAGTTTAAGACCCAGGTCACAGACCGCAGCAGATCAACCTGGGAGACTGCCACAGATCCTCAGATTAGCAGCTTTCCAATTCCTCTCTGAGTCCTTTACATTCCTGCGTGATGGAGGCTGGGTTGTTTCACAAGGGTGGCAAACAAGGAACATTCTCTGCCTTCTGTCTCTGCCTCTGCATTAGGTTCATTTACAGACTTTGTACTTTTTCACAAAACACTAATCGGCAACCTTATAAAAGTTAGTTCTCCTGTCTCTCATGCAATAGATGGACACCAAAGTTCACAGACCTGAAGTGACTTTTCAAGCTGTTTGCAGAGAGGCTAAATAGGAGCCAGGTGTCAGGGCCTTGGTGAAATCTCTTTATAGCAGTGTGTAGGGCACTGCCTTTTGGAGTTACATCCTTGGCACTGTCAATCTCACCCTGAGGTCGCAGACACAGAATCCATGTGAAAAGAGGAACACGGGCTTCATTTATTTTTCCTCTGCCCTCATGTCCTTTATGCCCTCCTCTTCTGTTTGTGCTTGCTCGACCCCCTCCTTCTCCTTCTGACTTGAGTAAACTTTCTCTCCAAGCCTCTCTTCACTTTATTGCAGGAGTAGCATGCTAGCAGGGAGCCCTGCTAATATCAAGGTTCCTTCCTGTCCTTTACTCCATTGCTCTAGGCCCTGGCATTTTGTTATTTGACACCAGGTGACATTATGAGGGTACCAGGAAGGGAGGTGGGGGCTTACTGTGAGTGGACAGGAAGCTAGACTATCCCAAGGAGCAGACATTCCTCAGTATCCCCAAACCAGCCCCTTCCCTCCTTTTTTTTCCACCTCTTGCCTTTGCCAGAGGCCTCTCCTCTACTGCTTGAGTCAGTTATTAGGGCCCTGAAGAGCCTGAAGATTGCGGAGTCTGCAGTGTGACATAAATGTCAAGTTCAGAGCTTCCCTGTACTTTGTGACCTGTGCCTCAGTTACTGACAAAGCCAGTAATGTCTATGGCAAATGCAATAAAAGAATCAATAGCCTGCAGCTTAGGGTACAGGCCTTGGAGGCATGGGACAAGAGAAAGACTTTAGATGCCCAAAGATGTGAGATGTGTTGAAGGTGCCATTAGTTGTGTGGCTTGAAGAAGGTTGGAGCCATCCTCATTAGAGCCGGTGGAGGTCATCCAGGTACGCAATATTCTCTGAATTCTTGCTTCTGTGTTTGCCTATGGATGGTACTCCAGCAATAGTGGGATTAACAGTCACTGCAAAAGGATGAGCAACATTAAGCAGTGGAAATGACAGCTGCATTTAGGGTCTTTCAATAATTAAACATTTTCATAATAATTACTATGTTTACAACACTTTTTGAAAACTCTCTCCTGATTATGTCAGGATTCAGGGTTCAGGCATTTTTTCCCCTTTGACTGAAGAAATAAGATAAAACCATCAGAATACCAAGAATTGAATTTATAGTATTCTGGAAGCTGATTGCTTATGCGTGCAGTTTTTCATCCTATTTAGCTCTGATTTTCAACTCAAGTTAACAATTGCTTACCAGTTTGTACTAAGTATAGTGTGGAATGAAGTAGGGCATAATTTCATGAGCTTAGAAGTATCTTATTTGAGATTCTGACCATGTTACTTACTGATTGCTTGATTTTAAATAATAATCAAGAATCTCAGTTTCCTTATCTGACAAATGGAGATAACATTAACTTTTAGAATTTTGCTAAAGTTATGTCTAAATGTATGAGAGTGTTTTTGTGTATGTTGGATTATGATATTTTTATCTTAATAACTGTAAAAATAATAGAACTAAAGGAGTCGTAATACCTGACCCTAAAATGTAATTTCACTATTATATCCTGCAAATATTTATAAGAGACAAAGGAAGTGTGATGGTTTATTTCAGTTGTCAGGGTGATACGCCTGAAATCACCTGAGAACAAAGCCTCAATGAGAGATCTCTAGATCAAGTTGACTGTAGGCATGTCTGTGGGGGACAGTTTTGATTATGTTGACTGATGTAGGAAGATCTGCCAAATGTGGGTGGCACCATTCCCTAGATCTGAGTCCTGGATATATTAGACTAGAGAAGGTGAGCTGTGTAGACATGCTTGCATTCATTTGTCTCTAATCAACTCTTGATTTGACTAACTTTAAGTAACTGCCTAACATCCCTACAGTGATGGGCTGTAACCTGGAATTGTAAGCTGAATGAACTGTTTCTCTATTAAAGCTGTATACTTTTATTATAAAGCTGTATGTTTTATTATAGAAGAAAGAAAGAAAGAAAGAAAGAAAGAAAGAAAGAAAGAAAGAAAGGAAGGAAGGAAGGAAGGAAGACAGAAAGAAAGAAAGAAAGAAAGAAAGAAAGAAAGAAAGAAAGAAAGAAAGAAAGAAAG
>NC_034599.1:9585409-9590789 GCF_900095145.1 Mus pahari | reverse complement strand
CCCTCTCCCTCTCCCTCTCCCTCTCCCTCACAACTGTGTCTCAGCTACTGCTCCAGTGCCATGCCTTGATTGTTGCATGCTCCCGGCCATGATGGGCATGGACGCTAACCCTCTAGAACTATAAACTTTCTTCTATAAGTTGCTTTGGTCATGGTGTCCTATCACAATACACAAGTAACTAAACTAGCTAAGCAAACATTATGCTTGTAAGATCTTGAAGATTTTCTGTAATATCCTTGAAGAAAAAGTCCAGAATTACTCTAGCCTGCATCTTATACCTATATTTTAAGCAGTTTCTCTTTCTACGGGTATGGTGTATCTAGTTGGTCAGGCCTGGTCAAGACATTCTCCATTTTGCTCTTAATGGAGGCCCAAAGCCATGTCATTCACTGAGCTGATCCTGCCTAGTAGATTCCTCTCACACACCCGGAGAAGGGCCTGGCTGCCCAGTGCCTTGCAAAACCACAGCAATTCTCCAAGCTAGAGTCAACTGTTGTAGTTTGAATGGGAAGGGCCTCTCCATGGGCTCACCCAGAAGAAAACTTGTGGTGTTTCCTTACATAGTTGGGCTAGATCTGATCATTACCACACCAGCTTGTTACTGGGAGATGTTCACCTTTCTCGTGCCATGGGGATTTTGCTTACATGGTATGGTTTTTATAATATTGGAAAGCTTGCCTCTTCATTGCTTAAATTGTTCTGAACATTCTATTGTTCTCTGAAACTTTAAGCCTACATTTTATTCTTAGACATTTTCTTGAGTCAGAGACTATTCGTATGTGCTAGACCAAGAAATTCTCCCTGGTATTGATTTGACACACCAATTGCCTCAAAATTAGAAAACTCTTTGTTTTAGACAGGAACTTGAATGAGGACTCATTAAATGACTTACTGAGAGGTGTGAGCTAATGGCTATTTATCTATCAAAGAGCAACATGGACCAAAGCAAATAGTTCCACTTGTCTAGTTCTGAGAAGCCATGAGTTCACTGGGGTTACTCCCAAGCAAGGGTGAGTGGTTTCTTACAAGAGCTTGGATGACCTAAAGTTAGCTTCATCACTAAAAAGCCCACCCAAGCATGGCTGACAACTTGTGGAAGCTGCATTTCTGGAGGTCACCGATCAACTTGCTGGCGGCTGAACTGAAGAGAGTCTCCTCAGCTCCAACACTTGCTTACTGTTACAGAATGGTGGAAACAGCCTTGTGAGTCTCTTAACTTCCTGCCATCCTGAGTCATATAAGTTCTGCTTTTCCCGAGTGAAGAGCCACTCTCTTCAATGTGAAGGAAATAGCCACATAGCAGGGCCTGTGGCATCCCTTAGGGGGAAGTTAGTACAGAGTTTGGCATGTGGAGGTTGGTTGGCCCTTTCTCTCAACTTGTTATTTCTTGATGCAGAATCTGAGTGACTTGTTGGCCTTGACACTCATCATCAGGAGAAAAAACAGTGAGTATATTTTAGTTAGTTTCTACTTTTATGACAAAATACACCAGGGACGCAGTTTAAGGGAGAACCAGTTTATTCTGAACCATGGGTTGAGACACAAACACCATTAGGGCAAGGAAGACATGGTGGGTAGTGGAGGCTCCCCATGTCTTGATAGATCAGGAAACAGACAGGACCAGGAGGAGTATGGAGACTCTATTACCCTTCAGGTCCATCCATAGTGTTCTGTGGTTCTCTCTAGGCTAGGTTCCATTTCGGTTCCATCTCAAGATAAGGGATATTAATTGTGATTTTTTAAAAATATTTTACATTTCTTGGAAAAAAAACTTCTCTTTTTGCGTGTACATGTGTGCAGTGGATGGGGTGCACATGTATTATGTCAGAACGTATAGATGTGTGTTTAAGTGTGTGTGGAGGTTAGCAGTTGATGTTAGGTGCTTTAGTCACTCAACTCTTTTAAGGTGATCCTCTCACTGTGCTCAGAGCTCTCTAATTTGGCTAGCCTGGCTTGCCAGACAAGCACCAGGAATCCTCCTGTCCAGCTCTGGAATTGCAAGTGTGCGCAGGCATACTTTGTTTTTTTTTGTAGGTTCTGGGGAGACCAAACTCAGGTCCTTATGATTGCATGGCACATAAGCACATAATCCACTAAGCTATCTTTGCAGCCCCTGGCTGACTTTATCTTAAGTGTCCAGCTGGCTCCAGCTAACCTTTGGGCCAAACATGTAAGGAATACAGCACAGATCACACCAGCAGGCTTAAGTGGTACAGAGGTTCATTGTGTGGACGTTTGGATACCACAGGGCCAAGGCATCCAGGCCAAGGGCAGATATGAGCTTGACCTAGGTCTCTCAGTTTCCTACTTCATTCCTGGTTTCTCTTAACTTGAAGGCACTGGCGTTCCCTTTCTCCCCTCCCATAGAGAAAATTCAGATACTGGAGCAATTTTATTAGTAGTATTCTATTAGTTGGTACTTTGGCAAAGATAGAGGCTAGATGCCTATGGCCATGATTTCCCACTAACACTAGTGTGTGCCTGGCATGTGAGTATCTGGCCAGTCAGTGCACCCTAATGGGGCTGAAGCATCCTTAGCAATTGTCTGGCTGAGGAGGTTCCTGGATGATGCACTGAGTTTTTTTCTGGTGCCTGGGTGAGCGCTCCCTGACTCCAGCCCCCATTTTCACGCTCTCACACTAACAGACTCTGTCCAGGTCAGCCAGTTCCAGGATAAGCTATTTCCAGTATGGCTGGCTGCATCTTGAATGCCAACGGTTTGCTTTAAGCAGTTAGCATAAATCAGATATGGTAAGAAAGGTAAAAACAAAGCTGGAATCTTTCTTGAATCTGCAAGAAAGAAGCCATTCTCTTGAAGGAGGTAGAAATGAAGACAAAGGAGATAAGAGGATGGCCCAGTTTTAACTGCCCTCTCAGCTCACCCTCTTAAGAAAGGAGTGAATGTGTCTCTCTGGGTGTGCAGTTATTCCACCGCCTTCCACGACCTCTGTGCCTTCCATGCCTCTGTGGTACTACAGGCAGCTCTCCCGTGATTTCATCTTCTTTTAAACATTTCAAATCCCTCTAACTTTAAGGCTGTAAAGTTTTCAGACTTTGAGTTACTTTTATTGTTCCTGGCCAGAACACCTGAGGAAAGCATCTTAGGTAAGGAAGGATTCATTCGGCTCACAGTTCGACTGTAGAGTAGTCCAGCGTGGGAGGGCAGGCACGGTGGCCACAACACGAGGCAGTGGGTCACGTGACGTGGGCCACATGATGTGGGTCACATTGCATCCACAATCTGTAGCAGGAAATATCAGTGCTGTCTTCCTTCCCTCCTCAGTCAAAGCTTCACAGGGACACTCAGGGGTGTTTCCATAGTAACCCTGAGTCCATTTGAGTTGATGGTGAGAATTATCCCTCACACTTCTGGAGAGTAAAGCCTTATTGGTCTTGTTTACTGAATATCCAAGTGCCTGGCCCAGGCTTGCCACAGACATTAAGAAAAAAAGAAACTATATGAGGCTTTGCTACCTCTGTCATTTTTTTGAACAGGGGTACTGATGGTCACTTCCTTACAGCAGGACTATAGGGCTTTACGTATGTGTGCCTATTCTTCAAAGTCAGAAAATTACACTTTCTGTGTTCATCCTTAAGTCAGGACATGATAGGTTCCTTGAAAATATTTGCTAGTGAAGGAACAATCTAGTCAGAAAGCTTAGTAAGGGTCTTGAGAAAGAAAGGTCCCAGAGTTTTTACATACAACACTGTGCTATTATTATTATTATCCATTTGTTTTACTTATTCACTTTATAGCCCACTCACTGCCCCCCTCCTAGTCACACCCTCCAACAATCCTTCCCCTCCCCTTCTTCTCCACTTTGGGTATCCCCCTACTGTGGCATGTCAAGTCTCCCACTGAAGCCAGACAAGGCAGCCCAGCTAGAAGAACATTCCACACACAGGTGACAACACTGTTGCTTTTTAATGACAATCACAGTGTGATTGTTCCTCCCAGATACCCCAAAGCACCAAGCAATCTTTAATGTTAAGTAGAATGAAGCTTAAGTCACTCCTCGCACCCCTCAGAAGACACAACTCACAACAAACTTTGCTGCTAGAATACCCTGTCATGTAAGGCTTCAGCTACCAGTCACTTTTGTAATTGGCATGGTAAAATATCTGGCAAGGAAGCGTGAAGGAGGAAGCACCGATTCTGGCTCACAGTTCTAAAGGGAACAGTCCATCATGGGGGATCATGGCCACTGGGATAGCACCATCAGAGACAGGGGGAGTTTGTGCCACAGTGCCACAGCTTGGTCACATCTTGCTACATCAGGAAACAGAAAGTTTGGTCTAGAATCAGGAGTGGTGCTACTGGTTTACCCACAATGCCCACCATCTGAGCTCTACCCCCCAGAGCACCTACAGTCTCTCAGAATATCTCTTATCCGGTGAGGACCATGTGTTCAACTTATGAGCTTATGCCCTGGTCCTACCAATGTAGGGCAAGTGGGCTGTACCACCAGACAGAAGACTGCTAAGGTGGAAGCAGGTTCAAAACCCTGGGAATTTCCATAACTGAGAATAGCGGTTTCCTGGCCAGGGTCTAACTTTCCTGGAACATATAACCACAGCACACTGAGAAGATAACGAGAATCAGCCACAAAGCATAAAAACCTAGAGTTCTCCATGCTAATGAGGTATCTAGATAGGCCCCGGGTGTTCAGCCAATGAGATTTCCTCCCTGGGTATCCCTTTCTGCAAAAAGTTAATCCCTGGTTCACCCTGAGTAAGATAAATGCATTCACAACCACTATAACAATAAAGTAGTTTGGACAAGCAAGGAGCATCTCCTTCACCAAGGATAAGGAGAGGGAGGCCTTCATTGTAAAGAGCAGCGCCTAAATCTCCTGGAGAAGGTCTTTCTTCCAGTCCCTCTGTACTCTCAGTGCTCACAAGGAGCCAGACCAGATGTGCTGACTCCCATTCCTGACTTCTTGTGGCCCCTAGCAGCATCTGGGTGCACAGGGGATTGAGAATGACAGCATCCATCTGAGACCCATTGTTTCTCACCTGAAGAAACACAGAGCTGAAACCTCCTTAGGCTGTGTTCTGCCTTCCCTAAGCAACATACTGGTGGTGCTCCATCCCAGCATCCCAGCATCCCAGCATCCCAACATCCCAGCATCCCAGCATCCCAGCATCCCAGCATCCCAGCATCCCAGCATCCCAGCATCCCAGCATCCCAGCATCCCAGCATCCCAGCATCCCAGCAGCAGACAGGCAGACAGGCAGGCAGGCAAGCAGGCAAGCAGGCAAGCAGGCAGACAGGCAGACAGGCAGACAGGCAGACAGGCAGACAGGCAGACAGGCAGACAGGCAGACAGGCAGGCAGGCAGGCAGGCAGGCAGGCAGGCAGGCAGGCAGGCAGGCAGGC
>NC_034599.1:9580407-9585334 GCF_900095145.1 Mus pahari | reverse complement strand
CAGACAGGCAGACAGACAGACAGGCAGGCAGGCAGACAGGCAGCCCGACATACCAATGCCTTCCTGAACTTTGGGCTTACAGTCCCTGAAGACCCTGTTCCCTACCTGCTTGTGTGATTAAATAACTTCCTAGACTTGCACCCTGTCTGATCCCTTTCTGGGGTTGCTGCCCACAGATTTTGCACATTTATTTCTGACTCTCTGACTAGAAGAACTGCTCAAATTTCACTCATGAGCGTCTGAGGCTCAAGTCCTACTTGTCTCTAGAATCCACAAATCCTTGGGGACTTTTGGGCATTCTCACCTCTTCCTGTAGTGTTATCAGTCCCACAGTGCGGGATTTCATACTTCACCTTTCACCTGCTAATGGGGCCTGCCTGTCCTTGGTAGATGAGCACGGGAATGTGCAATTGAAATGTTATGTATCAGTGATTGAAGAGACACCTCTTGGTAAGTAAGTTCTGTCTTATTGTTTAAAAGCTGCTCTTTATTCTGCCTAAATACACTCCACAAAAAGAAAGTCTATGGATACCCACCTCTCGTTTTGTTTGTCTTCTGCATGCTCAAGTTCACTGCTATATGTTTGTCTGTTGTCCATCCATCCATCCATTCATTGAGGTAGAGTCTTGGGCCTCATGCTGTCCTGAAACTTACTATGTATCTAAGGGCAGTGACCTTGAATTTCTCATCCAATTGCCTCCTTCTCCCAGGTGATGAGGTTTCAGGTGTGTTCCCCACACCTGATTTATGCAGTGTTGGCATTGAACCAGTAATTCATGCATTCTAGGCAAGCACTCTTTAAGCTTAGCCGCACTCCCCAGCTCACTGTAACAGTTTTATCCTACCACTTGAACTTCCCTTCAACACTCAGGTTTGGCATCCCAGCTTCACTGGGGCTGGAATCCTGACTTTGTTAGCATACATTCTGTCTTATCCATGGCCTCTGATTCAGGCTGTCATATGCTTCCTTGGACCTCGGTTGCTTGCTCTCCATCACTTGTGCATGTGGTCATTTTGATGGGACCTGCTGTGAGAACTGGAAGACCCTCATTTAGCTTCTGAAGTCAGAGGGTCCAATCAGAATGGGTACCAGGCAACCTGAAGTTCTAGTGCAGGCAGATAAGTGTAATTCTGATAAAGAGAGTCCCTTGTCAATTTAGGATCCCAGGACACAGAGTGAAGAAAAAGTTGAAGACATGGCCGCAGTCTTCTGCACTTGGACGAGCGTCTGACAGGTAAGAGAGAAAAGAAGAACACATTTTCTTCTTCTTGAAAGAACGCCCATATTTCATCTTCCCCGGGGAGCTGCCACAAAAGAGCCTTTTGGACAGATTTTCTTAGTCATAATGTTACAGAAACTAGATTTGTTCCTTCCAAACTGACAGGGCTGCACTGAGGTGATGAAGAGAGCTTTGGAGAGTGGTGCATACTTTATCAAACTGCCCAGATTCCTAGGGGAACTGTCACTGGTTCCACAGCACATAATGAGGTGCGATGGAATTATATGTTCTTTCTGGTGCCAGAGGGAGCCAGCACAGGCTTGTGAACTCAGGCTCCTCAACGCAGCATCAGTGTAGAGGCAAGAGGTGCCAGAACCCGCAGACAAAAGCAGGCTTTCCTGTTTGCTGTCAAGTGTCCATCTTTGGTGTTCGTGGAGACTGTGTAGATTATGTGCTCAGACAATAGCACAGTGTTAGTGCATATATGCCTGAGAATGTGTGTAGATTTGATGAGTGGAGGGAGCAGACATAGGAAACACTGCTTCACTACACAACAGGACATCAAGACATACAAGGTGTGAGAGCCACAGCGCACACCATTGGCCCATTTACTCTATTTTGCCAGGAGGGTGAAGCTGGGTCGAAGGATGCCATGAGGGGTCAGAAACCAGGAAGTTACTTGGTAAAAAGAAAAGAGATGTTGAGGAGGGAATTCTGAGAGGCTTGGGGCCCATGGGAGCTAAAGCTTCTGAGGAAAGCTTGGGGCATCGTGAGGCCAGGGGTTGGGAGATGATCTAGTCACAGAGCCCTCCCGAGCAGGGCTAGTGCCTTTCTAGAAGAGGGTCCTAAATGATCATTGGCACCATCCATCGTGTGGGGTTCCATGGAAGACAGATGCCTGTGAGAAAATAGAGCCTTACTAGGCATCAGAGTTGTCAGCATCAGAATCTTGAACTAAATTTAAATTAAATCCATTAGTTTGCTAGCCTCCCAGTTTGCAATGTTATGTCATAAAAGCCTGGGTGGACAAGGACATCTAGCTTTTCTCTCTTGTTAATTCTTTGTGAATTAATTCAATGTTTTGTGAGTGCCTGCTGGATGACATGTTTAAAATATGTAAGCTAAAAACGGGAACAAAAGTTGCCATATTCATGATAAAAAGTAACCTGGTCCTTCAGTCATGCGCTTCTCTTCCCAATATGTGGGCTTTCTACACAGAGCTCTTCTCCAAATTTATGTAGATGGATTAACCTACAAAATAATTTAAATTGAAATTGCTCACCTGGAATTAGTGCTGACCCCACAGTGTAAGTACCCAACTTCACAGAATGCTCCCAAGCTCATGGATCCATCACAGATAGCACAACCTGTCAAAGTTGACTCTTGATTAGGAGTCCCCATAGCGTTCCATATAGGCTCAATAATTCAGCATCTGACCTCACAGGATTCAGGGAAAGACTTGGCTTATGTCTACCAGTGAGGATGTTACAGATGTAAGTGAGCAGCCATGCAAAGAACACATAGTCTCAGAGGGCATTTTTCCCGAAGCTGTAGAAATTGCCAGAAGAGGGGCCGCCGCGGCTGTGCTTCCTGGGGCTGCAGAGACCAGGCGGTAGACCTGCAAGGCCATGAATCCACCCGTGGCCTTCAATAAGTCTGAGAGCCAGGCCATAGAGAGTGCGTGTGTGGGTGCGAGTGATAAAGAAGCGCACAAAATAATGTGCGGAACGCCCTCCCTAGTTGTAATTGGCTGAATTTGGCTTACAAACTCCAGTCTGGCATGACAAAAATCGCTCAACAGAAAATCTCCAAGCAGAGAAACTTCGGGTCGAGAAATAAATCTGCGTGGATCCCACACGGACGTGAACACCCGCTGCTTAGGCAGCAAAGCCTGCAGGCCACGGCTCGACTCCAGCAGATCCGAAGCAAAGAACATTGAGTCGTATCGTACCTGCGTGCTGCCACAGTGAGGGTGCGCCTGCCAGACTGGAAAGGCTAGTAAGAGGGTGTATAACAAATGAATGCGGGCCTGTTTTATCATTCATTTGTTTTGCTGTTTATGAATAAATAAAAGTATTAGAACCTTTTCCACCAGGTTTGAGGAATTGGTTTTCACCATGTTTTATGGCCCAAATCAGGACAAGTCACATGAAGAGGTACATCTAGTGGGCTCTGGAAAGTTCCTGAGCCTAGGAGCTTATGTCCATGTGGAGTTAAGAAACACCACCCTCCTGGTACATACACGCACACGCGCGCGCGCGCACACACACACACACACACACACACACACACACGTCACCAGCTGGCATTATCTAGGGTTTCCATTGCAGTTCTATTATGTTAGTATAATTGATTAAATTATTAGTAGCTGGTAATTAACTTAATCTCAGCTTTACTCCTTAATCATGCCTTGGTTTACTGACAACAAACTCCCATCTTGAAGCAGTCTAAAGACCAGACCTCCTGCCCCATCAATCCCATAAACAAAATGACACTCATCATGCTAGAGAGACCAGAAGTCTTTCTTGTGTCAGGAACACAGGATAAAAACTCATGTATGTCACAACACCAGAATAAGGCTTACATTTTGGAGGGGATACATGCACAATAAGAAAAGAAAAATTAGCTCAGCATTTATATCAGTTATTTTTGTTGCTGTTATAAAACTACACGGTTAAAAGCAACTCACAGAAGAAACTATTTATTTTGGCTTACAGTTGCAAGGCAGAGTACATAATGCTGAAAAAGACCCAGTAGCAGGTGGCCACAGCAGGATGCTGAGCAATGAATTCTCAACTGCAAAGTGAAGCAGAATCCAGATTGGAAGTGGGAGAAGGGATAACCTCTCAAAGACTACCACAGTGACCTAGGGATGAACTGTCTCCAGCCAGGATGCACCTCTCCATAACCTTCCCAAACAACGCTACCAGTGTCCAAACACATCAGGCTATGGGGAGCATTCCCCTCAGACACCTCACCTAAGTCTCAGTTTGAGTTGTGTTCACCTGAAAGTCAGAGCTTTGGTGCAAGTGCCTTTTGTGGAGATGAACACAAAGCATGGTGAGGGACAGGGAGTTGGAAATGGAGAAGGGAAAAGAGCCAATGAACTGTTGGCTAACAGGTGATTTCCCGGTGTTCCATCCTGCTGGAGACACACTGTAAAATCCCAGGAAACGCACAGCAGGATCTTCCTGGGGGCTGGGAATGGCGTTTATTTACCCCGCAGCTCCTTTGACTAGTACCTGAGGGGTGTCTCTGAAGCTGCCCCCAGCAGGCTTAGCAAGTTCAGCTGACTTAATTCCCCCCTGCTGCTGCCTGCCACCAGCGTGGTTCTTTTGATTGGAACCTTGGTATTTAGGTTCTTGCCTTCAAGGATCCACAGCTGCCTTGCATCCTTGGGAGCTTACCAGAGTAAAAGTTCAGCATTGCTTCTGTAGTCTTTGATTTACATCTTCATCCCCTCTTTATGAGCCCCGTGAGTTTCTCATGTCTCTAGCTGCATATGTAGCAGAAGATGGCTGTAGTGGCTATTCCTGGTTGTCAACTTGACTATATTTGAAATGAACTACAATCCAGAATTGGAAGGCTCACCAGTGAACCTAATCTGGAGACTGGGAGATAGAAGTTTCTGATCTGGATCTTGGTATGGAGATCTTGAGACACAGTGGTGATTGAATCCAGAAGATTAAGACAGGGAGATCTCCGAG
>NC_034599.1:9544981-9580269 GCF_900095145.1 Mus pahari | reverse complement strand
ACTTCCATTCACAGCTACTACTGAACCATTGTTGGGATTTGGACTGCAGACTGTAAGTCATCAATAAATTCCTTTACTATATAGAGACTATCTGTAAGTTCTGTGACTCTAGAGAACCCTGACTAATACAATGGCCTAGTCAGCCATCATTGGGAAGAGAGGCCCCTTGGCCTTGCAAACTTTATATGCCCCAGTACAGGGCCAAGAAGTGGGAATGGATGGGTAGGGGAGCAGGGTGGGGAGGGGAGGGTATAGGGAACTTTCGGGATAACATTTGAAATGTAAATACAGAAAATATCTAATAATAATAATAATAATAATAATAATAATAATAATAATAATAATAATAAAGAAACCTGGTGAGGAAGGTAGACCTTGCATATGGCCCTTTACACACAAGGAGACTCTAATCATAGCAAGGATCTGTTGAATTTTCTAGTGTGCTCACAAGCTTGCTAAGTGGCATTTGTAGTTTATCTGTACTAAATAAATCACAGTAAGGTATTTCCAAAGTCATCAGGATTGACACTGAAATGAGAAAGGTGTCAATTTACAAGACAATACATGCATGCATAATTAGCTCATTATGTATACAGTCCTCTGTCTTCACTTATATTGCATAGCTGTTCAAGAAGTATACATGTAAACAGTTGTTCTATTGCATAAGCATCAGAGAGCTCCTTATTAATCTGCCAAGGTAGGAACAACTTCAAATGTGTTAATCCGCCAGGAACCAGCAGGCAGGGCTGGTCAGCACTGGTGGTCATCCCTAATCATAAGTGGAAAGAGAATTGAATAAGTAAATATTGCCACTGGCCACAAACTGTAACTAAGTAGAAAACTGCTTCAACGTTGTGTTCAAAGAAGATAAATTAACTAAATGCTCTCAAGATAAAAAATATGCTGATTTTATCTCTTATTTTATGGGTTAAAATGCTTGATGATTCTATTTAGCTAGCATAAAATATTAATATAGAGTATAAATGTTTTTATCATGCCAACTAAATCGTATCCTGAAACACAAGGTGGATATACTTTATAACACAAGCCAGGGTGAAGGCATAGCATAGTGTGTGTGTACATAACATGTCTCAATGCTGTACAAGTTAAACTGAACTACTTCATTCTAATGTGAAGACGGGTTTGAGGTATACAGACACAAACCAGGAAGAAAAGCTCTATGGTTTCTAGGAAAATATTGTTATTGCCTTCAGGTAATTATAGACTTTTTTTTTTTTTCCAAAAGAATACAAAAATACGTTTTAAAAAAGTATTTTAAAAAGGCAGATGACTGTCTTCCTGTGTTGCTTCCTTTTCAAACATTATACAGACCATGATGGGTTCTACTGTGGTACTGGTCTCCAACGTGGCCATTTTCTTACAGCCTAGTTATGATTTAAAACTACTTAGTAAAGACAACCGGATGCCTAGGCGTTTGGCTTCGCTCTTCTTCCTGTCTCCGTCGTGTTCTGTTCTTTTAAGTTTTTCTTGTGTCACTTGGGCATCAGCTGTCACTTCCTAGAATGTCTATCTCGGGTTCTCCCTGGAAGCAGAGAGCTGAGGAGCTCACAAACCTTTTCTGAATGTGGGACTTATCTTCTCACATCAGGCACGTTTTTATAAAACAGGAGATAAGGGAAAGGGTTAATATCATTTCTAGCCCACTGTTTTCCGTTATAGCATTTCTGTGATTTACATCACAGGCCACATTTTAAAGCATTGCTTCCTCCCTAGATTATAATCTCCACAGGGCAAAGTGTGCTGTTTGCTTCTTGGTTTAATTTCTACCCACTAATGTAGAGGAGATTTTAAAAATCAGTTATGGAAATGAGTGTAAAATAAACATGAAAGAGCATAATGTAAAATGTCCCAGCCTTAAGCTATTTTCACTAAATAATCCCAGGTAAATCTCTAAACGCAAGGACGTCCTCATCTGGGAAGTCCTCGGAAAGACAATGTCTGTGTTAGGCAGACGGGGAATCAGATCTGAAAAGGAAGGCGGAGGCGCTCGAGGACGGAGAATCTCTCTCTGTAGATTTTTGTGCTTAGACTATGGAATTTGTTGCATCTACTTTGAGTTCTCAGGGATTTTGTTGTCTGCTTTGGTTGCTACTTTGATTTCTGGCCACTCAAGAAATCGGGTCAGATGTGGTAGCTTACTTACAATCTAAGCACGCTGGTGGCTCAGACAGGAGGATCAGTTCAAAGCCACCTTCAAATGACATACGTTTGAGGCCAACCTGGGCTACATAAGACTCTGTTTCAAACATTCCTCTCTCAGAAAAAAATAAAATAAAATAAAATAATAGATGAGTTTGACTTAGGTTGGTTGTAAGACCTACTCTGGGTGTGTCGTCTGGATTTCAGGCCACCCAGGCAACAATACAGTGAACTCAGCCATGGCCTCAGCCTAACGCTAACGCTGAATCACCTGGGAGAGGAGACAGACTCAGAGTCCAGTTTTTAAGAAGCCTGTGAGAGGATAAAAAGAGCAGGCTTTCTGAGGAGACTTCGAGACAGAATATAAGATTCTAGAGGGCTTCGAAGGCACATCAGGGTTCGTGCGTCTTTGGTCTTCTAAAGATTTGTCTTTTCACCAGTCCCCAGACAGCACCTGGGATAGCACTGTGGGATGAGAAGGGGGTGGGGCTCACTGTGTAGATTTCCTGCTCTCCCTCAGAAGTGGAATGCTAATCACACGGAAGCCATCCGCTATCTAAAACTCTCCAGTCACTATACTAAGAAAAGACACCTATATTAAACAGTAAAGCACAAGAGGTTAATTTTAGTAATATATTCAACTCAAATATTTATAATACAATAATTTCAACATGCAATTACTTTAACATCATTTGAAATACTTTAATTTTTAAAACTAAGGTGTGTGTGTGTGTGTGTGTTTGCACATACACAGCATGTCCCAATCTGAGGAAATACAGTTCAAATACTTAGCAGCCATAGTAGTCTAGTGGTCATCTTATTAGACAGTGCTGGTTGTGTAAGGACAAGCTTGTACTCTTTGTTTTTGTTTGTTGTTTGTTTGTTGTTTGTTTGTTTTTCAAAATAGGGTTTCTCTGTATAGCCCTGGCTGTCCTGGATCTCACTTTGTAGACCAGGCTGGCCTCGAACTCAGAAATCCGCCTGCCTCTGCCTCCCAAGTGCTGGGATTAAAGGTGTGCGCCACCACGCCCGGCTTGCTTGTACTCTTAATACACAGGAGATGGGACCCAAAGGATCATAAATTCTAGACCACACCTTAGCTACATATTGAGTTGGAGGCCAGATTGAGCTACATAAGAACCTGTCTCAAAAGAAGAAAATGGCAACAAAAACAAGGAATGAGGAAAGTTTCAGAAGAGATACAAGATCACATCGCAAGTCCCATAAGCATGATATCCACAAATCAACCCCAGTGGAATCAGGAGAGATTCTTCCACTGAGAAGGTAACAGTTTGTAAAGGCAGGTGCCAGCCACACCAAGTACTTCCGATAGATTCAGCTATGTGGTGACATTGATCTCAGGAGAAGGGAAGGGTCACAGCCATGCCGTAGGGGGCAGAGGAGGCTTAAGGTCACTGGTCACAGTCTACTGTTTCAGGAAGTCTGCAGTGCAAGGGGTGTGGCATTGAGCTCCCGTCACCAAAGATGAGGACATGGCGGAGGTGCTGATCAGGATGTAGTAGAGTGGGAGCATTGGTATGGAAGAGGGAGAGGATGAGGGTGGGAACCAGCTCCAGGAGAATGGGGAGGCTGGACTAGAGCCTGCACTAGAGCAGCCCTGCCTTCCCCCAAACTGAAGAGGACAGACAGCATCTCTGGAGCGGGCAGAGTAGGGATTTGGAGAAGAAGAGAAAAGGGAGTCCTTTGTCGAGGGCCTGCTTTGATTTTCTTAGTGAAATATTACAGGGTCAAGGCTGGAAGGGCCCAGGTGCATGGAGTTTGAGGAGAGAGGATAAAGTGGGAAAGAGCTTTGAAGTGTGACTACTTGTGCATTGTGTGCTCTAGTGGCTGTGAGATTTGTGATCAAGTTATGCCTTCTTTTTAGTCATTGAAACAATCTGGATTGCAAGTCCAGAATAGGTGACAGTATGGTTTAATCAGGTTTCATTTTAACACAGTTGCTGCCATACTCAGAAAGTGAGCAGATTTAGTAGTGTGGTGGTGGTGGTGTGATGGTGTGATGGTGTGGTGGTGTGATGGTGTGGTGGTGTGGTGGTGTATGTGGTCTTGCATATGCATGGCTGTGTGATTGGTGTGCATTTGTGCACATGCATGTGGAGGCCAGAAACCCAGTACCTTAGTTGTTTTTCTTCAGGAGTCATCTACAGCGTCTTTTTCTCTCATTGGCTGAGAGATTGCCAAGCAGATGAGGCTAGCTGTCTAGCAAGCCCCAGGGATCCACTTGTCACACCTCCCAAGCAGTAGGATGGCAAGGCTGTGCCACCACAGCTTTATGTGTGGCTTCTGGAGATGGAATTCAGGTCCTTATATCTGTATAGCTAGCACCACCTCATAGAGCTACCTTCACAGTCTGTGAAGTGTTTTCTAAAGGAACGATTACAAGAAAGATGCACAAATTCCTTTCTAGACAAGCAAGGAAGGAGGACATGAACGGGATCACTGATGGTCATCCAAGGAGGTTGGGGGTGATGAAAGTACCTGGAGAGAGTGAGCTGGTTGGGTAAGAGCTACCGTTGAAAGAATAGCCCTTTAAACTGAGTTTGGGAAGATCACAAGGTCAGTGCCACAGTTAAGAGTTGTATAGATGAGGTGGGATAAAGCAAGAAAGAGATCATTGTATGGAGAGATTAGGATGTGTGTGCATCTATGCTTCTGACTCTCTCTCTCCTCTACAGGGTGGTCCCCTGGAACTCACACTGCATTGTCAGAAGATGCCCGTGTTCCTCAGCTTCTCTTGGGCGAGAGTTCAAATCTCAATCTCAAACCGCAGAGTACCTCCCCTTTGAAGCCCTCATGTGTCTCGGCTGTGACTCCACAGTCCTTGGTCTGACTCTGTGTAGTATATCTCTGAGCCCTGGTCTGTGAGCTTCATGAGAGCAGAGAGTGTGGCTTTTCTGCCTCTCCACACTCTCCTCAGCAGCTGGGGCACTGGGTGCAGGAATCATAGCGCCCTTGGAGTTGAGTTTTGGAGGGAATTGACAGGTCAAGGGCAAGATTCTATTTGCATATTGCAAAAATAAGCAGATACGTGCACCTCCTGATCCTTAACTCCCCGTGTCCCCCTGGCCTCGGGGCCCTCAGCGTGAGCCCAGCTGCCACTCACACCAGCCTCACAGACAACCTGGGCTCCCATTGTCTCTTCCTTCCTCTGAAAATTAACTTCCCTCACCAAGCTAGCCAGTTTCCCTTTTACATCCTGTCCAATCCAAAGCTAGCATTTTTAGCAATAGCATTCAGACAACAGCTAGTGATCAGCAAATCCCCTTCTGAAATGAAATCCTCACTCTGGGATTTAACTAGCTGTGACACTGGGCGGTGTCACTGAGAGCCGCAGCTCCATTGTTGGAAGAATGACGCTAATAAGGTCACATACTTCAGCCAGCTGTTAGGAAGACTGAAGTCTTAGTGTGTACAAACTGTTTACCCCTTGCCAAGGGTTGGGTGAATTCACACTGACTGGCTCTGCTGTCATGGTTGCTATGACACTGTGGTGACAAATGACATTTCTGTTCAGGGCTCATAGCTCTGAGGAAGGTATCAATAGCTCACTGGGCTCTCCCAAACCCTGAGTTTGGAGCTTTTAAGCTTGTAATGGAGGATGGGAGGAGAACCTGGTCCCATATAACTACAGTACAGGCGCAGGACCTTTCAAGAAGCTAGATGGGCTCCTAAGAGCAAAATTGTAAAGTCCATGGTGGGGATTGTTGAGAATTGTCTTTCAGCAAAAAAATTCAAGGGGACCACTTTCTAAGTCCCTTGCTACCACATAACATTTTCTAGATTAGGCAGCTTTTGACAAGCCTAGAAGGTGTCCAACTCTTTGGGTTTATATAAGGCAAGTAATAAATTCTGGTTAAAAATATGCACAAAAAGCTTAATTCTACACACCAGCCTCCTTTGCTGAGCCCCCACCCGCACCGCATCCCCGCTCTTCAGTTAGTCCATTGTCCTCCAGCTGAGTTTTGCATCCATCAAATGTGCACTCATTTAGTTGCCATGAAGCCAAGGCCCTCCAGTATGGTGTTTGTGGGCTCAGGGTGGAGGGAGAGGTTGTGCCCAGTGCTGTTGACCACACTGAGAGTAGAAGTCAGACATCTGTAAGTGTCACTTGAAGCTACAAGATTAGTCCTGGAGACAGGCATGGTAGCAGAAGCCTTTAATCTCTGCACATGGAAGGCAGAGGAAGGTCGATGTCTCTGAGTTCAAGACTAGCCTGGTCTACTTGATAAGTACCAGGACAACCAGAGCTATGTGATAAAGACACTGTTTCAGAAGGAAGGAAGGAAGGAAGGAAGGAAGGAAGGAAGGAAGGAAGGAAGGAAGGAAGAAAGAAAGAAAGAAAGAAAGAAAGAAAGAAAGAAAGAGNGAAGAAAGAAAGAAAGAAAGAAAGAAAGAAAGAAAGAAAGAGAAAGAAAGAAAGAAAGAAAGAAAGAAAGAAAGAAAGAAAGAAAGAAAGAAAGAAAGGGTGTGTGTGTGTGTGTGTGTGTGTGTGTGTGCTGGTGATGGTGGTGGTGGTGGTGGGTGGTGGGTGGTGGTGATCGTGGTGGTGGGTGGTGGTGTTGGTGGTTCTGAGCTGATGACAGTGTTGGGAAACCTGTAATTAATACCCTCCTGTGATAGGTACTGTCCTGGGCAGTTTATTTGACCTTCATGGCCACCCTGTGGGTAGGCAACACTATCCAAGTTTACAGAAATACAAAGCCTGGCCTGAGGTAACAATGGGAATGCAATGATGAGGCTCCATGGTCCAGTTTCTGACTTCTGTTTCTCTTGAGTTCAGCTTACTTCACTATAGCAACAACCACAAGAAATACCCACTGTCTCTTACCATATGCCCAGGATCTTTCTATACTTAATGCACGTAGCCCACTTAGCATTGCTGAGGTAGGCGTTGTCATATCTTTTTCTACAGATGGGGCAATGTCTGCAGATGATAGGTTTGGAGGAATAGCTTGGAATCTTGGCTCCTAAAGAATATCCCTGTTGTCTCTATTGCCCAGTGATTTTCTCTTCATTCCTGCTTTTCTCCCTTTCTTTTAATTTTTAAAAGTGATTTTTTTTTTAGTCTCTTTGTGTCAACCCCAGATTCTTGTTTTAAAAGAAAGATGCTCAGAATAATGCCTCTATAACACACATACATGTAACAGCATTGCAATAATTTTCCATTAATTTGATATACTAGAGCATGAAGAAGAGGAGGAGAAAGTGCAAAAGGAGCTGGGCGTGGTGGTGCACGCCTTTAATCCCAGCACTTGGGAGACAGAAAAACAAACAAACAAACAAACAAAAAAGTGCAAAAGGTTTACTCACTTTATATATCATCCGCTTCTACCTTTGCAAAAACTGATAACACGCACACTCACACATACATACACACACACACACACACTCACACACAATACACTCATACACACTCACACACACTCACATACACTCATACACACTCACATACACTCACACACTCACACACACACTCACACACAATACACTCACACACACACACTCACATACACTCACACACACTCACATACACTCACACACTCACACACTTCTAAACAGAGGAAGCAAATATAGGTTATTTATAAAATGCTCTGAGATAGCAGCGATGCGAATTCTCTCAGTACCTCCATGACTCTTTGTACTTCTTTAATTCATTTAATTCACCTCTCATAGGTTCTTGTACATGTGTCTGTGTGTGTCTCTCTGTGTGTGTACACATTTTGTTGTCAAGATTACACACCCTCGAGATTACAGGGTACCCTGATTTATTTTTATGCTTACACCGACTCGTTCCACACACACACAAGCTCTTAGCTTTTCTATGCTCGGCACACAGGCATTTGGACAGAGAACGCCCACGCCGATACTTATTACTGTGGCCTGGCCAAATCGCCCTCCTCCGTGACTTTAGTGGCTGAGATCTAGGTTATGTAGGAAGCAATGTGTTCAGACCTCGAGGCTATTTCTCTGTCTCTCTAAAGGTGGTCAATGTGTCCAAGTGGCAGCTGCTGCATCGTCGTCTTGGAAGTTTCTGAAGGGGCAGAGACACCTCTTCCTTCAGCTCCCCACTCTATGCCCAGATGATGCACTGCATAAGGCTTATGTGTCATGGACCATGGGTAACATTCGAGATTCATGCCCTGAGCCAAGGTTAGAGGAAAACAAAGCCCAGTGAGATCTCACGCCACTCCCAAGGTGCCTGACTCTAGATTTGGTCACGTGACAGTGAGAAAAGGTTTATCTTCTCAAAACCGCTGGTATTTCTGGTTTCTGTGACTTGACTTCAAGTCCTCCTCCAGAGGAATCAATTCTTAGTTTAAATCAATAAAAAGAAAACAAAGTAAACTAAAGCCAAGGATTGTCTGAAGTGAATTTAGATTGCATACCTTTATGCTCTTTGTCAAACAGTAAGCCCAAAAGTTAGTCACAGAAAGATTGTTTTATTCTGCCATGAACATACCGTTATTCTCCTGTTCAGAAGAACATCTTCCAGGAGCTTTCTGCTTTGAAATACCAATTCATCTTAGCTAACTATTTCCAGTTCACGTGTTCCTTCTTCCTCTTGGGTTCATTAGCTCAATCTGTTAACTTCATGCAGCATCTTCAGAAACTCCAAAGGCTTGTGGTCTCACTGCGTATACTGTTTTGGAGATGAAAAGAGGCAGGGTTGGGGGTGTCATGAGGTAGCAGGGGTCAGAAATAGTGGCAAGCTGCAAATATTTACTGTCCAGCTTCAGAGCAGGAGGAAAACTGAGGTAGTTACTGAGGTGGGCAGTATGGCTCATATGCACTACCAGGGACTCCAGACCAGGCTCACAAATGTCCTGAGACTTCAGCAGTCGGCTCCCAGAAGCCTCTGGACCTGTCTTCAGCAGCTGAGCACAGGTGTGCTGCCTCTGTAACTCCCCCAGGGTCTTAGCAGGCTTTACAGCTTCCAGGAAGGGAGCGCAGTGGAAGGTCATTGCCTTAAATGTTATTCAAGGTTGTGGGCTGCTCTGATGCAGTACAGCCAATGTTTGTCCCCAGATTGTCTGATTTCACGTGTGGATTTTGACTTCCATGTTGGAAAGATGACAAAGTAAAAGGAAGAAAAGTGAAGGGAGAAAGGGAAAAGAGACCCAGGTTTCCCAGATTTTAAGTCCTCCTGAGACCCAGGTTTCTCAGATTCTAAGTCCTTGTGGATCCTCTTTTCTCTGTCCCACTAAGGCCAATTAATGAAGAAAAGGATGGTGTCTTGCTAAGGCCAATTGAGTCTCCGTGGACTTAAAAAACAGTGGCCCAGGCAGAGGTCGGTGCTGCAGACCAGGGGTTAGAGCCTGCCGTGTGACCTGTTTGTGGCGTTCCCAGAAGCTTCTCTCTTTTCATATTTGTTTTGAGATAAGGTCACTCTGTAGGCTAGCTGGCCAGAAACTCACTTTCTAGCCCAGGCTGGCTTCGAACTCATAGCAATGCCCTGAGCCCAGACTCTCAAGGGCTGTGCGCGCTGGCATTTATCTCCATGCATGGCTTTGCTTCTGCTCTTCAAAGCAGTTATAACATCAGAAAGAAACAGGGAACAGGAGACAAAAGCTGATGTGGACAGAGTTGGGCATCTCTTTTCCCTTTAGTGTCTCTGCCTGGCTCTAGGCCTGACACCTTGTGGACCTCACTAGCCCAACGATCAGTACTGGGCAGAAGAAGGAGGCAGAGATCTGCCTTCCATAAACTCTTGATATGGATTATCTAATTCCATTGTTGAAACGACCCTGAGAAATGGTTGTATTTATTTTCTCAATTCAGCAGAGGGAAAACTGAGGCAAAGATGGGACTTGGAGGTCTAACACCCCAGCTGAGAAGTGCCAAAGATCCTCCTGAGACCCAGGTTTCCCAGATTTTAAGTCCTCCTGAGACCCAGGTTTCTCAGATTCTAAGTCCTTGTGGATCCTCTTTTCTCTGAGGATTCTGTGTTCCTGACATGGCCACCAGAGCCTGCTGTCCTAGAAGAAGATGGCACCTATGATCAGTGTGTGACAGGAGGTTACAGTGCTCTCTGGATGTTATTGACTACTAACTGCTGGAGGAGGAGATGCTTAATCCTGTAGGTGAGCTGCGTTCCAGGCTCCATAGGGAGCCATGCTGGGATGGAGGGCTGGTCCTGAAATGAAGGATGCTTTCAGTAAAAGATGGTGGGCGTGCCTCAGGGAAGCATTAAGGAGTGGGTGCTCTGGGGACTGAGGTGAGCTGTCTGTGGATGTGTGGGGTTCATGGCGGAGAGGCAAGAGTGCATTCCCCTGGGCAGTGAAGTGGGTGCTACATTACTAAGGGCTGAATTCTGAACCAACATCCTGGCACCTCCATTCCAGCTTCTGGGTAGAGAACCTTTGAGCAGACGAAGGGAGGAAAAAACACGGCATAACTGATTTGGGGTCTTACACTTACACACGTGAATTCTCCTGGACTGCACGAAAGGCTTTGGTGTTTGGTTACACCAGGATATTCAATGTGAGTGCAATCTGCCACAAATGAACAGCTCTGTGTCAGCTAACTTTCTATATAAATTAATAAAGTCGTGTCATCAATATTAAGCTCCAGTTGATATTAAGAGCAGGAAGTTGCATGTCACCTTCCCCTCTTGGCTCTGCTCAGGTGTCATTACCAGGGCTCTGCAAATGCCAGGCCTCAGCATAGCTGGGACTTCTCTGGAGAGGAGACATGGAGGAGTGGGGACATGTGCCTCTGTGTCCCTCTCTGCCCCTCCACTCGCAGCAGCACAAGCTCTTTCTGCTTGCTGTGCTCTCACAGTGCAGGGAGGGAGAGCGGGAGCAAGCTTCCTGCTGTGTCTTAAGTTAAGGACATTAATCCTGTCTCGAGGACCTCAGCTAACCTTAAGTAATCCCAGAGGCACCAGCTCAATATTAATTCTGAAGGAACATACACATGTTTTTAAAGTGCATCCTTAATTTTCTTTAAGGATTAAGAAACAGGGGGTGAGGGGGTGAAGAAATGGGAGAGGAAGAGAAAAATGGTTTGAGGACTATGAAGAGAAGCAGACCTGGAGACTCCAGGGCAGAGAGAAGTAGCCTGATGTGAGAAGCCTGCCCTGCCACCCGGGGCCATGGTGAAGTCCTGCCCTACGCTGCCTCTGAGCACCAGGTCTGCCACTGTGGCCATATAACTTCAGGGGTCTGTGTCTATGTCTGTGGTTCATATTACCAGCCAAAGTCATGCAGATGTCCCTGGTCTGGGCTGTTGCCTGGGATCACACTGAAGTTCAAAGGCTGTGCAGAGCTGGCCCACACCTCAGTGGTTGTGGCATGCAGGAGAGCTGGCCGTGCATCATGGATGGACAGCACAGTAGAGCTGACCTTGGTGGCAGGAGTGGTGTTGAGTGGTTTGGTGGGGGTGAGCTGGCTTTGCCATTCCTCTACCATGCAGTGCTGGGGGGTGAGGGAGAGGTACCCTTCCTCCAATTCACTCCTCACACCTGCAGCAGGTGGGAGAGCTGGCCCAACCTCTTGCCTGCTACAACACTCTGGAGGGAACTCTGGGCCTTGCCTGAGCAGCAGAGTAGATCTGACTCAGGTGAGCTAGCCCTGCCCCTTGCTGGCGGCCCCCAGGGCAGTGCTGGAGAGCTGGCCCTGGTAGTGTGGTGTAGGACTCCTGGCCGGCTGACTAACTCAGCTACTACACAGGCCCAGATCCAGGACTTTAAGTTGGTACACCCCAACATCTGCCCCATCTATGGACTGTTGGAGCACATGACAGGGCCAGTCCTGCAGATCCAAAGCTGCAGGATCTCCATAACACAGGGCAACAGCAGGAAGGAATTTGATGAGGGCCCAGTATTGATAGTGTACCAGAAGCCAGAGGCCTCAAATCACACCAGTGACTCATTGCAATGGACATTTTCAAATAAAGATGTGTGGACAAAAGGGTTTACTGTGTGACACACTGCGACACACTACAGCTTCCTTGATGAGATTTTTTTTTCTTTTGTCTTTGGGAGGGAGATTGCAAGGGTGGCGGGACAAAGGGACAAGGAGATGACTGGGATCGGGTGCGTGATGTGAACGTCACAAAGAATCAATAAAATATTTAAAAAAGAGAAAGAAACTGAGGCTGTGTGAGTTACCTGCTTCTAGGCCCTGGATAGTAGACGATAAAATCACAATTCAGATCCTGGCCTAGCTAACTCAAACCATTAATGCTTGCACCAGATAGCTCCCCTCTGTGCCTACACAGAACCTGGTATCACACATGAAGTAGATTATGTAATTGAACTAGCACAGTTTTACCAAGTTCCTATGACTTGTGCTAGCTTGCAGGAAATAGTGTAGAATAGTCACAAAATGGCGGATGGGATTCTTTGGAATACGGAGCTAGCATGTGTCCTCTTCTTACAGTTCCTGCCCACTAACTCTAACTCATTCCCTCATTCCCTTTACAATGTGATTGTCAGCTAGGCAGAGGCTGAAGGTCAGAGGGAACACAGAAGTGGGACACTTAAGCCCAGACCCACTGGCCCCGTCCCGATGTTCCTGCTCCCCACATCACCACATCAGGTAGAACCTGAAGTGCTGTCCTTCAGAGCTTAGTCCCAGCATCAAAGGCAGTGCTGAGGGACAGGGCTCCTACAATTATATCAGGCCCCTCTAAGGTCATCAGATTCATTTACCTGCTCCTCAGATAAGAGAGCTGAAGGCTTTGCAGTAGCCCGTGGCCCCTTTGAAGTACCTACTTCAAGGGCAGCTCTTTGCCAGGGTCGGGCTTTCCAAGTGAATGAGTGGTGGGTCTGCAGGGATTGCAGAGCAGATATTCAAAGCCCTGACTGGTGGCAGCTGGCTCCAGAGATATTTGGATGACCTCATCTGTATAAAAATAGGCTCGTCTAAAGAACTTGAAAGCATCTTGTTCTCTTAAGAAAGGTTAAAAAGCAGCCTTCCCTTTGTTTGCTCTCCTAATTGCCATAGCACTCCCTGCTAAGGAGAGTGGACTTGAAAGTCTCCTTAAAGACAATGGACAAACTGAGGGGTATAGTTTCAATGTCTTCTCTAATTTTACACAACTCATGGGGGTGTAGAGAACTTGATTAACAACCGACTTTTTTTTATGTGCTCTGATTGGGTTTGGAGGGGAGATGTGGGTTTATTGGAGAGGGATCCCTGTCCTAGAAGGTTCCTTAAGAAGTATAGCATCTAGACATTGAGACATGACCACTAACAGCTGTGTTCAGCATCCCAGTAAGAACTGGAGTGAGGCCAATGGTGGGCAAAGGTGAGAAGTAAGGGAGTCCCTGGAAATGGCTTGGTGTTAAGATGAGATTCTAAAATGTATTACATTACCAGAAGTGGAGGCTGTAGCATGAAGCTCTTCTGTAGACTCCATCTGGACGTTGGTGTTCATTACACATCACGTTTGAAGATTTGCAGGTTTCTTGACTTGAGGACCAGGCGGGCTCTATGAAAACCAACGTAGAGCTTCCTGGGACTGGAGCAGAGTACTAGGGAGCCATCTCTGCACGACCTGTGTGTCACCTTTAACTCGGGGTTCCTTGTCTTGAGGCCACAGCCTGTGGTTAGTGGGGACAGAGTCCAGCTCTCTTGCTCTGGGAGGAAAGGTATCTAAAGACCCCTCTGTCCCACAGGGATAAAGATGCAGGACTAAGGGGCCTGATGGCCCAGCCTTTTGACCTACTTCAAACAAGGTGGAATTGGTCCTGGAGTACCTGAGGATAGTACCTGAGCCACCCTGAGGGAAAGCAATAGTCAGGGGACATAAACCAGACTGAGGCTTACCGTAAGCTTCTCTTGTAATTGGAGAAGCATTGGAACCAAGAAACAAGGGCATACATACCCAGGCAGCTCTCAAATGTTGAGAATGGACTGAGCCTTGCAGAGCTGATGTTAGCCACACACCCACACACCCACACTGAACACCCCCCCCCAGGGGAGAGAGAGAGAGAGAGAGAGAGAGAGAGAGAGAGAGAGAGAGAGAGAGAGAGAGAGAGATGCAGATAGACAGATACACACAGACACACAGAGAAAGAGATAGACAGACACACAGACAGGACACACCCATCACTTCTTCCTTGTTCCTGACAGCAGGGGCCCTCTTCACTTGGTTGACTGGTTCCTTTTCCTCTTTGATCTTAAGTTCTTCATCCCCTCACAGTTATCAGCTTCCTCAAAACACAGGACCAACAAATACAGACAGCTGCGTGTGGGTCCCTGTCACCAAAGGGCTTGGTTCATGAAATTTCCCAGAAAGGCGTTTGTCAGGCTATGGTCCGCTCTTGAATGTCCCTGCCTCGGAGGTTGGGTGGGCAGACGTTAGAGTGGTTTGTGGTCTTTGCACTCTGCCTTGCTCACCCTGAACCATTCTCACCACTACACAACTGTCTCTTTAATGGTTTAACCATGGCAGAGGTGAGCTGATGTGGAACTCTGTGTGTCTGAGATTCCACTGAGAGTTAACTCTGCCTGTTCAGAGCCTCCCCTCTAGGTTGTGTAATGTGACAAGGTAAACCGCCACCGTGAGACATACCTCTGCAAGAAAATAGGACTCACAATGTCACCTGCCTGGGAGAGCCTGGAAGCAGGGCCTTTCCTATGCAGGCTTCTGATACAAGGGCGCTCCCGTGCAGCTTCGATGCCAGTGCAGAGCAGAGGGCCCGGCTCAGCTGTGAGATCACAAACACATATTGTTTTTGGATGCTAAGTTTCTTACGATTTGTCACACAGCTTTGGGGAGCTAGGAATGGAAGGCACTATTACAGCGCTTCCAGGAAGGAGACAGGAAAGCATAGATGATAAAGAGAAATGGTATATCACTTTATACTTTCTCCCTTGCAGCCCTTAGATCTGTTCTCAAAGGCTCACTAGTGAAGTACACAC
Organism: Mus pahari; assembly: GCF_900095145.1. Classification (NCBI taxonomy): domain Eukaryota; kingdom Metazoa; phylum Chordata; class Mammalia; order Rodentia; family Muridae; genus Mus; species Mus pahari. The sequence goes on along the minus strand of NC_034599.1, from coordinate 9,565,216 downwards.
CTCCCCGGACCCCAGCCTTTAAGAAGGCTTTGCTATTGATAACGAGCATTTTGTATTAGAGATCCTCCACCATGGGTCTCTACCATAATGTGTTTAAATTCCTGGTAGCAGCTTTCCACATGCAAATGATTAGATACTGTAGGGGTGTCAGCTAACTGTCTCCAAAGCAGCGTTTACAATGCATGCACACAAACACTCCAGTCCCTGCAGACTGTTCACATGCAGCTCTGCTGCTCTATTAAGAACATAGACAATGAGTCACCATGTATAAATAATTATCAAGGACAGTAAGATTTTCAACACAAAAAGAAGTACACGGTTATCTCAATGTTTAAGGTGGGGCCCTGAGATAATTTGAGGCAAGGGGATCAATCAGAAAAGGTCACTCAGAGGAAACAGGGTACAAGCTGACATTGAAGACGAAAAAGAGGGTATCTGCCAGGAGGTGGGTGTGAACATGAGGAAATGGGCTAGGAAGTAAGGCTCTGTCAAAATAAACAGCTTGGCAAAGACATAGAGAGAATGAGGTTGATGTTTGCTGAAGAATGGGATCGAGAACACCATCTGGGAAGCAGGGCAGAGGAGACTGGACGGAGGTTGACAATGGTCAGGTCATATACTACCTGGTGAACCCACCCCATACTTATTCGGAAGACATTTCAGTGTGGATGAAGGAGGATTTTCTGTCTCTATTAGAAGACTAAAGGCTGGGAAAGTCAAGGAAGCCAGTGAACACTGGGAGCACAGATCCTTGGTGGAGCACAGGGAGAACACAGGAGGGGTGAGTCAAGTTCATAGCCATGGGAGTTAGGACAGAGGGCAGACTTCTCCATCAGGTGGCAGATAAACTCATATGGAATTGAGAGGCATGGGGAGGTCTAAAGCCTTGGTTTTGGGACCAGCTTAAGATTGAGAAGCCACAGTTCACCTTCCATACACACACACACGCACACACACACACACACACACACACATCACATACAACATACATACACCACATACACCACACACACCATGCATACACACACATACAACACAAAGAGCACATACAACACACACAACACACAAATGTCATATACAACATACATATACAAGACACCCCCCACACACCATGCATATACATGCATATCACAAAACACACACATATCACATACAAAATACATGCACCACACATACCACACACATCATGCATACACACACATACAACACAAAGATCACATACAACACACACACCACACACATATACACACATACACACATACAACACATACAACACACACATACACACATATACAACACAAATATCACACCACACATACCACACACGCACACATGCACACATACAACACAAATATCACACACATACACACACACACACACACACACACACACACACACACACACACGTGTGCATATACCCCTCAGAGGTAACTTGACCAGTAGCCTTTGTAAATAAGCTCTTTAGAAGCTTACTTTTTTTTTTTTTTTTTTTTTATGAAGAAGGGAACCTATCAGCTACTAGTTCACACAGCCAAGAGTGGGCAGAGAGGACCAACAGACTTGAAGTCCAGAGCTCTGGGTGTTCTGGGTCCCTTGCTAACCAATCTGGCCCTCAGCACCTCTCTTGTACTTGCTTTGAGTGTGGTTTTACTGTGTCCCTCAAGTGTGGCTATGTAAGATAGAACATAGTGGGAGGTTACTCCTCAGAAGAAATTGACACAGTTTTTGCCAAGCCTCAGAGAGTTCTCTTGAGAGGGTTATCATGAAATAGCAAGGCTGACCCCTCCTTATTCTATGTGTGAGCTTCCTTGTACACCATTATATAATCCACTCTTGTGTGATGAAGTCAGAAGGACGCTTGTTAGAGTGGGCACAATACAGCTGACAAAACCATGAACTAAACCTACCTCTTCTCTTATAATGTACCCAGCTTCAGGTATTTTGTTACAGAAATAGGAACACACAATTGGTCATGGGAATAGATGATCAATGGCTCCAACAGGAAGGATTCTTCTTCACACTGTCATCAACCATCACTGCTGCTGTTGGTTGATTTTATGAAGATTAGTCTAAAAAAGTGTGTGACCGAGTAAAGGCTGTCATGGCACAGGGAAGCCGGGAAACCAGTATCTTATAGCGTAGGGACTCAACAGTTGTGACCAGTACAACCTTCATAACTGAAGATACCATGAAGTCAAACGGCCCAAAGACTTGGAGCTCCTGCTGCCGCCTTTATCCGCCAGCTCCCCCAGCTCTCACTGCTGTTGTCCTCATGAACTCTTCCTTCTCGCTGCACCGGTTTTAATTAGACTCATTTCCTGTTTCCTCCCCACAGAGACCGACCACTGTATGATGTCTGAGTGTACTGAATGCCTTGAGAAGGGGGAGGAGAGAGAGAAAGGAAGACTCTCTGTCAGCTAACGCCTGGCAGGGAGAAGCTTGGGTCAGAGTAGACAGGTCACACTGGGGAAGACTGTGGGAGAGGAGAGGAGACAGCCTGGCGTGCAGACCCTGTCCCAGCTACTACTCATACATCTGCACCCAGCAATGCAATCAGGACTAGCCGCATTTGGCCTGGAGAGATCACCCACCCCTTGCTGAAGTCTGGGCTTTCTCTCTAGTCTTGCGTCACCATAGCGGTATATCTGATTCTCTGTTTCCTGTATGGTTTTGGCTGGGTAGAACCTCTATGAGTATTAGATGTGCCAATCTAATGATGGTTAATAAGACTGGGCTGTTGGAGGTATTAAGAATGGAATCTGGTGTGAAGGCTAAGGAGACTGTCTGACCTGGGTGACCTCCGAGGTGAGGTCAGTAACCCTGAAAACACTTGAGGCGTTCCTGGGAAAGTGGGTTTTGAACTGATATCTAATATTCAATTTTGGGAAGTATAATATGACAAAATTAGAGAAAATTCTTCCGAAGCTATTAAAGAACCATACAGTCTGGCCTGGCTGTGTCTGCATTAGCCAAAGGAGTATGTCCAAGTTATATAAGCTGCCTAACCCCTGTTTCTTCTTCAGGAGAGTGGAGCTGAGAGCACATACCATGTGAGTGCAATGGGAAGCACACAGGGCAGTCTATATTCTGGCCAAATGGCATTAGAGGTTTAGATCCAGGAAAGCCCAAGCCAGCCATGTGGGTACCTGTATGGTGAAGAAGGCAGGGATCTGTGGTATAAATCTGAAATTTCCCGTAGGCTCATGCCTTTACCACCCACTCCCAGATGCTGTTGCCATTTCAGAGAATACAGAACCTTTAGGAAGTGTGGACTAGCTGGAAAAGGTAAGCTAGGGCCCAGCTTTGGGTTTTGGTACTCTTTGCTTCCTTGTTTACTGCCATGCAAACGGATTCTGCCATGTGCTTCTTACAGAGTCCCTGCATCATGGCTCTCCAACTACAGTGGGCAGAATCCATCAGCCAAAATACGCCCTCCCCCTTAAGTTGTTTCTGTCAGGTCCCCTAAGTCACATGGACACGAAAGTCGCATGGACACAAATGTCATCAATACATAGAACACTAGCTGATCTACTTGAGTGTTCAGCACCAGAAGCCTGTCTTGTTAGTCTAGAGTACCCAGTTCTGTTGTTTACTAGATGGTGGCCATTGCTTTGAGTTCCAAGTTTCCTCATGTAAGAAATGTAAATGAAAATAGTACCCAACTGGCCAGTGTGTCTTGAGAGGCAAGTTAGTGTATGATGGCAGAAGCTTTTCGGACACACAGCAAACTTCTTTCCTAGTCTACATCTAGTCGCCAGCAGACACTTCCCAATCCCCAGGAATCCAGATAAGGTTCTGTGACTCTCTGATCTAGGGTAAGTGGATTCAACTGATTTTTTTTTCTTCTGTATAGCGCCCTTTCTCATTTGCTAGGTGGTTGCCCAGGACTCAGGAGTGAAGTTCATTCACCAGGGAAGCCACAGTCAGGAGGCACCAGGGAAGCCACAGTCAGGAGGCACCAGGGAAGCCACAGCCAGGAGGCACCAGGGAAGCCACAGCCAGGAGGAAATGAGCCTTGGTCCATGAGGAATACACCACCCCTCCTCTCCTGACAACCGTGTTGGATTACAGTTTGGGCTATTGGAATTGTAGAAACAGTCTCCTCTGACGTGTTTGTTCTCAAGAGTCACCTGGGAATTCCTCAGTCAATTTCAGCTATGGCCATGATGGTGGGTGGTTATTACATATTCCTTAGAAATAATAAGTATTGAATGGAACATTTTGTTCTCTAAGTAGAACATACTCCTCAAATCTCTGAGTCCTCTGGAAATATGAATCATTTGTTCACACATTTACTCCACATACAAACATTCAATGGGCACCTGCTGTGTATACAATCTTGTTAGTTGAAGAGAGACAGAGAGATAATAATACCTCTATGGGACCTCAGGCTTCACAGAGAGGCTGGCCTATGACGACAGCAGGTAGACTGAAAGTGTGCCTAAACCCTCTCCCTCTCTCTGTCTCTCCCTTTCACTTCCTCCCTCTCTCTTTCTCTCTGCCATCAGAAGCTGTGGCTTCTGACAGAATCTGAGAGGCCATTGAAAATGCTTCCACAGGGCAGTTCTGTGGAAAAGTTTGCTGGGCTCTGGGACAAACTCTCCTTGACTTTCTCTGCTCAAGGAAAGACAGGAGGGCTTACAGGAGCTCGCTGCCGTGAAAAGCAAAGGTGTTGAGAGGCTGTCGCTCTGTGGCCTCTAGGCGCCTTCCATCCCCTTCGTCCTCACTGCTTCTCCATGACTGCCTTGTCCATTCCTTCTGGAACACCTTGTTACGTCCTGTTTTCCAATGGCAGGGGCCGCAGAGCCTCGGCTGTGCTGAGGTAGAGCTGGTTCCCTTCTACCTTTCTCCTTCCCTGCTCAGCTTTCTCTGGAACTCAGCTCTCCTCTTTGTAGGGAATTTCGAGCACTGGATAGGCAGCAGCCCCCTCCATCCTCACAGATAGCACAACAGACCTGGGGTCTCACCATGGTCACCTGGAACCCATGTAAACCTTCATGAACCTTTTCAGCACAGGCTTCCAGACAGCTGGACGTGGCCCAGGAGGGAAAGGATCTCTAGGCATCTTTGGTAACAGCCATCACCTTCCACCCCCACAAATTTATTTTTAAATCACTCTGAGATATGCATGTTGATAAGCAACGTGTGGGTGGCGTGATTGCTGTAGTCAGGTGCCTCGTCTTTCAGGAAGTGCTCTGTAAATATCTTAGGGCTGCAGTAGACCCTCCCGCTGCTGAGCCCCTCTTCCCATCCATCCAAGAGAAGCTTTCTCCTTTAAGGTCTCTTACTCCTGCATGTATGACCTGGTACTACGTGCCAGTGTGAGTTCACCTTCTCCATCTCTCCACTGCGGAGCAGGCGACTCCAGATAGGGCTGTGGAGTCCTCCATGATGACAAGAGACCTGCCTGTCCTGGAAGGGCTTCTGGGAAACCCAGCAGAAGAGCTGTGGACTTGTTTGTGGATAACTGGTTGGCTCAAAGGATTCCAAATCCCAACCATGAATTTTTCCTTCTGAACCTATCATTAGGTCTGATTTTGTGCCAAACCAGCTCTGAAGCAAGACGGTATAAGCAAGCCTGTTCATTCACTGTTATTTTTAGGGCAGATCTGTTTCTCATTGACTGGGGCCCACTGGGCCCCTCCCTTGCTTTGTCACACTCAGGACAGTCAGCTTGGCAGCACACCAAAGACCATGCTTGCCCAGAGGTGCCCTCGCCTGCCTCTCCTGACTGGCGGGTACCGGCCTGAGCTAAAGCTGCCTTTGTTTTGTCACAGTGGGTTATTTTTTCTTGGACTTGGATGGCTCGGCAAAAGTTATTGGATGCTCTGCAGGGTACAAGCGCTGAGCAGCAGTTTATATTGGAACTGGTGTACACTGTTCTAGTATTTGTGGGCAGGGGGAAGGGTCACACACAAGTCAGTGCTGTCTGACTCTTAAGCTAGGAGCCCTTCCCCAGTAATAGTAGTGCCTACAGGAGCAGATGAGCAGGGGGAGTCAATAAAACATAGAACAGACACTTGCTTGTCTTCAGCAGTAGCCTGTAAAGCCACCCTCAGGCATCATGGGGGAAAACAGAGAGTCAACAAAGGAAAACAAAAAGAAAGTGAGGCCGAACACAGCCTCCTCCCTTCCTCCTCGCTCCCCCAGCCTGGTGACCTCTGTCTGCTCTCATCTTCTGTGACATCAGCTGTCTCTTATGCCACAGAGAGTGTGGAACTTGAGCTTTCATGCCTGGCTTAATTAGCTCGACCTAAAGAGCTCTGCTTCCACCGCCACTACCCCCCATCCGCTGCCACACATTTTTTTCCTGGCTGCATAGTGTTCTGCTGCATGCACAGACTATGCTTTTCCTATCCATCTATCAGGTAAGGAGCCCTGAAGCTGTTTCCATCTGTTCGTGGACACTGTGACTGATAAACCAGGAGCACAGAAGTTGGATTTAATGTCCTTTACATGTTTGTTCATATTGATATTATGCAATGTTTATATTAATGAAAATACCACTTGATAAACCATTAATGTGTTCAATTATATATTTTTTAGCTAAAGTTAGGAGATCAATCTAATTTAAACTTTAAAAAAATAGTAATAAGGCTAAAGAGATGTCTCCATGGTCAGAGCACTGAATACCCTTCTCAAGGACCTGGGTTTGATTCCCATCACCCAAATAGTGGCTCATAACCATCTGTGCATAACTCCAGTTCCTAAGGATCTAACACCCACCCCAAGCATCCATGGATGCACAAGCATATGTGCAGACAAAACACCATACAAATAAAATAATGGTATTGATATCAATGTGCATGCACGCACACACACGTGCACACACACACATGCATACACATGTGCGCGCGCACATGCGCACACACACGTATGCACACACACATGTACACACACATGCGTGCGCGCACACACATATACACACACACATATGTGCACGCACGCACACACACACACACACACACACACACACACACACTGCTTCAGTGTGCACTGGGCCTGCTTTCCCCTCAGGCTCTCCTCTTTCATCTGTGTCCTACTTTAAGTGTTTGCAGAGCTGTCTACAACTCCTGATGTTCCTTTCTCAGAATTCCCAGGGACTTCCCTCCAAGACTGTATGTCTTCTGGTCCTCCATCCTCAAGGCTGCTGATTTCCTGGGGATGATCAAATACACGTGTGCCAAGAACCTCACACAGACTATGGGGTCACCCTAGCCCAGCTTCAAGTGCTTTCTGGGGTGCGAGGGGGAGGGGAAGGGGGACTGTGGGGTGAGGTGGGGGTCTCTTACTATTGCTCTCATCTGGCTCTGAGTCTGTCTTCCCATGTGCCTCCTCCATGTGAAGCCATCTTTTAACTCCTTTCTCCTCTTGACACTATACAGAAAGGGCCTCTCCCAGGCTTGTCCCTGGGATCATGTGTGCAGATACTTAGGTAACACTTTACAAATTAAAAGACACATTTCTAACTCTTCTTCTATAGAAGCCTCTTTCCCAACAATCCTGTGAGCTCATACTGGAGTTCAGGCAGTTTCTGGTAGTGCTAGGCCTTAACTCTAGCTTCTTTCACTCCATGTTCAGGTCCTTCTATCTCTCAGGGACAGCCAGAATGTTGCAGAATGAGGACCAGGAAGAAGAAGCTGGGTCTCTGAAGCCAGTGGAGTTCTGGTAAGAAGACCTGAGGGTGTGGATGCCAGGACTGGGAGCAATGCAAATCTGGCAGGAAATGTCTTGCTTCAAATCACCCACAGTTTTTCTTTCTCAGGCTCAGCATTTGCCTGCTTCCTTTCATTTTCTCCTCCGCCAACGGTTGCTTCTGACCACAGCTGCTCCTCATAGGCGAGTGCTCATTTCCTCATTCTCTGCCTGGTGTTTCTCCGTGTCGGGGAGATTTCAGGCAATGGGACTTCTAGTTCCCCAGCTCCCCTGCCTGGTCCCAGGGATGACCCTCTCATCTTGAGCACTGAGAATTCTAGCCACAGCAGGCTCACTGGCCCTCCACAGCAGGCCAAGTTCCTGCTTCTCACTCTTGGCTGACTGAGCCCACATGCTTTCTGCTAATATGAATGTGATTGAGCTTGGAGTCCCCATTCCAGAGACACTCTCAGAAGGCCTTCATCTTCCAGACGTTTCTCGGGCGGAAGTTGGGTTTAGTGGTGACCCCACTAATTGTCTCCCAACTCTTTTATGTTCTTTCCACACATGGCCTCCAGAACACTGTGGCCTCTGGTTTTCCCTCAGTCCCATCGGCTGATCCATCTCAGGCTTGGAAACATTCTCCTCATCTTACTGGAGTACTGCAGGACTAGCCCTTTGTTTTCCTTTCTGCTTTAAGCATACCCACTGTGTGATGATTGTAGCCACATGGATGCCTTCAGCATCACCAGTGTGCCAACATCTCCCTCAGTAATGTCTCTCTACTGCATTCAGGCTCCTTGCCCAGCTGTGTAATCAGCATTCCCACTTTGATGTTTGATGGACACATCAACCTTAACTGTGTCCTCTAGGAACTCCTAATCCCGCTTATGGTCCTGCTGCACTCCAGTGTTCTGTACTCCAGTGTTGTCCACGTCCTGGCTGGGAGCTTTACTTTGCCTGCACTCAGAGCCACCTAGGATGCCTTTCCCTAATTCACACCCAATCCTTGGCTCATCCTTAAATGAATCCAGAATCGTCCAGGTTACCTGGGCCTGGACATTAAAGTGCAAGTATTTGTGTTGAATCTTATCTTCCTTCTCCCATTCACCACTACCTCTCTCTTAGCTTCCTTGACCCTGTCGCCTGTGGTTCACATTTGACTAATCTGTCAGAATAATCACTTTACACTTTCAAACATATGCTGGTCCAGGAACATCTCCCCCTCCAGACCTTGATGACATTCCTCGATGCTCAGAATAACTCAAAATGCTTCCAGTGTGTACTATGCTGATTACAAACCTAAGCTGGCTGCAGGATGGCGAGAGACAGTGCCTTCTGTATCGATACTTTTCCAGCATTGTTGTAACAAAATGTCTGGAGAAGCTGTGGGCTCCACTGGTCCCCAGATCTCCTTTATAAAGCAACTATACAGCCCATCTCCACGGGACTCCATGGGGGCATGGTCTATATCCTGGTCCCTGAAATCTGGCCCTGTGGTTTGTTTTGGCCTGCAGAAAGCAACTTAAATGACAATGTGCCACTTCTGAGCCTGGCCTCTTTCAGAGCCCTGCTGTATCCATGTGAACACGCCTAAGCTGGCTGCAGGAAGGTGAGAGACATCTCCTTCTGCATTGATACTTTTCCGCATGGTGGCAAGAGCAGCTGTAGCTGTGGCTGCAGGAATGTGACCCAGCTAGACACACTGTGTTCAGTCAGGAAGCTGGAGCTCTGGCTGGGACCCCAGCCTGTGCTATGGCGCTGTCCCCAGTCCAGACCTGCCTTCTTTCCTCAGTTGAACCTCTGTGGAAAGGACCTCACAGATACACGTGTTTCCTAGGAGATTCTAAATTCCTTCAAGCTGGAACAAGATTAGTCATCAAACCTTTGCCCTCAACAGCTGGACAGAGTAATGTGACCAGCCCAGACTAGCCAGCCTTGCAAGCCAACAGTGAACAGGCTGTATCTGAGCTCAGCAGAACTGTAAACTCCCAGGCAAAGATACATATGGATTAAGTCCTGGGCTGTCCAGCTGTTTTATGCAACACCATTGTGGAAACAAATAACTAGCGTTTAAGTGTTTTCTAAGTCCTTATGTGACCCACAGCTTCCCCTATAACTCTGATACCATTTTCTACCACTGTGTGCAAACCTTGGTCACTGTGTGCTCCAGCCCCCTGTCCTTTGCACTTCCTTTTCACTTGACCTGCCCACTTTCATTGAGACTTACTTAGAGGATGCCACACAGTACACAAACTTTTTTTTTTTTTTTTTAACACAGAGGCACATGGAATGGCCAATGGTGACAGTCAGAGTCACAGAATGGAATTGGAGTTTTGAGTGTTCCTGCTCATCCAGAAATTCACGCTTTAATAATTGAAGTGGAGGAAATATTTCAGGAGAAGAGCCAGGGGCACAGCTTGGTGCAGAGGGTTGAGGAGAGAATATTCCTCTGATATTTAGCAGAGTGACACTTCTTACTCCCCGCCCCTTGACTCCAATGCGTTCTCCATGCTGCCCGCTTTACCTGACGTTTCTCAGGAGCATTTCTATTGCCATCCAACTTATAATACTTATAATACTTATCTATATTTATTTCTTTTCTACTCATCTCTTCCAATGGAGAGCCTTGTAATGATGAAGATGCTCTATTTATCTCCTCACCAATATGGTGGCCACAGCCCATATGGCTACTGAGCATCCAGAATGTTGTCATGATAACTGAGAAATTAAAGTTATAATATAATTTAATTTTAATCACCTTACTGTAAATGGCCACATGCAGCCAGTAGCTACCATACTGGACAGCTGTGTATTTATTTGTACACAGATAATCTATAACCTTTGGGTCCTGTGTCCCCTCAACTATGCCCAAAGCTAAAATGCTGAAGAATTGTTCTACTTCCCAGGAAACCAAGCTCAGAGAACAGATGGTTAAGCAGGGCAGTCCCCGCTCCTTGGTACACTTTGATTCAAAGCAGAATCAGAGTAACTCACAGAGGTAGATGGTTTCCAAATGACCGATAAATGCCCCCAGAGAGGCAGCAGACGCATGGTTGTACCCACTCTTCCTCCTTATTTTCTTTTGAGTCTTTTAAAGAAGCTTTCAACTCAGGACAGCATCGCAAATGCTAACAATACCTTACAGATGAATAGCTCCTTATAGTACAGGCGTCTTTCACATCTGTTATCTCAGTGGGTCTGACATCAACCTTATGAAGTTGACTAGCCGGCTGTTAATATTCTGTTCTGTTCTAGGCAAAGGTGTGAAGGTTTTGTGAGGTTAAGTGATCTGCTCAAATTCACGTGAATTGTGATCATTCTTAGTGTTTTATATACATTAGCTCACGTGATCTTCACAGCGTCCCCCAGGGACAGGTATACCCTTCTCCCCAGAGCACTGAGGTTCCCAGGGAAGATGCGCATAGCCAAGACATTCATCCTGGAAGAGGCGGAGCTGGGACAGGAACTTAGAACCCTACTGACTTGAAATAGCTTTTCCCCAACACGGGAGATGATTTGTGTGTTTAAACCATTGTTTAAAAAGGTTAGGATTGTTTCACTGACAAAAGGTAGATTTTTATTGGGGAAAGAAGGATTCTCAGAGGCAGGGTTGGAAGAGGGATGGGTGGGGTCTGAGAAGTGCCGGAGGGCTACAGATGAAGCTCTGAGAGCTGTGGACCAGGCAGTACCAGGCTTCCTGAGGAGGGCGAGTTGCTCCTTCTTGCTGTTCAGAGAATACTAGATTTCCCATCAATGGCACACAAAGCCACAGACTTCAACTCTAATCTGACCCTTCCCCTCCTTCTAGTCCTTCCCCCAACTCTTTTTGTAAAGAGAGCAGGGAGAAGATGAGCCAATAAGCAACTAGATCAGTTCTGCTGCCTCTTAGAACACTGGGCATCAGAGCAGAGGCCAGACATGTCTGCCATGAATAGAGGAATGCTCTTTGTGGTGAATTTTACTCAGCTGTAATTTATATTTTTATATTTATTATGTCTGTACATGTTGTGGGTGTGTGTTGTGTTTATTATGTGTGTAGTGTATATGTTATGTGTGTGTATGTATGTGTTATGTATATATGTGTATATATTCTATGTGCATGCATGTATGTTGTCTGTGTGTGTATGTGTTGTGTGTGCATGTGTGTTGTGTGTGCACATGTGTTCACATACACCATGGTACACATGTAGAAGTCAGAGGAAAACGTAGGGCTGAAGTTCTCTCCTTCCACTATGTGGGGCTGAAGACGAAACTCAAATTGACAGCAAGTCCCTTTACCTGCTGAGCCATCTTGCTGGCCCTAATATATTATTATGTATATATATTTTTAATTCTCCTGGAACACTCAACACACTGTAGCATTTTAAAACAAACTTCCAATATTAGTACAGAATATGTTTATTTTCTACAAGGTAAAAATGGGGGCCACATTCCATTGTTTTTCTAAGGAAGTGGAGAAAGATATGAGCCTGGAAAGATAGTAGGGTAAGACTGTTGGAAAAGCGCTGGAGACTTAAGCTTGTGGCAGAGATTCTGCACATCCTGGAGCCCGTGTGAAGTCCTTTAGATGAAAATAATCGTACTTAGTTAAGGTTCTAGTTTTTATAGATAGGATCGTATGGTGTGAGAGAGGTTTCTGCTGTGTGTCTGTGTGTCAGGAAATAGTCGGGGGAGTGGGAGAGAGTGGAGAGGAAGGTGGGAGGGCAAATGACTGAGGTGGGTTACACATGAGGAGATTTGGCAAAAATGCCTCACCCAAAACTATCTCATCGGCCTCTTGGCTGCCTAAGTGTTTAACTATTGGCACATTCATCCTTCATGTTCAAATTAATTTTCTAAAAGCATTTACAAGAGTAGGAATCAGAAATTTAAATTCATGTCTCCATTCTCTCATGAAAAACTGTCAACTCTGTCCAAACTCACACATCTTCCTGGCTTCTCCTAAGCCCACTCGATAAATGTGCACAGCAGGGGGATGCGGATGGTGTGATTCTTCCCTCTGAGGAAGAGATGTTTTATGGATGGCTGCTTTTGTGTTTTCAATATCTGGAACATGATCTTTCTCATGATCTAATTTTTTTTTTTAAACTTTGGAGAAATGCCCAATAGATATGGCTGTTTGTCATTTAAATAAAGAGCAAATGTGTCTGCAAATGCAGAGGTGATATCTAGAAAGATCCTGTTGTCCCTAAAGGACATTTGTTTTATCCTTTGTCACAGCAGAGGAAAAAGAAATTTAATAATCAAGGAGGTATGTCGAAAGGAATACTTTGTTTTCATTGTAATGCTGTGAACAGAAGCCAAAGGACTTCTCCTAATTCTCTAGTGCTTACTAAACATAGAAACACACACACACACACACACACACACACAACATACACACACAGTATTTAAATGAGATATTTGTATGCACAAAAAAGAATATTTACACCATGTGAATAAAGTACTAAAAAATGTCAAACCTGGAGCTCAAGAGCTGCTTCGGCAGCTAAAGGTGTTTGTTGCTCTGGAGGTGAACTGAGCTTGGTTCCAAGTATCCACCTACATCAGTTGGTCCTCAGCTACCTGTACCTCCCGCTGCAAGGGATCTGATTCTGTCTTTGACCTCCATAAGTACCTACCTATGTACCAAACACACTCACGTGCACACACACACACACACACACACACACACACACACACACACACGGCAGACACAAAAACATATACATAAATAAAAATGAAAATACATCTTTAAAAACAAAAAGGAAAAAAAACCAAAGTGAACAGCTTTGCACTAGGTACCCTGAGAAGACAGAATGGGTCCTCACTGGGCTCTCTGAAGGCCCAGGAAGTCCTTCAGGCCACCCCTCTCCCTCCCTAGAGTCAACCTCTGCTGTGACTACACTTATCTCTGTAAGTTTGTGAAAAGCTGCGATCAATAAACAGCACCCACCCAAGACCTGTTCTAAGCGGACCCAGCTCATGCTGATTGTGCTGTTTCCACTAACCGCTTGTAAGTTTCCGTTTGCGTGGATGAGTCTTGCCCACATGGGTTCGTGTGATCTGCCCCAGACAGACGCAAAGGTACAGTGCTGTGTTGTATGAACACACTGCAGTGGGCTAACTATTCTCGTGTGAAAATCTGGGTCATTCTCCACGTGTGCCTCCACATTCTATGTGAGTTTGGATCATCACTGTATGCGCCTTCAGATGTACAAAGGGCAGCAGTTTCTGTAAGTTTTCATCCACGTAATAAAATAGCTCATCTTTAAAGTAGGGTACATTAACTTCACTACAGAATGACAGATGGTGTTTCAGTGGACAGACAATGGCAGTGTCTCTTAATTTACCAGCTATGCACTTCCAGACTTCTAGGAATTTACAAAGTGGCACCTTGGTGTCCTCTTTTTACTGAGAACGAGCAGGTATTCTTGTGTACTTACCACCCATTTCGTCTTCTGTGTGTATGTACCCTCACCTCATCAGGTTGTCTATTTCATTCTGCTGTAAGTTCAGGTATCTGTATGTCTTTGATGAACAGAAATCCCTCTGGGTATCTGTGGAGAGAATATCTTGTATATTACACGGTTGTATGTAGCGTGTAATTATTAAAAAACAATCCATGCTATTGCTGGCTAGGCACCAGCAGTCTTGGTCTGTTCCGAGCCCGGTGCACAGCCCAAGACCACATGTTTCTCCTAGTCAATGCCTCTCCCACAAACACCAGCTCTGCCTCTCTAGAGCTTCAAGATCTCTCTCTCAGTAATCTATCACCTGTCAATTACAAAACCTATGGTCTATAGGAAAGGGTAGAATAGGAAGTGGGACATCTAGGAGGCAAATAGAATAATGGAATAGAGCCAGGCATGGGAGATTCACCTAGGAAGATGTGACAAGACAAACGTACATATGGTACCTGAGCACAGGTTACCAGACACATGGCAGAATGTAGGTTAAAATAAATGGATTGTTTCAAGTTATGATCTAGTCAGAGAAGAGCCTAACTATATGGCCAAGGTATTTGTAAATATATTTTGAGTCTGAGTCTTATTTCTGGGAGCATGGAGCTGGGAGGAAGATCCAGACCAAACTTCTACAAGTATCTCATTGCAGATGTATATTCTGGTTTGTAGACTCAATTTTCACTTTAAAACAATATTTTATGTTTTTCCTTTGTGTGTATATATATGTGTGCAGTTACTTACAGAAGCCAGAAGAGTAGCTAGTCCCCTGGAGCTAGGGTTACAGTTGTTGACATGGGTGGGAACCGAATTTTGTTTCTCTGTAAGAGCATCTCGGTAAGAACATCTTTGTAAGAGCACTTTAACTTCTGCCATCTCTCCAACCCTTCCCTTTATGTTGCCCTTTTCTGAACAGAGATGGTATTTTCTCTTGTAAGGAACATAATTCTCAAGTTGATTATAATTGAATTTATCAATCTTTCATTATAGTTCCTATGCAATATTAGAAATTTTATGTAGATCTGAAATCGTACAGATGTTCTATATATTCAAATATTCTGCCTTTGCATGTATATGTGTGTATGTGTGTGTGTGTATGTGTGTGGTATGTGTGTTTGTGGTGTGTGTGTGTGTGTGTGTGTGTGTAAGAGAGAGAGGGGGAGAGGGAGGGAGGGAGGAATTGGGGAGAGAGAGAGAGAGAGAGAGAGAGAGAGAGAGAGAGAGAGAGAGAGATTGACTGACGTTTTAGTCAGGGTTTCTCCTACTGTGATAAAACACCATGACCAAAGCAACTTGGGAGGAAAAGGTGTATTTGGCTTACACTTCCATATCGCTGTTCATCATTGGAGGAAGTTAAGATAAGTCTCCAAAACAGGGCAGCAACCTAGCGTCAGGAGCTGATACAGAGGCCGTGGAGGGATGCTGCTTGCTGCCTGCTCTCCATGCCTTGCCCAGCCTGCTTTCTTACAGAATGCAGAACCACCAGCACAGGGATGGAATCACCCACAGTGGGCTAGGCCCTCCCCATCAATAACTAATTTTTAAAATGCTATAAGACTAGCATACAGCCCCATCTTATGGAGACATTTTTCTCACTTGATGCTCTCTCCTTTCAGATGACTCTCGCTTGTGCCACAATGTTTTAGTTTATAGTTTCTGAAATTTAGGTTTATAGTATTTAACTCTGTTGATTCTGGGCCCATGGGAAGGCAGAATGTCATGGCTGCCAACGTTTTTGTAGGAAGAGGCTATGTGCCTTACGGAAGGCAGTGGGCATAGAAGAGGGAAAGAGTACAGGACCAGGTTTAACCTCCAAAATCATGCCCCTAGTCACCGTCTTCTTCAAATTATGCTTCACCCTCTAAAGCGTTCCAATCTGCCCGGAGGAAACATTTCCTACTCAAACCATAACTTCCTGACTATTCTGGCCCTCAAAGGTTCGAAGCCATCGTAGTACAAAATGAATTCATCTCCAGGTGTCCCCCAAACTCCAAACTGAAAGTGTCTTGTGAGATGGAAGGCAGGCTGTCAGCAGCGCATCCCTGGAAAAGGAAAAAAAAAAAAAAGATCACTTAATTCCAAGGTGTAATGACACAGAGTAAACATCCCCACTCCACAAAAAAGGGAAGAGGAAGAACAAGAAAAGATGGAACCAAACCCAGGAAAACAGACACTGAATCATCTAGCTGCAGGCCCCACGGCTGGGCCACGGTTTGGGCTGTGAGCTCAAATAGGCATAAGTGGTTCTAGTGGAACAGCATTGCTCTCTGCAGCTTACAAGGCCTCTCTCTCAGGCTGGCTTCAATCACTTTTGGGGGGAGAGACATTCCACATTGCTCATATTTCAAATATTCTGAGGTCTCTAGAATAGCTTCATTGTTGTAACGTCAGCTCTTGTCACTTTGTGTATGTGTGTATGTGTGTGTGGGGGGATGTATATCAGCATGTAAATGTTCGTGCATGCATTCGGAAGCAACTGTCTTCCACAAACTCTCTCTAACTTAGTTTTTGAAACTAAGTCTCTCACTGAACATGGAACTCGCCAATTACGCTAGACTGTGTAGCCAGTGAGCTCCAAGCAGCCCTCCACCCCGTGACTGCCCCACAGCAGTGGGGCACAGACACGCCTCATGCTTGGGTTTTTATGTGTACACTGGGGAGCTGAATGCAGCTCCCATGCTTGCTCAGCAGGCACTGCACTTAGCTTTTGTGTAATGAGTTAGTAGGCTTACCTACGAACCCACCTCCCTAGATAACTTTTAGTTTAGTAAGTTAGTAGGTGTAACGTATCTCATCATGCCTTTAATTTTTATTTACTTGGTGATCAAAGATACTAAGAACCTTGTCGTGTGTCACTTGCATAGGTTACATTGCTAAATAAACAATGACTCATTTAGGGGGGGTGTTGTTTTTCAACTGAATCGGGAATTTTCTACATATTCTACTTTTAAATTATTTGCCAGATCTATGTACTCCACCAGTATTACTCAGCTTCTGGGTGGCATCACAGTATTCTTAGTCCTAGGGTCAGCAGAGGTCTCTAGTGACGTCCAATGTCTTCCGGGGTATAGCTTTTGGTTACCCAGAGATATCATCACCTCAGGTTTTCTTCTGAAATCAAGTTTTCATTTATGTTTTGATTTATGACGTCTCCAGAGTTGACCTTGTGTGTGATATGAGGAGCAGAGGTTCTCCTTGTTTTAGTTTCCCTTCCCTGCATCAGCTCCCCTGTTCCAGCATTACATATTCAAAACATCATCTTCTCTCTACTGTGGATCTGCTGGAAGTCAGAGAGGCGACCATGAGTCTGTTTCTCTACTCTTAATTTTACCCCTCTGACATAGCTGACGGACATGGCCTTCTGTGTCTTCCATAGTGTCATGGCTTCTGTGCTGCTGTGATTTGCCTTGGCCTAAGGTATGGAGATCACAAGCTTGCTGGACACATTCAAAATTCTTTTGGCTGCTCAAGTTCATCACCTTGAATAAAGTCTGCACACCTTAGCATAAAAGTGTGTACTGGGATTACATCAAGGCTGTAGATAAGGAGGAGGGAGCTTGTCTCTTTACTCAGTCTCTGCTTCTAAAGATGATGTACCGATGATGTACCACCCCACATGGGTTAGATCCTCAAAGCAATATTTTGTAATTTTCACAACCGAATATCTTTTTGTAAGAAAGATATATCCTAGGGCATTTATTTTGCTTTTGTTTGTTTGTTTGTTTTGTTTTGTTATTGAGACCTATTTTTCCTTGCTTGCTGCAGCATACAAGAATCATCTTGCTTTTTCGCATAGATTACTTCTCCTGCAACTGTAGAAACCTTACGACTGTGGCAATGAGCTGGTCAAACAAGCTTATAGGAAGGATGTTTAAGTAAATTGTTGGTGGCATGTCACTTAGATGCATCCCTGGGGAGACATGAGCCTTCCTCTTCACAGAGCTGCAGAGGCTTCTGTCGACCTTTGGTGAGCACCCGCACACTTGTTCCTGTTATCCAATGACTCTGGAGATGAAGGGCTGTGAACACATGCATAGCCAGCCTAGGAGAGCACCTTGTACTTCATTCTGGTCAGAAGCTCAGCTGTGAAGACTGGGTAAACACTCCAATGAGTGGTTCATGCTGCCAGAGCTGTGCACGTGAGGAACTGCTGGCATGGTGGGTGTGTGGCAGGGGAGCCTACCCTTGTTTGTTGGAAGCAAAGCTTAAATCCAAGGGTTCTCATTTACAGACAAGTTTCTTGCTGACTTGTTGCTTCTTTCATCTCATCTTTCTGGCAATGGCCCAGGAATCTGCCAGTCTTTAATCCTATATTATCTTCCTTTGCCCTTTATGTCTCTAAGTTCATCAATCATTTGGCTGCTCTTGGGAGAACTTCCAGCTTCCCTTTACATCTCTTTTAAATGAAGACTTCACAACTCCACACTCATTGTTATACTAAAGCAGATGTTTTGATTGAAAGCTTTTCATTTCCGGAGAAAACAGAGGAACATAAAAACAACTTCACTATAATCATCTGCTTCTTGGTAATTTACCTTCTAATTTTGTTAAGTATAACAATGCTCTTCTTTGCCATGGTTTAAAAATTCAAAATAAATTGTGTCCTGAACAATAACAAACCATACAAGGGCAGAACATAAATATTTTCAAACTCTGAATGCCAAGGCCCTGCCCTGCCCCCCTTTCTGCCAGTTAAAACTTGCTTATTTAAAAACATCATTTGCAAAATGTCCTTAGCAATTTTAAAAAAAGATATGGATGAGATTTACTGAAACCTTGAGACAGTGCATATAGTATAGGATTTTTTAAGAGGGATATTTCTTAAATCTTGACTTACTTGTAAGTCACCACATGTAGTTTGGACAGTGTTAACATTTACAGAACTTTTCAAAGCTAAGCTCCATGATAAAAACTTACTTCACAAACACTCTCTAAAGAAAGCTAGGAAATCTTTGCTGTGACCTCCCGGAGGGTCCTCAAGATGACCAAACGCACCCAGCATTTGGCGCTAAGTGATTTGTGAAGTTACACAGGGAATTAGAGCTCGGTTCAGATGCGAACTGTGTTCCTTGCTTGCTTAGAGCAGGCCTCTTTCTCTCTCCACCTTGGGATCGGGTTTTCCCAACAGGACTCTGGGGTCTCCACCAGCCCTGTTATTCTGCCCACCTGATCCTGCCAACCTCCGTCAGGGCTTTGCCTCTTTCAAATCATCATGTCCTGCCCATTTTCTCTGGACCCTGATCCTAGAGGTCCTAGCTGGGGTCAAAGTTGAATCTGAAAATCTTTTATTAAACTGATTATTAATGACAGTTTATGGCTCAATGTACTGTCCCTTATTTAAAGCTGCTTCAGTAAGTTACTCCATAGAGACAACTACCAAGAATGGTCCCTTGAGTTAAATTAATTGACTTCTCTGTATGTGCCAGGCACCAGGCCCAGAATTCTCTGTAAATCATGTCACGGATCCTGTGCACATTGTCATTATCTCACTTGAGTAATGAGTTACAAACAAACATGGCCAATGAATGATGCGTTTAGAGACAGGTGGGGTTATCCTGCCCCACTTTGACTGATATCACTTAGAGAGCAGCTTGATGTCCTGGGCATGTGGCCAGCAAATGAGAGAAGTCTGCCCTGTGTGCCAGCGTGCCCAGCTGCTGGCTCAGCGAGTGTCCTTGTATTGTGTGCTCAGTGTCCAGCAGTGGAAAGAGCTGGCTGGGTAGGGTTATCCTAAACTGTTCTACTGGCCCAGGCTCTCACGCAGGTGTTGCCTACAAGGCCAGGATGAGCCAGTGCTCCAAAACACATTGTTTGCCAGGGACCTGGGAGAAAGGCCCAGGTTACAGGCTGTCTTCTTTTTAAATTATTATTTTTTTTTAGTTGTTGTTGTTGAAAACTGGATTTTTGTTCATATACTGTATCCTGGTTGCAGTTCTCCCTCCCTCCATTCCCCCCAGTTCCTCCTCCCTCCACTCCTCCCAGTTCCTCCCCCCCACTCCTCCCAGTTCCTCCTCCCTCTACTCCTCCCAGTTCCTCCTCCCTCCATTCCTCCCAGTTCCTCCCCCCTCCACTCCTCCCAGTTCCTCCTCCCTCCACTCCTCCCTGTTCCTCCTCCCTCTACTCCTCCCAGTTCTTCCCCCCTCCACTCCTCCCA
>NC_034599.1:9523715-9544760 GCF_900095145.1 Mus pahari | reverse complement strand
ACTCCTCCCAGTTCTTCCCCCCTCCACTCCTCCCAGTTCCTCCTCCCTCCACTCTTCCCTGTTCCTCCTCCCTCTACTCCTCCCAGTTCCTCCTTCCCCTACTCCCCCCAGTTTCTCCCCCCTCCACTCCTCCCTGTTCCTCCTCCCTCCACTCCTCCCAGTTCCTCCTCCCTCTACTCCTCCCAGTTCCTCCTCCCTCCACTCCTCCCAGTTCCTCCTCCCTCCACTCCTCCCAGTTTTTCCTCCTTCCACTCCTCCCAGTTCCTCCTCCCTCTACTCCTTCCAGTTCCTCCTCCCTCTACTCCTCCTTATTTCTCCCTACCTCTTTTCCCATCAAGATCCATCTTATTTCTGCCTCTCATTAGGAAACAAACAGGCTTCCATGGGATAATAATAAGATAGAATAATGAGACCAGTTCATCTGCACACTCACGAATTCCATACAAACCTTAAACTGGAAGCCACAGTATATAGGAAAAAGACCTGTATGATAAAAAGAGAGAAAAAATAAGCATAAAGAATTAAATTAGGATTAAAAAGAAGATAATTCAAAAAACAAAAACAACCACAAAACCAACCCCCCAGCACCCTGATGTGACATTGTAAGACAAGGAACCTCAACTTTTACCACTGACCTCATTTTCTGTTGTCATTTACTGCTGGGCACGCAGCCACCTTAGTCATAATAAGTTTCCCTAATGAGACTTCCTTGGGGGAAACTAAGTTGCAAGTGGTTATCAATTGTGATGATAACTTCTGGGTCAGGGACGATACCATGTGTCCACTTCTCCTTTCTGCTCTAAGACCCCATGTGGCACAGAGCCATGCAGGCCTTGTGCACACTGCTTCTATCTCTGTGAGCTTATATGTGCGTGGATTCTGTTGATTTAGAGGGCCTCGTTTCTTGGTGTCCTGCTCTTTCTGCCCCCTCTACCACAGCCCTGGGGAGAGGGATTTAATGGAGATGTGCTGATAAAGCATGAGTGTTCCACAGTCTCCCACTCTCTGGATGGCATTTGGCTGTGGGTCTCTGATTTTCCCTTCTTCTCTAGGAAGAACCCTCTCCGAGGACAGTTGAGCAGGGCACAGAGTCATGAGTACAGCAGAATGTCTTTGCGGGCTACACTATCGCTTTGTTCTTTATGTAGAACACTAGTATGTTATTTTACCCTATGTTCCTGGGCTTTTCAGTCTCAGGCTCCTGGTGACTCAAGCACTGCTTCATGTAGTGACAAGAGATGGCTAGCTGGAGTGCTCTCCCCTCCATTATTTTGTGATTTCTTTTAGAGCATGTTCATCTATGAATATATTTTAGGAAGCTTCAATTGTATTAGCTTTTAATAAATTTCTTCTCATATTCCTTTCCTTTCCAGCCCTCCCCTATCCATCCACAACTATCTATTCTATTTCCTTTAGCCACAGAGATGGATCTGTATCCCCTAGCCCCTTACTCTATGCCTAATCTCTGAGGGTCTATGGATTTTAGCCTGATCATCATTGACTTAACAGATAAAATCTACATATAAGCCAATACCACATTTGTCTTACTTGGTCTGGGTTACCTCATTCAAGATGATTTTTTTTTCTAGTTTCATCTATTTGTCTGTGAATTTCATTTCATTTTTTATGAAAGGCTAGGTGATAATACACTATGTAAATGTACCACAGTTTTAAATCTATTCATCTGTCGAGGAATATTTAGGTTGTTTCCAATTTCTGGATATTATGTATATAGACAGCAGCAATGAACATAGTTGAGTATCTCTGTGGTGGGATGAAATGTCCTCTAAGTATATGTCTAGGACTAGTATAGGTGAATCTTGTGGTAGATCAATCTTTTGAGATATTGACACACTGATTTCCAAAGTAACTGTACAAGTTTTCACTCCCACCAGCAGTGGACGAGTGTTCCCCCTTACTCCCCATCCTCGCTAGCATGAGTTCTCAGTTTTTTGTTTGTTTGTTTTTGTTGGTAGTGGTTTAGTTTTAGTTTTTTTTTGTTGTTTTGGTTTGGTTTGGTTTTTTGCTGTTTTTTTTTCTTTCTTTTTTTATCTTAAACTGTCTAACAGATGTAAGCTAAAATCTCAAAGTACTTCCTTTATGGCTAATGATACTGAAAATTTCTTAATATGTTTCTCAGCCATTTGAGTTTTTTCTTTTGAGAAATCTCTATTTAGATAAGTATCCCATTTTGAATAGTTTTGTTGTTTGTTTGTTTGTTTGATATCTAGTTTTTCCAGTTCTTTGTATACTTTGGATATTAGCCCTCTATTAGATGTGGAGTTGGTAAAACAAAACAAAACAAAACAAAACAAAAAACAAAACAAAAAACCCCTTTCTATTCTATAGCCAGCTGTTTTGTCCAAATGACAGTAACCTTTGCTGTTCAGAATTAGACTACGTTTATGAGGTCCCATTTATTAATTGTTGATCTTAGTCCCTGTGCTGAAGGTGTTCTGTTTGGAAAGCCTTTTCCTGTGCCAATGAGTCCAAGGCTAATCCCCACTTTATCTTCTATCAGGTTCCGTGTATCTGTTTTATGTTGAGGTCTTTGTTCCTTTTGAAGTTGAGTTCTGTGAATGGGTAACTCTGGATATATTTGGGTTCATCTACAGTCAGACATCTAGTCTGACTAGCACTGTCTGTTGAGGATGCTCGAGCACCAGGTGTCAATAAGAGTATGTGTTTATGCCTGGCTATCAATTTGATTCTATTGATCAGCATGTTTGTGTTTGTACCAACACCACACTGCTTTATTACTATTCCCTTGTGGTTCTGTCTGAAATGATGTAGCTCAATTTGAAGCTACATTCAAAGATCTTTTATTGTTCAGGACTGTTTTGTTTTAGCTCTTCTGGGATTTTTTTGTTTTTGTTTTTTGTTTGTTTTGTTTTTTTCTTTATGAGGTTAAGAACTATCCTTTCAAGGTCTGTGAAGAATTGTGCTAAAACTTGGATGGGGGTTGCAATGAATTTGTATTTTGCCTTTGGTAGGCTGTCCATTTTTACTGTATTAATTCTATGAATCCATGAGATCATCCCATCTTTTGATATCTTCTTCAATGTCTTAAAGTTTTTATCATACAGATCTTTCACTTGCTTTGAGTTATCTCAAGATGCATTATATTATTTGAAGCTATTGTGAAAAGCAGTGTTTATCTGATTTCTTTCTCAGACTGTAATTTTATATAGAAAGGTTACTGATTTTGTGAATTAATTTTATACCCAACTGTTGTACTCAAAGTGGTTTTTCAGTTGTATAGGTTTCCATTAGAAGTTTTAGAGTCATTTGTACATAGTATTATATCATCTGCAAATAAAGATACTTAGACTTCTTCTTTGCCAATCTGTATCCCCTTGATCTCCTTCAGTTGTCTCATTAAACTAGTTAAAACTTCAAGTTCTGTATTGAGTAGATTAGAGAGAGTGGACAACCTTTTCTTATTTCTGACTGTAGTAGAATTGCTTTGAGTTTCTCTCCATTTATGCTGATGTTGCCTATGGTCTTGTTATGAACTGCCTTTATTGTGTTTAGGTACACCCCTTGTATTCCTACTCTTTCTAGAACGTTTATCATGAAGGGGCATGGATTTTGTCAATGGCCTTTTCTGCATCTAATGAAATGGTCATGTGTTTTCCTTTCAGTTTATTTATATGGTAGATTATATTTACTGGTATTTGTATGATGAACCATGACTGCACTTCTGAGATGAAGCCTGTTTGATCATGGTGGATGATCTCTTTGGTGTCTTCTTAGATGTGGTTTACAAGTATTTTGTTGAGCATTTTCGCATCTATGTTCATAAGGGAAATTAGTTTGTATTTTTCTTTTGTTGGATTTTATGTGGCTTTAGTATCAGGGTAACTGTGTTTGAATAAAATGATTGGGCAATGTTCCCTTTGTTTCTAGTTTCTGGAATAATTTGAGGTGTATTGGAATTAACTCTTCCTTAAAAGTTTGCTAGAATCCTGCACTAAAACCATCTGGCTTTGTGCTTTTAATTTTTTTTATGCACACGTGTGCATGCGTGTGTACATGTTGGGAAATTTTCATTGACACCGTCTATTTCGCTAAGGATTATAAGTCTGTTTATATTTCTTTTCTGATATTGACTTATGTTTGGTAAGTGGTGTGTATGGAGAAAATTATCCCTTTATTTTAGATTTTCTAATTTGGTGGAGTACAAGTTCTGAAAGTCTGTCCTTGTGTTTCTCTGGATTTTCAGTGCTTGTTTTTATATTGCCCTTTGCATTTCTAGTTTTGTTAATTTGGGTCTTCTGTCGCAGCCTTTTAGTTAATTTGGATAAAAGCTAGTCAATCTTATAGATTTTCCAAAATAACAACTAAAAAAAAGAACAAAACTCTTTGTTTCATTGATTTTTTTTCTGTTTTCCTGATTTCAGCCTTAAATTTGATTATTTCTTGTCATTTCCTTCTTTTGAGTATGATTTCTTCTTTTTGTTTTAGGGACTTTGGGTGTGTTGTTAAGTTACTAGTATGAGAGCTCTCCACTTTTTTTTTTTTTTTTTTTTATAGGTACTTAGTGTTATGAACTTGCCTCTTGGAACTGCTTTCATTGTGACCCATAAACTGGTGCATGTTGTATATTCATTTTCATTCAAATTTTAGGAAGTCCTTAATTTATTTCTAATTTATGTCTTGACCCATTTATCACTCAGTAGTAAGTCATTAAATTTTTATGAGTTTATAAGCTTTTTATTGTTTCTGTTGTTGTTAATTATCAGCTTTAATCTGTGGTGGTTAGATAGGTTGCAGACATTATTTGGAGATGTTATTTCAATTTTCCTGTATTTGTTGAGTTTTGATCTGTGACCGTGCAGTCAGTGTTGGAGAAAGTTCCATGAGGTGCTAAGAAGAGAGTGCATTCTTTGTGTTTAAATAAAATATTCTACAAATGTGTCAGGTCAATTTGCTTTATAACATTAGTTAGTTCCAGCATTTTTCTGCTTAGTTTTTGTCTGAATGACCTGTCTATTGACAAGAGTGGGGATTGAAGCCTTCTACTATCAATGTGTGAGGATCAACGTGTGATTTAAGTTTCAAGAGGGTCTCTTAACAAACTTGGGTGCCCCTGTGTTTGGTACATAGATATTAAATAATTGCAGTATCTTCCTTGTAGATTTTTCCTTTGATGACCATGTGGTATCATTTCCCAACTCTTCTGATTAGTGTTGGATCAAAATGTTTCATCAGATATTAACATGGTTACACCAGCTTGCTTATTGGGTCTATTTTCTTACCCTGAGGTGATATCTATACTTGGTGTTAAAGAATATTTCTTGAATGCAGCTGAAGGATGGATCCTGTTTTCGCATCCATTCTATTACTCTGTGTCTTTTTATTGGAGAAATAAGATCATTAATGTTAAGAGATATTAATGAGCAGTGTTTTTTTTATTTCTCTTAATTTGCTGATGTGGTTGTGCTACTGCTGCTGCTGGTAGTGTGTGTGTGTGTGTGTGTGTGTGTGTGTGTGTGTGTGTGTGTGTTTCCCCTTTTTTAGTTTACTAGTCTGAGGTTATTTATTCCCTGTGTTTTCTTAGGTATGTTTAACCTCTTTTAGTTGGGGTTTTCCTTCCAGCATCTTCTGTGGCACTAGATTTATAAATACTTTTAAAATTAAGTTTTTATCATGGAATGTCTTATTTTTTTTATCTGTTGTAATGGAACTTTGGCTGGGTATAGTAGTCTGGGATAGAATCCGTGGACTCTTAGAGTCTGTAGAACATCTGTACAGGCCTTTTTGACTATTAGAGACATATTTCTAATAGGTCTACCTTTATATGTTACTTGATTATTTTCTTCACAGATTTTAATATTCTTTGTTTTGTGCATTTATTGTTTTGTTATGTGCTGAGGGAATTTATTTTCTGGTCCAGTACTGTGTACTTCTAGTGCCTTGATAGACATCTGCTTCTTTCTTCTACTCCTATTATTCTTAGATTTTTGTCTTTTCATAGTGTTCCAGATTTCCTGGATGTTTTGTGTCAGGAGATTTCAAGATTTAACATTCTCTTTGACCAATGCATCCATTTCCTCAGTGCCCAATATTCTCTCTTCCATCTCTTGTATTCTATTGATGAGGCTTGCCTCTAAAGTGAGGTTTCTGTTTGAGTTTCTAAATTTTTCATTTCCGTATCTCCCTCAGTTGGGGTTTTCTTTATTGATTCAATTTCTACCTTTGAATCTTGAACTCTTTCATTCATTTCCTTCCACTGTTTGTGTTTTCCTGACTTTCTTTAACGGAGGCATGCATTTCCCCTCTAAGGACCTCTGTCGTCATATTCATAAAGACTGGTCTTTGTTTTCGGCTATGTTATAATTCTCATGGCCTGGTGAGGTACAGTTTCTGGACTCTGGTAGAGACATATTGTTTTGGTTGCTATTGATTGTGTTTTTGCTTAGGCATATCGGCACTGGGTTTGGGATAACTGTCATTCTAGGGGCCGATTTTTAGTTTTGCTTTGTTAGGTCAGTGTTTTGTCCTTGGTTCCCATTTCCCTCTCTGGTCCTTAGGAGGGTCTAGTGATGTGTGTTGTTTTCAGTAGGAAATTCTTCTGGAATCTTGCTAGGTGTGGCCACTGGTCACTTTGCTGGTGGAAGTCTACAGGGCATCTTAAATGGAGAGGTATCTCCAAAAGTTCCCCTATTCTAGACTTCCTCATGAGTGTCTGCCCAGCAGCAAATTGCTTTAGTATATAATCCTCCTGCTAGGTTGGAACACTAGCAAAATAGAAGACAATAACTGTCAAATAGCAACAACCAGAAAAATCAGAATCTCATGGGCACTCTAATGTCACACTGTTTCAGGTGATTTTTTTAGTGTTGGTTCACATACCTAGTGAAGTACCCACTGTGAGAATGCTGTCATCCTAACAGGGTCTCCTGTTTACAATGTAGCATGCCACCGAGACTTTGAGGACTATAGGGGAAACATGACTACAGGCAATTAAGTAAATTGCCAAAGGGAGATGTTTGGGTCAATTCAGACTTCCTGGTTCCATATCCTATGTTCTTGTTGTAATTGCCTAACTCGAACTCCCATTCCATTGGGAAAACCAATCTATGAATACGCAGAGGTTTCTTATGCAGAACAGCAGTGGGTGACTTTACATGGAAAAGACTTATTTCCTGTACTTTGGAAATCCCCGAGATGATCAGCAGTGTCAGCTCTGCTTTTGTTTGTCTGAGATAAGTTCTCACATAGCTGTGCAAGCTGCCTGGCAGTTACTATGTAGTCCAGGCTAATGTTGAGTTCTTTACCATCTTTTTGGCTCCTTGACCTGAGTAATGCTCTCACATGCAAGTGCCACCACCTCTGGCTGCCATATCTTGTTTGCAATCTCAGAATAGCACTAGTTAGAAATGTCCAGGTCTCCTTTAGCCAGTGTGCTAACTTCTGGTGTCTTCTTATAATTGGATTTGTCTGTTATTGTATTGGAGACAGTTCATTTGTAGATGTGAGCCAAGGCTCTCTCTGTGTGTGGCTACATTTTGTGTCTATAAAACATTCATTAAGTTAGTTAGCACACGATCAGAAGCCTGAAAAGCTTACATCATGCACTGGGGCTGAGAGTTATCAATCAGCACCTCACTCTGTGTCAGTAATGAGCTAAACCAGACTGGAAACAGCCCTGTGCAGGAGAGTCCACACAGTGAGGATTGAAACAAAAGTATTTAAGTTTTATGTGTTTTTACTAAGCCGATGTTAGCTAGCTCAAACCCTAGATGTGAGGGTGATGACGTCAGAGCTTGTGCTGAAAGCTGTAGAATCCCCTAGCGGCTGGCACAGTCTGTCTAGATTGGACAAGGTTAGTTATCTTGGGATTTTAATTTTTGTTTTGATGTCACAGTGTTTGAAACATTTTCATTTCCTTTGCTTCATTTTTTTGAATGTTAGGCACCAGAAAAATGTATTTTTATGTTACTTGTATTATATGTATTACATTTTCTATTATTTTCCTTACTTGGTGATATATGTGGCACCGAAGAAATGGGAAAAGACCATTTTCACTCCTTAGGTTTAGGTTAAAATTTTGTTCTTAGACCCAGATATAATAAGATATTTTCTTAAGAACTTTTGTCTACTCAAATCTGGGTGAATTTTCTTTAAAGGGTTTATTTTTTAATCCCTTCTTAGAATTATAGCTGGTTCAGTATTGGGTACGCACCACATGCACAGATGTTTCCTGCCCTTGCTTGCTGCTTCTGGCTTCTTTCCCAATAGGCAGCCCAGGACTAGGCAGGTAGCAACATGACTCCAGGGTACAGACAAGAGACACAAAGTTGTTTCTACGTAGTTAGCTAGCTAGTTAGTAAGCTAGTTTGAGACAAGGTTTCAAACTTTATAACCTGGGTTGGCCTAGAACTGAACTCAAACTCAGCAATCCTCCTGTATCAGTGTTCCCTGGGTATAAAATGCTGATTTTGTTCTGTTGTGTTGTGTTTTGTTTTGTTTTGTTTTGTTTTGTTTTGAGACAATGTTTCCTTGTAGCCCAGGTCACCTTCCAGTTTCTGGTTCCCCTCTGAGCATCGGCCTCCTTAATACCAAGGCTGCCATGTGTATCACATGCTCAACAGAAATAGTTAACTTTTAGCTAAATATTTAACTTTTCCACCTCTCTAGGCTCTAAAGCCATTGTTAAAGAGATAATAGCTGACTTGGCAACAAATATGATATTTATTGGCTATCTGTTTATGAGCTACATCACCTCTATTGTTTTCTATTTAAAGAAGAGTCCAGAAAGTTTGAATAATTAATGTGAAGGTCCTTGGCAAATTAATAAAGAAGACAGGAGGTGTTGCTGTATTCTTTGTGATGATGGAAACAATTTAAAGTGATTCCCAAGTGTTGTGTCTCCCCTAAGTGTTGAGACAAACAGGAATCAACATCTGCTTAAACAGAGCTTGGGAAAGACTGTTTTATTCACATTTGGAGATCTTAGGCATACTGAAGTTGCCTAGAAGACCTTGTAAATGTATACATGTCATGAAATCATGTGCGGATGGCTCATGGAGTCCATCACATTACCAGAGTAGGAAAGAGAAGACTATTAAAGCACCCCTCCCCCACCAGAGGTTATTAAATCTCACAAAGCAGAATCAATCAGTGTCTGAAACCCCATAAACCACCTTCAGTAGCGGTAGGGAGGAGGAGGAGGTGTGGCCTATGACAGAAGCATGCCCCAATTCTTTAACTGTGCTGAACCAGAACTTGGTTAAGATGAAGCTGCTCACCAGCAGGCTTATCTGGAGCATCCTCTGTAGGTAGACTTTGTACATAAACAACACTCTCATGGAGCTTTTGGGCTTCATGTCAAATACAGTCTGACTGTGACAGTGAGCAGGAGGCTAATGGCCTCATAATCTTCTTTAAGTAATTTTCAAAAATGAATTGCCTTGTATATACTTAAAGAATACCACAAGGCAGCATGCATGTCTATAGCAAAGTGGTCTTTTTAGGGGAAGCAAATGTGTGTGTGTGTGTGTGTGTGTGTGTGTGTGTGTGTGTGTGTGTGTGTGTAATATATGCAACAGCAGCCTGGGCTGCAACTCCACAGCAGAATCATAGGACGATTGCTTAGAACATGCAAAACCCTGGGTTCACTTCCCAGTACAATGTGGGGGAGAAGTAGGGAGGGAAACAGCGAGAGCTACTACTCAGTTAGTAAAAATGCTGACTGCAATATACTTTCTAAAATGCTTTTGATTAAAATTGAATTATATCACTTTACTTCTCTCTTTCCTCCTTCCAGTCCCTCTCAACTAGCTGTCTCAGATACATGTATCCCTCAAGTTGATCTATCTACCATCATCTATCTATCTATCTATCTATCTATCTATCTATCTATCTATCTATCTATCTATCTATCACCTATCTAACTATCTATCTATCTATCTATCACCTATCTATCATCTACCTATCTATCCATCATCTATCTATCTATCTATCTATCTATCTATCTATCTATCTATCATCTATCTATCTATCTATCTATCTATCTATCTATCTATCATCTATCTATCATCTATCTATCATCTATCTATCAATCATCTATCTATCATCAATCTATCTATCTATCGATCTATCTATCTATTTATCATCTATCTATCTATCTATCTATCATCTGTTCATCTATCGAGAGTCTCTTTTTGCTGGCGGTGTGGATATGGTTCCAGCACTGGCCACTTTGCACTGGATATGCAGTAAGGGGGAGACTAGCCCTCATCTCAGGAGTCATTAGCTGTCTGTGGTCCCTTATGCTGGGGTGAATAGTCTGGAGTGTAATGCTCACACCATATTTTAATCTTCTTTCTCTATGTGTCTGCTGCTCTGTGCCCTATGACTTGCATATCCTGGTATCCTTCCCCTTTGTGGATTAAAATGGATTCATATTATGTATTGTACTGCTTGGATTTTTTAGGGTTAAAGGACCATTGATGTAGATGTTTGCCTACATTCATACTTCATAAAAATTAAGAAGACTCTGGGTTCTTGGAATTTAAAATGCTAAGCCGGGGCTGGTGAGATGGCTCAGTGGGTAAGAGCACCCGACTGCTCTTCCGAAGGTCCAGAGTTCAAATCCCAGCAACCACATGGTGGCTCACAACCATCTGTAACAAGATCTGACGCCCTCTTCTGGAGTGTCTGAAGACAGCTACAGTGTACTTACATATAATAAATAAATAAATCTTAAAAAAAAAAAAGAGTTTTTTTTAAAATAAAAAAAAATAAAATAAAATGCTAAGCCAACCAGATGATCTCACTTATTTAATTTTTAAAGCCCAGTAAATTCTACTGAAAATTATAAGTGATAATCTGTTAACAGTAGCAAACAGTGGTTTAAATGGCTTCATCACATCACTTTCTAACCAGTTGTATGACATCCTGCAAATGGAATGTTATTAGATTTTTAGTGACCAGCAATGTGGTACAAACCATGATTAATAAATCGTGGAGATGGGACCCAATGAAGCTATTTTCAAATGCTCTATAATTAGAAAGAGTTCTTGAAAAACAGGATCACTTTCCTGGAAGTGTGTCACCAACAATGTCCATCACCTGACTACTGCTCCTCTGTGTCCGGCACAGACAATCCTGTGGTCACATCTCTGCTCATTCACCTTCCTTTGCTGTACAGTAAAAGGCTTTGTTCTCTGAGGACAACCTTGGACTAGAATCCACACAGGAACGTGCTGGCTTCACAGGGCACTCAGGATAGATGATATCTGTAACCTGCAGTTTCTTCAGTTATTAGGCAAGGTTAGAAAGTCACAATAGCTTTTTTGTTCCATAGGTAAAGGGTATGCATGAAGAAAAGAGAGTAAGAACCCAGAGCAAGTGCAGATGGTGGACAGGCGCTATGAAGGAGGATGTAAAGTTAATTGTTTCCCCAGTGCTAACTCTGTCATGGATTATTTTTGAGTTTGGTGGGGGGCATGTGCATAAAAGATACTCAATACTAAAAATGTAAAAATTAATATGAAGCTTCATAGTTTTGGTTTCAAATGCCAACTCTAACCATATGCAATTTCATTGAGTTGGGTCTGGTTAATTTTTGTGTGTGATGTTTTTACTTGTGTTCATCTGAGAACTTCAATAAGTAACACACACACACACACGCACACACACACACACATACACACAATGTTCAGAATAAAAGAAAATAAAAGTGGCGCCAAGGGAAGGATGTTCAGAAAAACCTGTGTATCTCCATAAGCTGGTGATACTGGCCATGTCCCTGGTGTGAGGTACGTTGAGAAGGAAGCCAGCTCTGTGCCCAATGTGTGGAACACTCATGGGAGGAGACAGCAGCAGGACCTGGTGCTCCTGGGCATGGAGTTCCAAACCAAAATGAATGGGGCTAGCAACTATGCCACTTTGTTTTCTTAATGTATCTCCAAAAGATGTGTGTATCCTCAAAAAGCCTGCACGGAAGTGGAAACTATCTTCTCTCTCTCCCTGTAACTCATCTGCAGGTGGACATGCTGCTCCAAAGCGGGAAACGACATATCACAGAAGATGGAGACTGAACTCACACTCTCCTTCCTGTGTCCAAACAATTCCTGCTCAGATCACCCAGACGCCAGCAGGGCTCAGGGTATCTGTGGGGAAGCCATAGGACAGGAGGTGTCAGCCTCAGCACCAGTGAGTACAACCAGGTCAGACAAACTGCAGAAGGAACTGAGTGTGCAGAGTGGAGAATCTTTCTCAACAGAAAACTGTGGACCAATGTGCTCAGTGACAAGTGTGACAGGCAGGCCACCAACACATTGTGCTGGGTGTAGGCTTTATTTTATCACTTGGAGCAGGATGTAAGCTACTCATAAAATGGTATTTAGTAACTCATAGTTGCTAAAAATTAATTTATAGGATCATATATGTTCATTATAAGCATGTAATATGCTCCCAAGCTTATTCATTTGTGACCACATTGGTTTTGGAACAACTGAAAAACACGAGAAGAACTGTGTTAGACATTTACATCTGTTCAGTAAAAAAAACCATTGAGCATAACTGTTAATCTGGAGTTGAAATGTCAGCTCAGGCTAGACTATGTGGACAGACACCCTGTCACATCTTGACTGCCTCAACCATGCTTTGCCATGGGGGTAAAATCTCAACAAGCATTTATTGAGCAGTTGTATGCAGAGCTCTGGACACAGCATGCCCTTTAGACATCGGATTTGTATAGCAGCAGCTCTGACAGGGGTCGAGTTAAGCATGCATTACAGACAAGGCTAGTAGGGATCATGGAACTTAAGTCACTTGGTTATTGGTCAGGAAGTTGAGATATAAACAGTCCTTTCTCCCTGACTGCTGCCTGGTTCTTCTCAAGTCGCTCAAGGTATGCCAGTCTAGTTAAATGGCCAACTGGACTCTAGGTCCTTGGATGGTAACACCATCCCTTAGAGATTCATTAAAAAGAGCATCCATCCCAGGTTACAGCCCAAAAAGCCTGGAGAAGAATTGCATTTCAAGACCCCAGGTGATCTGGAGGCAATCAGGGAAGCACCTGCCCCATGTCAGGTTCATCTCGCGCTTTCCTGCTTGTTTGTTAGTGTGAAAGTGGTAGTCAGTCCACAGACAGAGCAAATCACACAGCTTTGAGGAAATATGAGCACGTGTATAATCTCTGTCTCTGTCTCTGCCCATCTCTCTCTGTTTATGATACCAAGACAACTGGTTGAAAATTACATGTATAATTTGCAGGGTGGCCAGACATCTGATACCATGCCTATGCCAAAAGGCTCCCATAAGCAAAGGCCTACCTTCAAAGAAGTCACAACATTGAGTTGTGCTGGTGGCTCCAGCTGACATCTTTAAGACTAGGCTAGGAGCCCCCACACCTGCCCTGTTCTCCCACTGCTACAGCTCTGAGCTGGCAGGGTAAGACTCACATGAACCAGTTGCAGAGGCTGCCCATCTAAGGAGACAGGTCGTAGTCCTAAGGCTGTCTCCTAAGGCTCCAGAGCTTTGAGTGTTGAATTAAGCCTTATAGAATCAGGGGCAAAGCACCGGATTGTGGCATGTCTGAAGAGTTCATGGCAGTATGATAGAAGGAGCAACTCTCCCATGGTTCCTCCAAAGAGCAGAGGCTATGGTGTATAAACTGTCTGAGCGTAGAAATGAAGGATATTTGGTGACATGGTTTGCAAAAGGTCTTTTTCCTCCCTGAAGAAACAAAAGTAGACCATGGTCATTTTAGCTTTGGCAAGTTTTATACAAAACTAAATCTCATGACCTTCAGACACCCTTGCTTAGCACAGTGTTTATGCATGAACTGCATTTTTGTTTTATATTTTTGTATGATAATTCTGAAATATGACCACGTATGGAATTTCTGTAACTTTACAGTCTTCCAGTAGATAGCATACGCTGAACTTCATAATTTAGCACACTGATTGTGTGCACCCATTCATGGGAAATGTTCCCATCTTTGATTTTATGTCTTCTAAATCAAACCCTAAGTAAAATCCATTTTGTCTGGATTAATGTGTTTTGGGGCATGGGTTGCGTTTACTGCAGCTGCCGAGGCAGACTGCAGAGACAGGGAGCCGATCACTTGGCCATCTTCCCACACCATCCCAATCCCGGAGACTAAATGCCAGACGGAATGGCTCAGTGGCCACGGGGATGGGCTCACAGCTCAGTCAATCAGCAAGCAACTGACATCTCTCCAGCTTCACCAGCTGGTGGGTGAGAAAAGTATTAACATTTACAACCAGATTTGACAAATTTTCCCAGCTCTGGGCTCTCCACCTGTCTACGTGGGACCTCCTGCTCCTTTCAGACAAACCCCATCCTCGTACTGAGGAGTATCTTCAAGGGCACATTCCCTGAGAGCTGAGAAGTCCCCAGTTGCCACAAGTGTATAAAGGTGAAACAAGTCCATTGCTTCAGGTAAAACCACAGTTTGCCTCACTTTGAAACAGGGTGCCAGTCTGTGTTGCCGGGCGTGTTCTGTGATACAGTTCTCCACACATCCCCCTTAGATAGTTGTCTGTATTGGTTTTGCTGTTTGTTGATTTCCCTGGGGCTCTGACTCCCGATGGACCACAGTCTATCCCCCTGCCCACCTCTTCTACCTGACTAACACCCAAACTGGCTCTGTCTATGACAGAATATACTTTTCTTTCTTACATCTTCCTCACTCAGGAAGAAATCCCAAAACAGAGAAATGCAGGGCCCTGGTACCTCTCTTCTAATCTTCCTCTCTGGACAGATTCCCATGCCATCCAAACCACTGCCCCAACATCCATAAACTCGTAGGGTCTAAGAGGAGCAAGAGACCGAGCTGGCTGAGCTCAGTAACTTTCAAAGTACACACCCTGCTAGTAAAGGCTGAGTGGAAAGCAAGCCAGCATCTGGAGCCAGTGTGCTGCTCTCTGGAGCCAGTGTGCTGCTGCTCTCTGGAGCCAGTGTGCTGCTGCTCTCTGGAGCCAGTGTGCTGCTCTCTGGAGCCAGTGTGCCACTCTCTGGAGCCAGTGTGCTGCTCTCCGCTGTTCCTTTATGTGCTAAAGGCACCTTAACCTATGTCATCCAGTCCCGCAGGTGTGGCTGAGTGGGACGAAAGTGTGACCCAGTTCCATGTTTGAGTTCTGACTTGGAAGAGCCATTAGTTGTAACAGTGGCCATCATCCCTTCACTTTGTATATAGCCAGAATCCCAGATAGGATGGTGTTTTCAGACCATTCATTCTCTCATTCATTATTTAACAAATGTTTGCTAAATGTTTAGTTTGTCTTCTGCACATCTATGCTGTGGATGAATGGATGGATGGATGGATGGATGGATGGATGGATGGACGGATGGATGGATGGACAGATGGATAGACAGATGAACAGACGATGACATAGATAGCAGTTTATGCTGGTTGGTGTTGACTGCCAACTTGGCTGGATCTAGATCATCCAATAGACAACCCTCTAGGCACAATTGTGAAGAACTTTCTAGATTGAATTAGTTGAGCTGACTCACCAAGCTGGGGTCATGGAACAGATAAGGAGACTGTGAGCTGAGCACCAGCATCCACTGCACTCTACTTCCTGACTGGGGACACCATGTGACCAGCCACCTCACCTCCTGCCTACCTACCTTCCCTACCCTGAAGCCCTGGACCCTGGACCGATGAGCCAGGGTAAGCCCTTCCTTCTTCAAGTGTCTTTTATCAGGTTTTTGGGGATAATAAGAGGAAAAGCAGGACTATCAGCCTGCAGATTGATTCCCCATGTATAAGTTGAAGCCCAATCCTTGTTGTGACCATGTTCAGTAGGGGAGGGACTGAGAGAACTATCATGTAGACTCCCAGCCCCCTTCTGCTAGGCATAGGCACTGAGAAAAGATGACCACCGTGAACCTGAAGTGGCTCTCATCACGAGCTAAACCTTCTAGACTCTGATCATGGACTTCCCAGCCTTCAGAACCGAAACAAACTTTCTTCCCCTTCCCTTGAGGTACTTAAAGCTTGAACTCGGGACCTTATACTTGCCAGACAAAGGCCTCACCACTAAGATTTTTTTTTTAAATACAGGCAAGCCTTATACTTGGTTGTCCTCAAACTCTGTATGCCAGAGCAACACTACAAATTTTATTTTTATAAGACAGCACTATCTGGCATTTTTGTTATGGTAGATAAAACAGACACTATATGGGTACACAGAAGAGCTAAATAAAGCTAGTAAACAGCAAAATGATGCTGGCATTACTATGCTTGTGAAGGAAGAGGATGGCAGGGACTGTAACTGGGAGTGAGGGAAGCCTGCTTTGAGGAATTGTCATGATACCGAATACTAGGTACTTGTATCTCCTGATAAAATCTCCAAGGAAAGCTTGGGTGGTGATTACTATTTATTAACACCTCAATTTCACAGACCAAGAATCTACAGATATTAATTAATAAGCTCAAAGTCATACAGCCAGTACGTGATGGACTGTGGATTCGACCCATGCATGATGAGTCTGAAGAATGAACAGAAGTCAGAAATGAGAGATTACAAACCCCAGGCGTGAAGAGGAGAGTATGTCTCTTGGATTCCGTAGGGTGCTAATGGCTTCTCAATTCTTGTCTGAGTTTATTGTCATCATCCATTCTGTGCACTCACAGAAAAACTTCCGATACTTGAAGTCAACCCAGTGGGTTAAAAGAACCTCCTTGACTTATTCAATTAAGGAAAAGAACAAAAAAGCCATTAGAAAATAGGATCTTGTCATCCACAAAGCAATCTCACTGTTCATAACTCCAAACATCGTGGACCTTGATTGTAATATAATTATAATGACTGGTTTTAAGTGAGAGTACCTCTTCCTCCCATGGTTCTATGAATAAATAAGCCGAGTCTAAGGATATTTACACCTACATGTAGACTCTAGAGAAAGCAGGGTTCATGTAGAAGGAAATCTTCCATGTGTTTACAGGAGCTGTTATTTATGTATATGGTCTAACTCCTTATAACTAACCCAACGGGAGAAATATTTTGATTTGTACATGGCTGTTCCTCTCAGGACACAATGTGGGGTCTGAGTCTGCTTCTCCCAGTCAGTTATGAATCCCTAGGCACCCCTCCAGTCAGATCTTTGGGACAGAGAACTTGACCCACTGTAAATGTTCCAGGCCAAATTCCATCTTTGGATGAACTTGATGCTTGAACCCAGTAGGGGAAGAACAAAAAGCACCAGTTCAAGCACACAGAAAGCAAGGCAGTAAGCAAGAGCTGTATGAACTGGGGTTAGCAGAGAGGAAGGGAGTTTTAAAGGGACTTTCAACTTTTCCACAGCAGGAGGCTCATGCAAAGTGTATATCTTCTTGGGTAGGTTTCTAAGCCTTTGCTCTGGGAAAGCAGGGATAGACTGGAGGTTTCACATAGCAGCTAGGAGCTTGGAGCAGGACTGTAATCCAGGGAGGATGTCATCAGCTCCTTTTAACTGTTCCACATCAACCTACAGAATGCCTGGCGACGGTTAACTGAGTCTCCCTTCACGACAATGCCTGAGGCTTGTACTTTATTCACTGGAGTTGGTTGCCTTCCTTTTGTGTTCTGAGCATCCCTAATTATAGGGAGATCTTTGGAAAGTTGGGAGGAAAGATGTGTTCAGATCCTTTCGGAAGGATGAGAATGACACAAAGCATCCCTCAAGAGCAAACTGTGTTGGCCAGAGGGACCTAATGCCTAAGACGTGCAGTCAGGTAGGCCAGCCTCCTCATACGAAAAATAGTCACTCAGTGACTCAGAGCTCTGCCTCTAGGGAGCAAGAGACAGATGTTATGACCTGAATATCAGGGTATGATGAATGACCTTGCAGAAGATTCTGCACATGTCAACATGAGAGTGCATGCACAAGGTAGGACATTCAAACTTCCGGTGCTCTTACTCTGCACCCAGCAGTGCCAACCACAGTCAACCCAAGAAATGGCCTGGAGGATCACCTCTGCGCGGCACAGTTTGTGTACAACTTGGCTTCCTTGTTGGAGGGCCTGTTTGAGCCAGACCTCGACATCTCACAAGCCTGGTGCTGTTGTCTTGTACTTCAAAGACAAA
The DNA here is from genome assembly GCF_900095145.1 of Mus pahari. Lineage (NCBI taxonomy): Eukaryota > Metazoa > Chordata > Mammalia > Rodentia > Muridae > Mus > Mus pahari. Next base: position 9,526,701 of record NC_034599.1, on the reverse strand, counting down.
GAAACTAGAGTTAAAGGTAGTTGAACTCCATTTGACTCCATCTGAATCACGTGGTACAATGGTCCCTCTTATCGACGTGGTCGGATTTAAAATTACCATGGAAACTGACTTCTGAGTAGCCAGACAGGAGATTCCTAGATGAGGTTCACTGATGTGGAAAGACCTATGGTAACTGTGGGTAGTACCTTCCCCCGGGCTGGGTCCCAGACTGGATGAAAAGGAGAAAGAGAACCCGCATTTGTCGCTCCCAGCTGCCTAGCTTCAGATGCCATTCGACTATCTGCCAAGATGACTTCCCCAGCAGATGGACCAGATCCTCAGCCTGTGAACCCACAGAGACTCTTCTTTCCTTAAACTGCGTATCAGGAATCTTTTCACGGTGACAGGAAAGTAGCAACTGTCAGGGTTAGAAGTCCTTCCCAGCAGGTCCAGACTAAGTGCCTCCCCATGACACCCACTGCCATGTTCTTTCTTCATCCTTCCATAAATGCTCAAACAATAACAATTTCCACTGCAGCCACAAAGAAGCTGAGGGAGCAGGAGAAGATGATGATGTGCGGGATGCTGTGCTGACCCACACGACATTGAGCTGCTCTCAAGAACCCTTCAACTCAGCCGCAGTCTGACTGCCATGCTGTCTTCCTCCCGAGGGACAGAGATAGCTAACATGTGCCCCAGATTCCATCGCAGGAGAGGGCTTTCAGGAATCTCACTGGAGCCATATGAGAACTTAGAGAGCTTGTGGTGCTGACCTTGAAATTCCCTGAGCGGGGAGTGTGAGATAGTTCCTCAGAGTAATTAGCTGCACTGGTTTCCTCTGCTTACAGAGCTTCAAGAGCTTGGCCCCGGGAAGCCATGGAAAGTATGAGGCAAGAAACTGAATCCCTCCTGCAGTCAGCAGTCAGCAGGCCCAAGTTCTCTTTAGTGCTGGCTGCCCTCTGTCTGTCTGGGGTCATGTCAGGAAGTGTCATGTGCTGATCTAGCCATTACCTCACCTATCTGGGAGATTCATGACCCTGGTGAGGAGCCTGAACTGGTGGACAGACTCCAGCTGAGACCACCTGCCTCAAGATCAAGGAGCTGGGACTATGGCCAGCTCTGCCAGCCATGGCACAAACCAGGAAATGCGCCGTCTTGAAGGGAGATGGGAGCTCAGCCTAGTGTCCTGAGTCATCTCTTGGAATGTGTGCCTGTAGCAGGCACATTTCTCTCTCCCAGGGCACACACACTGATTACTATAGAACCATTGACCTCATTGTCTTTTAAATAATGGGCTGTCTCTATGACTCCTTAAATCTATCAAACACAACTGTTGCTCCATGAGTCAGAAAGCAGCTAACATCAGCCCTGTCAGTTCTAATAAGAACCTGGCAGTCCACAGCATCCTCCTGAAAGGACCTCAGCCTACCCCGGGTTTACAGATGGGATCTCAATCACAGAGTGAGCCTGAGAGGTTGCGAGACAGCGCCTGCATCTAGCCAGGCTGGGAGCCTTCTCAGAAAGACCCTGCTCATATGAGTTACTAAAAGTGCCAGGGCTTGGGAAATTCACAGCTGATGAGCAAATGCTATTTCCTCATCCTGCAAGCAAACCTAACTGATTTTTGATTTATTTTAAAAGTAACCTACAACATCCTTCCTTTTTTTATCAACAACTAGCAAAACTCAAGGCAGTATTTCATGCAGACCTTCAGACACTTCGTTGGAGTAATGAGGAAGATACATGGTACAGATTTTTTGTTTTTGTTTTTGTTTTTTAACAGTCTCACATAGCCCACGTTGGCCTTGAATTCACTATATAGCTTAGGATAACCTTGAAAGCCTGGACTCCCTGCCTCAGCCTATTGAGTGCTGGAATTAGGGTGTGTATTTCCTCCTTATGCTGAGGAGCTGAGATTGAACCCCAGGGTCTCATGTATGCTAAGCCCCGATCCTTCTCCTTCCTGCCTATGCTTAACAGGCAGCCCAGACAGAAGAAACGTCAGTGCAATGGCCCTGCTGTGGTAGTATGCTAGGAAGGACTAGAAAGGGCTAGAGCGACTGTAGAGCGACAGGAGACCTACCTGCCCCCAACATGCCAAAACTTCTGCCTTTGGCCAGGGAGGAAGCCAGCCTCCGGAACAGTGTTCAGGCTCATGTGACAGATGCTGAGGGCACTAAAGTATTGCGCATCAATGAGAAGGATCACCAGGAACCAAACATGGGCAACTTAGGAGAGGCTAGTCCAAAACTTGCACCCACTGGGCTCTCCAAGATTCCGATGCAGGCGTACTGGCTCTAAATTTGCAAGAGGTGAAGGCCTGGGCTTCTGGAGGAACATAGCTGGTCCTAGCTGTAAGTGCTGATACCGACTGCCTTCCAAGCACGCCTGACTCTGTGAGTTGGTCAGCACAGGGGAGGAGAGACAGACATGCACCCCAAGGTGGTGGAGGCCTGGGTTCTGTGGGCAGTGTGAAGGAGTGGGAGTCTTGAGAGGTGAGAAGAACCAATAACACCCCCATGAGTGGCTAGGGCTGCTTCCTGGTACCTTCCTTCCTCAGGCTCTCAGGTCAGAGTTGCAATGAAGGGGAAGCAAGGAAGACAGTGGGGAAGGGGCAGGAAAGGGTAGGGATTCTTGCTTTGAGATACTACAAAATTATTTACTTGTATTTTACTGTAACTTTACTGTTTGCTTAAAAAAGCTGGCACAAGACACACTTAAAATTAATCAGATTACACCATGTTTTAATAGAATATATAACAATTGAAATCAAATAGAGAAAGAAATCACGTCTTAGCAGCATAAAATTGTAAACACAATAAGGAAAGCTTGTAATATGCCCTGTCTGTTAAAGAAAGAGAAAGGGCCGGGCGGTGGTGGCACACGCCTTTAATCCCAGCACTTGGGAGACAGAGGCAGGTGGATTTCTGAGTTCGAGGCCAGCCTGGTCTACAAAGTGAGTTCCAGGACAGCCAGGGCTACACAGAGAAACCCTGTCTCGAAAAAC
>NC_034599.1:9518555-9523679 GCF_900095145.1 Mus pahari | reverse complement strand
CTGGGTTCCGGGGGCAGATTTTATTTTTCTTGAAAAAAAAAAGAAAAAAGAAAAGAAAAGAAAGGAAATCAGGAACTGGCACAAAAGGAAGACCCACATATATTATACTCCTTTCTCATAGCGCCGCTGACAAGGAAGCCCTGGCTGCGCGCCCTCAGCTGACTGGTGTTCACACACACCCTTTTGGAAAATGTGATAAAATGACTTTGCTGCCCCATAATTACATGGAACAGGATGGGATGGGTGGTTTTCTGGTTGATCTTAACGAGGAACACCTAATAAAATGACATTTTAAAAACTCCTAAATTCACGGAATTACTATCTTCTCGTTCTCTTTCCTTATTTTTGGAGTGTCAAGAGATTAAGTTGCTGTCCCTCTCTGGCCACTAATTTAATTCTTTCATCTGCTAGCCACCTCTGTGGTCACACACACATACACACACACACACGGCTCTATAGATAAGGACCTATCACAGACGTCACATCTTCAAGAGGCTTATTGGCCAGAGAGGGAGGCAGTCAATTCTGACAGTTGCTGTGCACAGCAGGAACTATTATTATCATAGCTCTTGTGAACGTTGAGCGAGGACATCCTGACCACCCGAAGCTGCACAAGGCAGAGTTTTCAGTGCCTCTGCCTAATTCCATTAGAATATACATGGGAAGGGAAGAACATTGCTGGCAGCGGGTAGGAGGGTGAGGCACAAGGAAGCTTGGAGACCAATATAAGACAGACTACACTGAAGGATTGCCTCTCTCAGTCTTCCTCAAGCAGGGTCTTCTCGGAGATGTTCATGTGGGAGGAGACAGAGAGCCTCCTGTGATATGGAGACCCCCTCCCTTCCTGAAGCCCACCATTGCATTCTCTGTATCAACTTCTCCCACTTTGCTCTTGTGAAGAACACACACACTGTTCTGTGGCTCAGGAAGCGTAAGGATTAAGGCTGAAGGCTGAGAAAAATCAGATGTGAGCAGTTGTGATCTACACACTGCAAGCTGTCCAACCTCTCCTCCTCAGGGCGAGGGTGGGATCTGACATCGATCTACACTACACAGATGCTGCTATTAGGGCCCCAGGAGGAAACCCCACAGCCATTTAGGACAGACAGCAACCAGCAAGAACAAGGAAGGGCCAAGCAAGCTCTGAAGAAGGCTGGAAGTCCTCACTGAAATTCTCTTCACATTATAGCTGTAGGCTATACACATTTGTGTGTTTCTCGAATTTACCGTTCAAGTTACGAAGCATCTGTTAAGAAGTCTGGAGAGATGACTCAGTCAGTAATGGGTTTGCAGCCAAGCATAATGACCTGAGTTTGACCTTCTAGAAATGGACTTGGTAGAAGCAAAACCAGAATCCCCCAAAAGTTGTCCTCTGAACTCCACACCCATGCTACAGCAAGCACATGCCTACCTCCTCTACAAATAAACAAATGTAAACACACACACAAATTATATATATATATATATATATATATATATATATATATATATAATTTATATATATATAAAAATTATATATATATATAATTTATATATATATATCAGGCAGACTCTCTAAGGGAAATACAATAGAGGGGCAGCATTTCACGGGAAGAGGATATTTTAGAAAGCTGTGGCATGTGAGATGAGGCAGGTGAGGGATAGTTGCAGGAAGTTCGCTCTTCCCTCTTCCAGAAGGGTTTGCATCAGATCAAAAGTCTATGAACAGAACAGAAAAACAAATCCTTCCCTTTTTGGCATCCTGTGAGGCCAATATTAAAGAACTTTCTATATTGATGAATAGGTTTCTAGAATACACACAACTGGGTGTTATTCTAGGCAAAAGTTCAGTGGCAAGCAAAGCTTATGTTTGATGAGCTGTGGGCAGTGCCCAGCAGGGAGCCTGAGGTGACGGAGGCTAATATCAGTTAATCCTGACTGTCAACAGGACACACATCTCTAGGTGTCTATAAGTGTGTTTCCTGAAAGGTTTAACTGAGGTGAGAAATGGGGTTATGAAATTAGGAGAAGAAGAAGCCACACCACAGCTCCAGGTCTCATGTCCCTGCCATCATGCCTTCTCTTTCATACTGGACTAAAGTCATGGGCTGACGTAAACCTTTCCTTCCTTGCAATGCACATTGCAGGTCCTTTGTCACAGCATTAAGGAGAGCAGCTAATGTAGAAGGACACAGGCAGCTGTTCCGCCCCCCTTTTTCCCCTGTTGAAAGTCATCTGCCTTCACCTTTCATGGCCTCTCTCCTGCTTCTAACCTGAGAAACCATTTTCTGTTGATGCAGATACTGTGAGGTCCAACACATTCTATCTCAGGTCCCATGGGAGAGAAGTTCAAGATTGTTAGACCTTCTATTCTAGGTCTCACACCGCCCTCTGTCAAGCTCCTCTGCAGGCTGAGAACAGAATTCACTTCCTCAGGGCTGGGCTCTAGGAGCCAGTTTTCCAGGCTGTGTCTGGCTGCAGCTGGGAACCAAGCTTAGGTCCTATCTAGCATTTCCTATCATTTCAAACTCACTTGTAGGTTTTCGCTACAGACTGCTATAACAAGGCTACTTACTTCATCAAAACTCAAGTAGGACCTTTTGTCCAATCTGCTAAGACAGAGTCTTAAAAATCATACAGCCATCCCAGGACAGGCCTTCTGTGACCATCCCCATAGTTAGTTATCTGCAAGCCAGTCACAGGTAAGCTAGGACTCCACCCACTCTCAAGGGGAGTGAACTGTGTAGGGTATATAGACACATGGGGGCCACCTGAGGTCTGGCCTCCACCCGCACCTTCAGGATTATGTCTGGGTGGCTGCCTCCTTCTGAAGTTAACTCTTCAACCCCACCCCAGAAAAAACAGCCAGGTCCAAAGGGACATTATTAGCACCGAGTCTAAATTCAATAAAATCATCATTTTAGAATACAAAGACGTGCAGATCCCCTGGGCTCCTGTCACTGTGGAGCCTGCACCTCATTCTGAATGCGGGCTTGCTGTTTTTCTCCCTGTTCTTCTATCCCACGGCATCTATATTTATAGCAACTCCTCTTTCGGGCAAACAATTTCACCATGATTTCTGGCTTCTTGTTTTTCTTCCTTGAGTGAGTGCATGACCAAACTGAATCCTCCCCAGGGGTTATTCCTACCTGTGGTCCTTGAATTATTGTGTGACTGGCCAGCTCCTCCTACTTTGACTCTGTGCACTCAGAATTTTTCCACAAAAACAATTTCTCTTGTGAGACCTTGGTGCTTTTTTTTTTTTTTTTTTTGCCTTCCTGTGGTTTGCCTGCCTCTAGGGAAATCATCAGCTGTGGGTTGGATCTTGCAGTCTGCACTGTGCCCTAACTCCAAGGGATGCTTTTCTTATAGTCAACTGGAAAGGTACCAGGCTTAGAAAAATCCCATCAAAGACAACTTAAGCCCCACGGAGCTGAGCTGCCAGTGAAGTTTAATGAATGCTGTGTCCCTGGGGCTGGGCAGTGCTTTGCAGCTCCCCCCCCCCACACACACACATCACGCAGGGATTTAATCCCCTGCTTCACCCCTCTTTATACATGATCTAGAGTGTTTGCCAAGAGCATTTAAAGCCCCAGTCAGCGTTTCTAGTCGTCAGCACTACCCCATTACTTGATGGCATGGTCCACTCAGATTAGCCCTTTGTGTTACAAAGGGACCAATTAAAAAACTATTTTTCTTTCCCTAAAGAAATTAGTCAAGACTCAAAATAACCAGGAAGTTTCTTTTTCTCAGCATGTAGCAGCAGGAAGAATCAAAGGCTCCTTGGGCTCCTATGGCTTGCTCCCCATTTACACAAACAGGTTTGACGAAATTCAGTTTCTAAAAAAAAACATTTAGTTAAGATCAGAAAATCCCAACTGTTTCAAGTTGAAGTTTCCATGTCTGAAGCAAGTGTTTTTTATATCCTGCTGGCTCAGCCTAACCATGGGCCTGTTTGGAAGCTACACAGGGAGGAGGTTTGTTGACTTTACAGGCCACTAGGGGACCTTTATGGGAAATGACTTTATGGCTCTGTAGGACACTCATCAGTAATCATGAATGCAGAGTAACACATATACACAGGAGAACACCTGGCCTCCTGTTAGGACGAAGCGCACAGGAAAGGATGGATTTCCTCTCTGTGAGCAAAAAATCACACAGCCTACAAATATGGCTTTACTAGACACATGCACACAGTAACACATATTCCATGCTTGTGATAATTTTATAAATATATAGGTAGCATATTTTACAGTAGGGGTATACATAATTTTACAACCAATTTTATTATATAATTTTTATGCACACATGTATTTTCACCTTGAAAGTAATACTTGTGCAAGGATAATAGAAATCCTCGTGGCCTGTGATTCTGTGTCTCCTCTCCACCGGGTCAGCTCTTCTCAGATGCTGGTGTTTCGTTGTTATTTCTGCTCTCAGAACCTGTGGTTCTGGTTCCTCAGACACTGGCTGTCTTATTGGGTTTTTGTTTTGTTTGTTTGTTTTGCTTTGGGTTTTTCTCCCCCCTCCCGTTTTCCCCCATCCCTTTCTCACCCTCACTCCAGTCCTGATCTCAGCCCATACTTTTTTGTTTGTTTGTTTGTTTGTTTGTTTTTAAACTTGATTCTCATTATGACTGGTTGTGAGCCACCATGTGGTTTCTGGGATTTGAACTCATGACCTCCGGAAGAGTAGTCCGTGCTCTTAACCACTGAGCCATCTCACCAGCCCTGTTTTCTTTTCTTTCTAAACTTCTGGTGTTCTGCTATTAGCTTTATACTATAATTTAGGAGGACATTTCTATTGTTTTGCCCAACCCAAGAAAAGTCCTAAGGCATTTTCTTAATTTCTTCTGTTCTCAAGTTGTACCCTAATGTGTTCAGGCGTGTCTATCTTTGGCTAATTTGTTGGGCACTGTGTGGGGTCTTTAAGGATAGCCTCCAGTCACCTCTAGGAATTCTCCTATGCTTTGCCTTTCAAATAAATCTCTGCCCTTTGGTATTCTTTTCCACTCTAGATTTCTCTTTAATAAAGTCCTAACTGTCCTGGGATTGCTCTTACAGCACACTCTGACTCTCTCCTCTCTCCTCTCTTCTCTCTCTCCTCTCTCCTCTCCTCCTCCTCCTCCTCCTCCTCCTCCTCCTC
>NC_034599.1:9510040-9518525 GCF_900095145.1 Mus pahari | reverse complement strand
CCCTCCCTCCTTCCCTCCCTCCCTCCCTCTCTCTTCCCCTGCTCCCTGCCTCCCCGCTCTCTTCTGACTTAACTTGGTTCTGTAAGCTGTGAAGTTCCCTAAGTTCAGCTCATATTATGTCTTCCACGCATGCACGCACGCATGTGTAATATTAAAACTCCAGCCTCTTACTTTCAGGTTTCAGAGCATCCTTTCTGCTTGTCAATGTGCTTTTCAAGTGTTTGTCTCCTTTTTCTGCTGAATCCTTGCTTACATAGTCTTGAGTATTTCTGAACATACTGAATTAGTTCTGACTGGTAAGTTCTCTTCTGTTCCCTGATCGCCTTTTGTCTTCCATAGTACGTGTTTGTCTCTCTTGCTGTAGGCTTTCCTCAGATATCTGTGATTTTTGATTTTGGTCTCTTCAAATATCAGTATGAGCAATAAGACTCACATGATTCTCTGTGGTTCTGTAAGATAAGTCAATGGTAGGCTCTCTCCAAGCTGAAGAGGTAATACAAGTGAAAGTTTACATGATTGGGTATTCCTTGAATAAGTTGTATAAAGGAGTATTATGAATATCTTCATCCTCTAGAAATGAGTCAAAATAGGCTCTGTCATGAGAATTTAAGGGAGATTTCCAGGTCACCACAGCTGATCCCAGTTCTCTGGTCACCTGCTGAGTCCGAGTGTGAGCTGAAAATAACTCTGCCATCATTTAATGGTGCCATTCTGCCTGGCTGGCCGGGTTGCTAGCTGCTGAAGAGTTTGCAGGCATCTGCCATAGCTTCCTATGGGACACTCTGCCAGGGACGGAAGGGTCACGTTGCTGACGTTTGTTGTGAATTTTGGATCTGGTTAGCATTGGTTAGTATAATTTGCTTATTATTTCTTGCCTTTACTACTTGAACTCAAGTCAGGTAATGGGAGGACAACCCCCGCCCCTGAAAATTTTGCTCAGCTAATGGGTTTTGCAATCACTGGGTTTGGAAATGTCTTTTAATAGCCTTCACTAATTGCTTCATTTGGAAGGCGTCAGTATCTACCATGCCCTTGTGATGAGAGAGGAAGCACCGATCTGATCCACAGTGCCAGGGGTAGGAAGCTCAGCCTGGAAGGCGAGCTCTAGGGTCAGCTCATAAATCAAGCATGGGCTGACCACATACTGTAAATAAGCGCAGAACAGTTCTCAGAGCCAGAGTTCAGTGGATGCCTGCTCTGGGCTGGTTTGCCTGCTCTGGGCGTGGTTTGCTAGTTAGGTCCTGCAGAAATATGAGGCTCTGTCTGGGCAGCTGATTCATGTATTCCAAAAGCTGTCTTTGCCTGAGTCTCTGCAGAACACAGTCAGGATGAGTAACACTTAAGAGCGCATGCCTGAGTTCAACCCTGACCTTAACATTTTTGGTTTCGTTTCTGTAGGATAATTATCCTTCCCCTCTATAAACCTTCATTTTCTTATCTGTGAAGAAGGAAGGTAGTACTATTTAACACACCGACTAAAGTGTGGTACTAAAGGACTAAATTTGATTTTCTTTCTCCTTTTCTTCTTTCTTTCTCTCTTTCTTTCTTTCTCTCTCTCTTTTCTCTTTCTTTCCTTCCTTCCTTCTTTCTCTCCCTCTCTCTCTTTTTCTCTCCCTCTCTCTTTCTCTTTCTTTCTTTCTTTCTTTCTTTCTTTCTTTCTTTCTTTCTTTCTTTCTTTCTTTCCTTCTTTCTTTCTTTCTTTCTGTCCAGTTTTTCCTGTAAGGAGCTAAGAAGTCCCCACCGGCCTGGTTCAAGCAGTCTGGATTCCAGCTTTGAAAAACTTGCTTTTACCAGTGACTATGTGACTCATGAAGTAGGGGACCTTGGAAAACAAGGACAAATTTGGATCAACTGAGAGAAGAGGACAGAGGATTAAAGCTGTTCAGTGCAAGCCTGTGACATCGGGGTTTTAACTTACCGACAGTTACAGTGAACATATCTCGCTCAGGTCATTTGGAATTCGCCATGATTTTCCCTCTTTCCAGTCTTCCTTTGTAGGCTGTAGACTTTCCTCAGGACTGAGTTGGAGGAAGGAACACGCGGACTCTGGGGCACTCACCCTTCCCTGCCTTTAAGAACCGGATGAACCTTTTTTTTTTTTTTAAAGAGACGTTGAAGTGTCCAGAGAAGTGAGTTGGATATGGTTCAAAACAGTCTCTTTCTTTTGTTTTCGGAACTTAAAAGAAACCGAAACAAACACGACTGCTGGAATTCCCAGGCCATAGAAAAGGTGGGGGTGGGTGAATTGCTTTCCAGAATGTCTGGGAAGAATTTTTCATGGTACAGAGCTAATCCCTCAAGGACATTTTTTACACTTCCCAAGAGGCTTCAGACGTGATTTAGAGAAGTCTTGGGCATCGTATCTGAAACACTTTTTACCTTTTTGGCTAAAAGTGGGGAGGGGGTTGGTTGTATTTGGAAAGTTGGCCTACTGACTGTTCAGATCGGGTGTGCCCACATAGTTCAGAAGTTCCCAACCTCCAGCACAGGGAGAGTTCACTGAACGGAGCTGATGAAGCCGGCCATTTCCTCCTCATTTTCCAAGTTGAACACATCTTTACTTACTGAAGTTTGAAAAATCTGCAAAGCTTACTGCTGCGGGTTCCTTTGTTGAACTCAGGAGTCCTAACAGGTGAATGACTTTGTAAAAATCCCAGCTTTTGCAGTTTGTTTAGTACATGAAATGCCTACTGGAAAGCCAGATTTAATGGAACACATTCTGTGGAAGGAACGTGGAAATGGTTCATGTGGTCAAAGAGGAACCTCTGAGGAGGAGTGGATTGTCCCTTCGTCTGCTGGCATTTCATCCTTCACTGAGGTTCTGCTTCCAGATAATCCCCAGCCTCACTTCCCTCCTGAGAGACACACAGTTCATTGAGGCAGTATAGCACAGTGGTCAGGTCAGAAGCTCCTCTGTCTACATTGCAGGCTCCCTGACCAGCTCACCACTCCTTGAACCTTATGTCTCACTATTTTGTTCAAAAGAATGGTGTGTCTTGAGTCTGTTGGTTAAATGCCTAGTATATAGTAAATATTTAAAAGTATGAGCATCCTATATATCATTTGGTCCTTGTGGCATGATCTCTGGGCAGAAACCATTAGGGATATTTAATTGCTGCCTAGCTAACCTCAGTTTTGTTAAAATCTAAAATTTCATTGTCTCATTGCCTTTTGCTATGAATAACAACTGTTAGCATTCTGTCTAAGCTCCACCCCACAGTTACCTGGCAATAGACAGGTGTGCCTGACTCACTATAAAAGGGGCTGCTTGCCCCCTCCTCCCTCTCTTGTTCCCTTGTTCTCATGCCTTCTTGCTCCTGCTCTGTCCCTTCGTCCCTTCCCCATTCCCTTCCCCCCTCTCAAGGCTGGCCGCTACTTCTCTACTCTCTCTCTGGCTTTCTCTGCCTCTACTACCCTCCTAACTCCCCACCCTGTGCCCTGAATAAACTCCATTCTGTACTTTACTGTCCTGTGGTTGGTCCCTTAGGGGGAAGGGATGCCTTGGCATGGGCCCGATGAGACATCCCCTTCCCCCATACCTGATTGCACCCCCATAGAACATATCCTCCTTTCTCTTTATCTTTTTATAAACACAGCAATAACCCACACTAATTGTACCATATTGAGCACACATCTGGGGACAGAGACACACACAACCATTTTTAGGATTACTCTTGGATCTTAAGCAACTCTCTGAAATCATAGCTGTGACTTATGATGTGCATGCAGTGATCCTGAGTTTATAAATAGCCACAGGGACTTTGGCTAAACGAACACATCATCGAGAAATACTAAGTCTCCTCTCCTGTGTGAAAGCTGCCAGTGTGCAGATCTCACAAGGGATAGAAGAGACGAGTGTCGGCAGCTTTTGGCTTCAGATTCCATGGAATCTCTGGTGACTTCTTTCCTCAAGCTTCCCCAGCCATTGAATCCAATCCTGTGGTATGACACTGCAGACAGCTTTGTGCCAATAGCGCTCTCTCTCTCTCTCTCTCTCTCTCTCTCTCTCTCTCTCTCTCTCTCTCTCTCTTTCTCCCCGCCACCCCCCCCATTCCTTCCAAAGGCTGTGAAAGCAAGGCAATTTCAGCTTCCCTCCCCATGTCTTTCTGCCCTCCTTCCCTTCAGCTGGAGGATATGTGGGTTAACGCATGACCCCTGCTTTGATGGTTCAATGTAGAAGGTTAAAGGAGTCAGGAAGAAAAAGAACTAAGGGAAAGGTCAGGAGAAATCCACTCAGAGGCACATCTTTTCAGTGCATAGAAAATGAGCTAATGAAGATGTATATATGTAATTTATCTTATATGTATTCATAATATTTTTTTCCTTTTTGAAGTTATAATCAAATCAGTTTTTCTCTTCCTTCTTCCTTCATATTCTTCCTGTGTACCCCTTCCTTGCTCTCTCAAATTTATGGCTTCTTTTTCTTTAATTATTCAATACACATACATACCTACTCCTGAATATATAAGTACAACCTGCTCAGTCTATATGTTCCTTGTATGGAGGATTTCAGGGCTGACCACCTGATATTAGACAACCAGACATACAAGTAACACGTGACCTGAGGAGCCTCTTCTCTGGAGAAGACAGTCCCTCCCGCTCCCAGCTTTCCTTAGTTGCCCCTGGTTCTCTGTCTAGGGCTCAGGCTTTCTGAGCTTTCTCTCTTCCATGTTAGCATGTCAATTTGTGCCATCTTGTACGAGTCTTGCTTAGCAGTCATTCTGATAAGATTTCATACATGTAACTTCTCTGACATTTCTAGAAGACATACTTTTACACAAAGTTTCTATTACTTTGGCTTATTATTATTACTACTACTACTATTATTATTATAGAATAGAGTTTATTCAGGGCGTGGGGAGGGGAGTTAAGAGGGTAGTAGAGGCAGAGAAAGGCAGAAAGAAGGAGAGAGTAGAGAAATAGAATCTGGCCATGACCATGTGGAGAGAGGGGCGAAGGGAATGGGAAGAGAGGGGGACCAAGGGAGCAAGAGGCAAGAGAGAAGCAAGAGGGCTGCTTTGGTGCTTACAGTCGCTCCACTGTTCTCTTCCACACGGACCCCTGAGCCTTAGCGGCAGGAGCTTCACTGTAGATGTAAGGGTTGGGTCTGGGTAGCAAACACAGAACCCTAAGCTGAGCCTGACTTTGCCTCAGTTATGACTCAAGAAGGAACCTCAGAAGTAGCCTGTTTGCCTCACCCACGTCCCCAGGGAAGACCCGGGGCTTTCCAAGGGTTGTCAAGAATGAACTCAGCCTGGCTCTGCACTAAGAATGCATGGGCTTCCTGGACGCTCTGAAAGCAGAACAATACAAAGCAACATGGATGGCTTTAATTCGCTCCTTAGCTCCCAAGTCTTTCGGTTCCTCCAAAGTGGGTTCAGGTTCCCATCTCACCACTGGACTCTTACTCCTCGCAAGGCAAGTGATTATTGGACAAGTTATTATCTGGTTCTTTTCCACTCCTTTCAATGGTCTCGTCTTGATGTATGCCCACTGGGGACCACGCTTTCACACTGCAGCCAGTGAGTAGGGCATTGTCTTCTACAAATTATAGTCTGGGGGCTGTGGAGACAGCCTGATCCTGGGGGCTGTGGAGACAGCCTGATCCGTAAACTGCTGTATGAGTGTGGGCATTGGAGTTTGGATACCCAGCACCAGGTAAAAACCAAGCCTACTGGTGTAGCTCCTGTGCTAAGGGGCAGGGACTGGGGAGGACACAGGCAGAACCTCAGAGTCCATGGGCTACCAGCCTAGCCAAATCATGAGTTCCAGGTTCAACGAGAGACCTTGTCTCACAAGAACATAAGCTGGAGGGCTGGTGAGATAGATCGGCCAGTAAAGGCATTTACTGCCAAGCCCGAGAACCTGAGATCCAGGAATCCAGGGGAAAAGAGAGAAACAAATTCTGCAAGTTGCCCTTTGACCTCCGCATGAGTGCCTTCATATTCACAGACACACAGACACACAGACACACTGACACACTGACACACACACAGAGGTGTGGGGAGAAGGGAGTTTATTTCCATAGGTGCATGTTGGAGAAGGCTGATAACATACTGATTGTTTTTAAACCTTTTGAAATATGTTTCAGAGGACATGAAAGTTCTCTGAGAACAACGCCAGCCTTGAGCTAACGGTAGGAAAGCCCACTGGTCGAATATGTTAAAGCCAGAGTCGATGTCATCATTCCTTATCTTGGCTTCTCAACTATTAATAAAAGAGTTCTGAGCAATGCTTCTCTCCACTTGGCTCTGGGTAGGTGAAAAGGGCTCTGAGATTTCTTTCCATGATGAGAAGGACAAGCTTTTTATTAGCTTTAAGAGGAAGATTCGTGTCACATGCTTTTAAGCCACATTCTCTTGCACACTGCTGTCAGAGCCTGTTCCCATGTGGACTGCTTACATAAAGCATACAGCCATCACATACCCCGAAGGCTCCCTCGTCTGTGCATGGGTGGAAGAATGTGGAAAAAGAATCTCTTCTTCCCAGAATAGCTCGTTGGTCTCATCCTGATTCCTAGAATCCTGTTAACCCAACATGCTCTAACTTTTGTTAGATCCAGGATGCTAGTTTCAGAGTAAGAAGGAGAGTGTGGGCAGTGCGGTATGTACCAAGCTGTGAGTTAATATCAGATTCCCCCAGGAGTATTTTTCTTTTTTTCTGATAGGGAAAATAAGTCCCAAATCCTTGAAGTAAAAACAGTTAAGAAAGCAAAAAGCAAAAGGGGAAAGATGTTGCCCAGCCATCTGCCCTTCCACCAAGCCATGGGTCAGGTTCTTGCCTGTGGAATGTGTCGCCCAAAGCTCCAAAAGCGTTATGATTTTAAAAGCTGGCCTCCTGTGGCTCCCCATCCACATAGCCGTCCTAGCCCTTACCTCACTGAAATTCATGACTCAGCAAATGTCTGTAGATCTCTCTCTCTCTCTCTTTCTCTTTCTCTCTCTCTCTCTCTCTCTCTCTCTCTCTCTCTCTCTCTCTCTCTCTCTCTCTCTCTCTCTCTCTCTCTCTCTCTCTCTCTCTCTCTCACACACACACACACACACACACACACAGTGATGTGCTCAGCCTCTGGTGTGGATCTGAACTGAAGAACATAACTCCCAAGGCACAGGCACCCTGGTATCCACTTGTGTAGACGTGTAGTAAGAGACCTACCTGGCCCTGTGAATGTGTGAAGGGTGGCAGGTCTAGCAGGAAGGAGAACAGGGGTAATAGTGTGGCCTGTTTTCTTCCCTGTATCAAGTGTGTGTGTGTGTGTGTGTGTGTGTGTGTGTGTATGTGCATCCACATATATGTGTACTTATTAAGAAATAAATGCTTAGCACAGATACACTAAAGTTGAGGGAACCCTTGGAGTAGCGAAATCTCTCTGACTAGAACTAAAACTCTATTATCTAGGATCTGACAGGACTCGATTACTGCCATCCTGGGTAACCTGAGGAAAACAAGTTACCTGTCTAATCTGGGTGTATTCCCTCAGCAAAGTATGGAAGCCTGCACAGTTCAAATTTCTGCATGTCTGTAGACAGAGTGGGACTCTGGGGAATCTCTCCACATTCCTATCTCCAAATCTTAATGGTACCCAAGAGACCAACAAGGAACACCTTGCTCTTTGCCTGGACACAGGTGGGCATTGCTCACAGCTGAAAGGCACATGCCATAGTTCTACTGTTAGACTCTGGTGATTTGGCTATAGACATCCCTGCTAGGGATGTAACCACAAAGAGCCTAATTCTCTCCTTATCTTAGCTGCCTGAAGAAAACGTGCTGGAGGGCTGTCCTTCACCCTGCCTGTCTCTCCAGGAGCTGTTGCTGGAAAGGGCCTTGCTCTGCTTTGACTGAATGGTTTGGGTTACCTGTCCTGTAAAGAATAGTCCAAAAACATTGAGTCATCTGTTGAGGAGACATTTTGGCACACAGCTGGCTGGCTCCAAGCACAGAGACTGCAGAACTGAGTACAAAGAATGACACTGAGTTGGATGGTCCATACTGCGTCTCAGCCCACTAGTACCCGTGTGTGTGTGTGTGTGTGTGTGTGTGTGTGTGTGTGTGTGTGTGTGTGTTGGGCAGAGGCACCTACAGAAAGGTTTCAATACTCCAGTGATTAACAGTCTGAGGAGAAATGGAGAGGGAAGCCCTGTCCAGCACCAACATTCTCAAGGTGGCCCTTGTGCTTAAAGGGCCTCCATTCTGCTACAGGGCACACAATTGATGAGAGACAGAGAAGAAAGATTGGGCTCTTACCGTGTGGTGGGGACTGCAGAGGAGGTAGCAGGGTCTTTCTGGTGCCTTCACTTGAGTAGGATATACTGCTTATATGTTCCTGCATCTTGTCTTACATATGAGACTGAAAAATACCAATCTTAGCTGGACCCGATCGTCCTGCGCCTCTCCTGCCNAGGAGGGGTGTTCGCCTGGCGGCTGTCCACAGGCCGATCCAACACCCAACACCTTTCCTCCCCGACCGAGGAGGGGTGTCCGCCTG
>NC_034599.1:9500062-9510029 GCF_900095145.1 Mus pahari | reverse complement strand
GGTGGGTAGGGGAACAGAGGTGGGGGGAGGGGTATGGGAATCTTTCGGGATAGCATTTGAAATGTAAATAAAGAAAATAATAATAATAAAAAAAAAGAAAGAAAGAAAAATACCAATCTTATAATCAGAATAAACTGTAGCCCAAGATACTAGCAAAGTAGGGTCAACTTAGAGAATCAAGCTATGTGCCTAGAAAGAGTGGATTTGGATTCAAATTTTTAAAATGTTCATTCATTCACATTTATTAAAATTCCACTATGTATCTATGTACTATGCACCCTTTCGTGGGGTACACGGGGAAGGACATCACTGCAGTTTCTGCAGATCATGCAGCTGTTCACTTCAGGCTGAAGGTCTGACAAGATCAAATAGATGGAGTCCCAGGCGGCATGAGGCTCCGTGAGTGAGCCACACGGCAGATGGGGTCTATTGTACATGAGGCATGTTAGCTACTGTTGTTATTGTCATGACAGAATGCCTGCCCAAAGAAACTTGAGAAAAGGGAGGTTTACTCTACTAACTATGGGGGTGTGGTCCATGGTGGCAGGAAGACATGGGAACGGAAGCACGAGGCTCTGGTCACACCGAGTCTGCTCTCAGGGAACAGGAGCAGTGGACCTGGTACTGGAATGTCTTTCTCCTTTTCGCTCAGTCAGGACCCTGCCCAGAGAATGCCACTGCACATGTTCCAGGGAAGTCTTCTCTACTCAGCTAAACCTTTCTGGAAACACCCTTACACACCCAGAATCTACCATGATTCTAAATCCAGCCAAACTAGAGATGCAGATCCACCATTACAGGGCAACTAGAGCATGAAAGAGTTGGTGTTGGGGGGTTGAGTCCTGGGCATAGAGGATTTTTAGCAGTGGTAAATTATGTAAAGTTCATTCTGTAGGCTGGTTAGTTAAACAGCTTACCTTTGACGTAATGGACATTTTAGCTTGAAGAATTGAGTGGTTTCCTGTCAGCTAAAGCATTTCAATGGTGCATTAACTATGCTATAGGACTGTAATCTTCAGGAGGCTGAGGCCTTGTGCTGTCTCTACAGCTGCATCTGTGACTGTCCTACTGTTCTCCATGCACCTAAGTCTCCCCATGGATACTTTGTCACCACCTACCACAGGGCCTTTGCACGGGGCCTTTCCCAGAATTTCCTTCTCCCTCTGCTCAATAAAATCATTCTGTAGATCTCAGATGAGCCATTGTTTTATTCTCAGAGTTTCTCCCGGTCCATACTCCATCTAGACCCTTCACGTACGTGTCTATAAAGGTCTGTTTGTGACTCTTTAATTGCTTTTCCTGGATAGCCTTGAGGAAAAGGACTCTCTTGTTTATAGTTTTATCTTTGGTGCCTGGCACATGGCATACAGTCACCAAGTGTTTATTTTAAAGACAAAGAGAAAGAACTGGATTGGGAAGGGGATCATATATTCTGTGCAAGCTTCCTATTGGTGCAGTGGTTCTCAACCTGTGGGTCGCGACCCCTTTGCGTGACATAATACATATTTGTATTATAATTCATAACAGTAGCAAAATTACAGTTATGAAGTAGTAATGAAATGATTTTATGGTTGGGGGTGGTCACCACAACATGAGGAACTGTATTAAACGGTCGCAGCACTAGGAAGTGTGGAAACCACTGCCCTGGTGATCAGTCTAGATCGGGAGGACTGACTAGTCCTTTGCTCTCAGAGTCTTCTCCACTGGGCTCCAGATGGGAAATAGCCCTGTTGGTTTTCATCTGCTAATTAAGAGCAAGGCCTGGTCTCAGATCACAAAGGCAAAGGTATTTCATTGAGTGAGGATGTCAGGTTGACAGGCAGTGAGTTTCAACTCCATGTGAATGAAGGGGTTAACATTCAAATGACAGAAGAGACAGCCTGGAGAAAATTCCCTTGTCACAGTGCTCTCTGAAACTGTGGAGGGTTAGAATGAGCCGGTTGATGAATCTGTCCTCCCGTCCTACTTTGAGATGAGCCCCATCCACAGGAGGGAAAATTGGAGCAAATTACCTCTCAACAAGCTTCCAGGGAGTGCTTACAAGTTCTGTCTCTGGGCAAAGAACAAAGGAAAACCAGAACCTTTCCTGCTCCCTCTCTGCTCATGTGCGCAATTTTGCTGCAGGCTGGAGATGGTTCCGGGGGCAGAGTGGTGCCGCTTCCCGGCACATTCTCCTACCCTTAGCTGATGCTCACAAGGCCTTCACTGTAGAGAAGGGACACTCTGTAGGACATTTCCTGGTTTATTCTAGTAATGGTTTGTGAACCCCATGAATCAAATATAGCAGGCTCCAAAGATTGGGGCAAGTTTTATGAGTCGTCCAGTGCTATTTGTTTTCAGTCTTTTTCCTTCCTTCTCTCCGGGGAGGAGTATACTCAGGGGAACCTTCACAGAACTGGCCAGAAGCCATGATGGCAAATCTGACTCCATTATCTTAGGACAAGGAGTGGCATGGCTTCTTCTAGCCAGATCCCTCATACGGCATGAGAATTATGACTGGGTAAGACTGTTTACACAGCCAGCAACCAGATTCATTTCCAGGAGCTGGGACTGAACAAACAAGGTGTTATTTTTAATGTATATAACCCCTGGGGAATGCCCCTAGATCCATATGGTTGTGGAAGACCAGGCTGAGACGGCTCCATTCTACCCTGTCCAGATATCCCCAGCATGCCACTGGGCTGACATAGCCTGTATGCAGATTTCTTTTCTGAGGCATAAAGTTTTTTGATTGAAAAATAAGCAAAATATTATGTGGCAGTACAAGCAAATAGTAGAGTTTTTAAAATAATTTGACTGATTAATAGGCTTAATCACTTAAATTTTATGCCTAACAGACTTGTCACCAGCTACAGAGCATTTGAAATGGCATTGGCTAGATCATCACGGTCCACTTAGTTTCATTTTCATAAGAGTATTCCAGAATCGAGCTCCAAACCTGTTAGTTATGTACAAGCTGTAAATCTGAGAAATTGAGCTTCCGTTAAAATGTAATGTACAATTTCAACATGCAGATGTTCAGTAGAAGAGGACAACTGCCTAATGCATGTAACCAAAGACGGCACATGCTTATATCCACGTTAAGGCAGTCCAAATGGAAAGGACTTTCTACATGGAAAGATCTGGGGTGGGGCAGGAGGAGCACTGATATCTATGCTTAATCCAAGGAAGATTTGTCCTTGAACCTCGTGGAGTAAAGGCTTAGCTCTCCAACCCCGTGCCTTTAGTCATAGAGTTGCTGGGCCCCTTCTTTCTTTGACCACTGGGGGATTTCACCAAATGAAGCTACAGCATTATCTTTTCTAGGTTTATGGCCCATTCATTCAAACTTAAATTCTTGAACTCCCTGATTTTTGTGATGCTTTCAAGTCCAGGTCAGGATTGAAATACTGCTGTTAGAACAGGACCTAAGGCACTTTCTTGTTCTCTATGTCTCTGGAAAGAAGGCGACAAAGCCTGTAGAGAAGGCTGCAGCTTAGGGTGGGATGCGGCACCAAACCAAGACCAAAGATAAAAAGACAAGAGAAGGCGGCACTATTACTTTATACAAGGCAGTCTGCGGGAGCTTATCACGATGAGTGTTCAGAGGCAGGGGCAGGGTGTCGATGAGATCACTGTGTATCTGGGTCACTGGAGCAGAAGATCATGGCAATTCAGCAAGTGAGAGATGGTAGCCCACGTTTATACCTAGGCTTAGGTTACCAAGCAGATAAAGGTATGCTTTCCAGAATATTAAAAATAATAAAGAATATGTGGGCTTGGGATGGAGATAATGGTGTCCGTATGATGTTGGACATAGTCTCTAAGACACTGTCCAAGTAGTGGGATATAGCTTGGGAACTAGGGATTTGGGAGGTCACACCTAGACACAGTGCAGAGTAGCTCCTCTCAATTATCAACTTGACTAGAGTTAAACTCACCTAGGAGACACACTTCTTACACGTGTCAGTGTGGGTATTTACAGAGATGTTTAATTGAGTACAGGAGATGCATCCTGGACGAGAGTCGTACCACCCATGGGCTAGAGTCCCAGACTGAATCAATCAGCGAACAGAGATGATCTTGAGTTCTATACCCTTCACCCATTGCTTCCTGGTCACCAAGAAGTGAGAAGCCCCGGCCCCACCCTCTTGCCGCCGTGAACTCCCTCATGGCTACACTGGATTGTGAAGCTATTACTTCTATCATGCATTTTGTCACAGCCTGGGAGAAGTCACCAATACAACGGCCATGGGTTGTTAAGAACAGGAGCAGAGAAGTGCCATTTCCTTGCAGGGTTACCATAGACAAATCGCTTCTCACCCTCTCAACTCTGCTCAGTGGAGGGTAACTATAGTTTTTACCTAATGGAGTCATTATGAAGATTAAATATGGCAGCATATGCAAAATGCCTAAATGTGCCTGGCACTCTGAATAAATATTGCTACTAAAGATGCTAATTAGCCGCTGAGTGCCAGTGTCAGGATCAAAACCTCGTCTCTCTGGAGTTTGTCCATCGTCCTAAGATCTCAACCACTACATCCAGAACCTTGAACTCTTCATGGCCCCCTTGCCCAGGAAGTAAAAACAATGACACAGGCTATGGTCGACCATACAGTATTGTCTTATTTTTATTCATTTTTTTATTCTTTTCACATGTAATACATACTGATGGCAGTTTCCCCTCCCTGCACTTCTCACAGTTCCCTACATGTCCCCCCTCACCCAGATCCATTCCTTCTCCATTTCCCTTCAGAAAAGGGCAGTCCTCCCAGGGATATCCACTGAATGCGCATAACAAGCTACAATAAAACTAAGCGCAAACCTCGATTTCAAGGCTGGACAGGGCAACCTAGTAGGAGGAGAAGGGTTTCAAGAGCAGTTAAAAGAGTTAAAGACACCCCCCCTCCCTGATTCCCGTTGTTAGGACTCCCCCAAGAGCTCCAAGCTACGCAACCCTAATGTATATGCAGGGGGCATAAGTCAGATCCATGCAGGCTCTGTGAGTCCCTTCAGTCTCTGTGAGCCCCTATGAACCCTGCTTAGTTGATTTTGTAGGACAAGTTCTTGTGGTGCTCTCGAGCCCTCTGGATCCTGCAGTCCTTCTGTCCCTTCTTTCACAGAGTTCCCCCGAGTTCCACCTAATGTTTGGCTGTGGATGTCTGCATCTGCTCACATCGGTTTCTGCATGCAGCCTCTCTGACGAGGACTGGGCCAGGTTCTGATCTATGAGTATAGCAGAATATCCTTAGGAATCATTTCATTAACTTTTTTTTCTTCTTCTACTTTTGTTGATCCTAGGTCTCTGGGCTACCCAGCCTCTGGTTCTTGGCCATCCAGGCAGTGCCAGGCGTGGGCTTCCACTCTTGGCATGGAACTCAAGTTAGACCAGTCATTGGCTGACCCTAAAAGCTCTGATCCACCATCAATTACTCCAGCACCTATTGTAGGCAGGACAAAATAAAATGTAGGTCAAACGTTTTGTGACTGGGTTTGTGTCTCAATCCCACCACTAGAAGCCTTGCTGATCACAGAAGAGGGCCGGTTCAGGTTCTAGAATCCCCATTACTACAAGGCTTCACTTGGGTCACCACTGTAGATTCCAGGAAATTTTCATCGCACTAGGTTTCCACATTGTCCCCCCAAAGTCCCCCAGTTTTAGTCATCTCTTCCTGTATTCTTTCCCTCCATCCCTGCTCCCCAACTTGATCCCTCTTGTTCCCCTCCCCACCTACCCCCAGTCCACTGGCAGAATCTACTCTATTTCTCCTTCCCAGGGAGAAATTTGTGTCCCTCCTTGAGCCCTCCTAGAAAGACTAAGAAACAAGAGCTGATAAAGTATTTGTAAAATACTTAGAACCATGTTCAACATTGTAAAGTCTATGAAAGGTTTGTAATTTAACAATAATGCATTTTTTTTCTGTAGTAACAAAATTACTTCCTGTGAAAACTAGCTCTGTTGCCTCTAAGCTGAGCCTGGCAGGGTGGAGAAAGTCATCAGGGAGTGTTCAATGTGCCCTGCACCAGGAAGGCAAGAATCCTGAGTGCTCACAGCCAAGTGGAGCTAAGTCACTCTGGAAGGGCACCTGAGCTCCGGAGGCAATGGGTAGAAAAGTCAAATCTTTCAATTCTACAAATTGCCAGTGATGGTGGCCAAAAGGTGGCATGAGCTGAAAGCACACCCTTAAAAGAAGTGAATGATGTTCTGCAAAAGGAAGTTTGGAAGATGGGGGCGGGGGGAGAAATCTGGCTAGGAGAAGAGAAAAAGCCCAGGTCAAAATAAATCTGACTCCTGGATTCCTAGTCTCTGGTCCTCTGGACGGCTCAGATTTCTTCATGATCGTTTACATAGTTGAGAGTCTCTGGGGCTTTGGTTGTTTTCTCATTGCAAAATCCAACACAGCAGGGAAGGAGGTTGCCCCCTTCTATTCCTATTCCATCTGAAAGAGCAGAGCACAGGGTTTTGAATCTCCCCTCTGCCCTGACTCCCAACATTGCTCAGACAATTCAATGCCTCATAAGAGAAGTAATTTTGAGATAATGACACAAAGGCGGCAATTAAAAAATATTGCTTGTTTCAGGGCCTATAAATTGGCTGTTGGTAATTGAGGACAGAATGTGTTTTCTAATCCACCGAAGTGATATCTTATTGCAAGCTGGCGTGGTAATTACTGTATTTGTACAGTACTGGAGGAGCCCCAGCCTGAGGTTGACAGGGAGCTGATTAAATCACCCAGGTGTAATTGAAGGCTTTGATTGCACTGCCTCTGAGCTGATCAGGTTTAGTAATAGTTTGATTTAACTCTGTCATGTGCTCCTAGAACCGTCAGTGGGAATGCAGGCCCCTCCACTTCCCTCCCAGACACGCTGCACCCCTGTGGAGGAAAAGAAGAAAAAAAAAAAAAAAAACCAAGAAAGAAAGAAAGAAAGAAAGAAAGAAAGAAAGAAAGGAAGGAAGGAAGGAAGAAAGAAAGAAAACCAAGCCAGCTTCTTAGTGCAGAAAAAACCCGAGCTGGCAGACAGCAGCCTTCACTGCGGACCTGGATGACATCATCCAGACAAAAGCAACCTGTTTCTCACTGCCTGCTGTTTCTTCAGATGGAGAGGGCTCAGACTGCAGCATACACAGATGCAGTATCAGGCCATCATGTCGAGGATAAACAGCAAACGGAATTAAGCTCATTATTTACTCATCAGGTGATTGCAAAATAATTTAAAAAAAACAAACAAACAAACAAAACAGGTTTCAGGAAAGGAAATTTAACTTAACCATTGTAAATGCATTCTGTTGATCAGATTTTAAGAGAGACATATATGAGTGTCTTAGTCAGGGTTTCTATTCCTGCACAACATCATGACCAAGAAGCAAGTTGGGGAGGAAAGGGTTTATTCGGCTTACATTTCCATACTGCTGTTGATCACCAAAGGATGCAGGACTGGAACTCAAGCAGGTCAGAAAGCAGGAGCTGATGCAGAAGCCATGGAGGGATGTTCTTTACTGGCTTGCCTCCACTGGCTTGCTCAGTCCACTCTCTTATAGAACCCAAGATTGCCAGCCCAGAGATGGCACCACCCACAAGGGGCTCTCCCTATCTTGATCACTAATTGAGAAAATGCTTTACAGCTGGATCTCATGGAGGCATTTCCCCAACTGAAGCTCCTTTCTCTGTGATAACTCCAGCTGTGTCAAGTTGACACAAAGCTATCCAGTACAATGAGTCATATAGGGAAGATCCTTGGAGATGTTGGGTTTTGGAATGGTCAGAAGTAACTGTAACCTTCTTGAGTTCATGACCCTCCTGCTGCCAGGACGGAATACTTTTATTTGGAGGCTTCAGCAGCTGCACAATGCAAAGTAATATCAGTATGTAAGTACGTACCCATCGTACCTGAGGCCTAACAGGCATCATGATGAAGGTGGTGACCAATCCACTCTCACTGCTGGATTAACAAGTGGAAGAATAAACGGAGCTGTCAAGAAGAGTCAGAGACTGGCTAAACAGTCTGAATAAGAAAGAGACCTATGGAGCTTCCAGGAAGACTCTCAGATCCATTGAGCTGCCTAAAAGAGGCAGAGAGACAAGACAAGTATCTGAAAGATACTACCTGGAAGATAATTGTCTCAGCCGTTGAGTTGCCTGTACAGTGGGATCCTGGGTTCCAGCTTTCACATTCTGTCACCCATGCTTGGCTGAGGTTTTGGTGTGATACCGCTCTCGTTCAGTTATTTCTACTCCAGTAAATGACCTCTCTCTCGTGTTCCTGCAAATAACCCTGACAAAATTCACTGGATTTAGGATTTAGTCTATTATTGGTTCCTTCTCTGAAAATAATAGACATTTGTTTATGTTTCCCCAGGGATGGTGGTGTCGCATGAGATTTTCCAGTGGTAGGACTGTCAGTCCAGAGTTTTATATTTTAAAATGAAACCACATTTCAAAAATGAAGAGAAAGAAACATTTCTCAGATAAAGGAAGCCCAAGGGAATTTGTTACCACAGACATGCTCAGTGAATAGCTAAACCTAAGTTAGAGGGAGTTATAGAAAAAGAAAGACACGGTGGCTTGTTTTGCTTTGTTTTGTTTTGTTTTTAAAATGACTCCTCAAATATTTTGAAGAAGAAAAAATATCCAAAAATACAGGTACATTCTTCCTCCCGAGTTTCCTAAATTGTATTTAACAAGAATTACCATATGTCTGATATGGTTGTCAATGTATGTAAAGAAAGTATTCTTAGCAACCATACTCTATGTGAGTGAGGGCTAGGGACTCGGAGGCAAGGAAAGAGCTCTGTAATTTATTCGGATTGGTAAAATGTTCCCATTTGTAGGCACAGATGAGCCAGATGAGTATAAATACATCAAAAAATGTGATAGATCAATCAAAGTGAATTCTCATGGGAAGTTAGAAAAAGTGGGAAAGGGGGAAATGAAAACTAAACCTAAGTTTGCATCCTTGAGTCTTCCTGCAGTGGTAATTGTGCTTTGTACATGGTTAGCTGTTCTAGTCACACAACACCACTCCGGATATTCTGATTGCATTTCTACATTTGCTTACATTACGTGTGCATCCGTTTATGTATGTGGGCTCATGCAGGTCACTGGACTCACATGGAAGTCCTGGGACAACTTGTACTTGAGTTAGTGCTGAAACAAGATCTCAGAACTTAAGTTTGCTTCTGGCAGAGAGCACACAACTGCTCAGTGTGGAGCTAGAAGCTGGACATCGGGCATAGTAATGGGTACGTCTATCCACTGAGCAATATCACCAGTCCTTGTTTTCTGAGACAGGTCTTTCTGTATGTCTTCGGATGGACTCACACCATTCTGTATACCAGCCTAGCCTTAAGCTCATGACAGTCCTCGAGCTTCATCTTCCTTAGTGCTGAGGCAATGCTACCATGTCCCGTTCCATGTATGCAGCACTCTTAAAGAGAAAAGTTAAAAACATAGAGAATATTGCTGACTGACTGGGTTCAGGGGTAGTTAAAAGAGGCGAGTGGTTAGAGCTATACAGAAGGGTCCCCAAATGTAGCAGCTCGTTCTCATGCTAATTGTGTTACACAAAAAAACCTGTTGGCAGTGCCCCACACATAAGTAAAGGAAGCCTGCCCCCAGTTGGCTCTGATTGGGAAATAAACTTGCCAATAGCCAATGGCTGAGCAGGAAGACAGAGGCAGGACTTTTAGATTTCCAGGACAAGGGACTTAGGGAAGATGAAGGAGAGAATTGTGACGACAGAGAAACAGAAAGATAAGAAGACTTTAAAGGTCCACCAACATTCAAGATTGCAGGTAAGTGGCCCCAGAGGCTACTCCCCCTATTGGATCTGGTGTAGCAGAGATAAAATAGAGATTTAGAAAGTATTAATTCAAGAATACCAGAGGGAAGTTGTGCTAGCCACCAGGAGTTTTGGAAGTGCCCAGCCATTGAGGTAGTTCGCATATTAAGATATAAAGGGTGTGTGCGTGTGTGTGTGTGTGTGCGTG
>NC_034599.1:9478352-9498352 GCF_900095145.1 Mus pahari | reverse complement strand
TTCCCCACAAAACATCATATTTTCTTGGGACTGTGTGCTGCCCAATGCTCTGCCAGCCACAAGACTCAGTTGTGATGTCAAGTTATGGGTGTTGAGACATTCCGCACTTCATTAGTTTTCTTTTGCAGGAACGTGGAAATTCTAAGAGGGAACTGAGAATGGACTCAACTCTGTGGCTAGCTCTTGAGAACATTCTGTATACCTATGTGCTAGTGAGGCCACCTGGGCCACCACCAAAGCAGATCAGTTATACTGGCTCCTCCATGGAGAAAAAGCACCCATAAAATTCTCATGTAAAAAGGACATCCAAGTGTCACTTGTCAGCTCCCACCCCACATCACCAATTGTGCAAGAGATTGTAGGTTTCCGCTGGTGCAGCCTGGCCCTGCTCCACTGTAATCCACTCTCTTCTTTGGCAGAGGCAGCTGGCTCTCTTCTGTGCCATGTGTCTTTCCCCCAAGCCAAGTGTCTGGGCCCTTGGGAGATGCCCTGGACTCTCTTCATTGGTTCTTGCAGGGGGGTTGGGTTCTTCTTTCTGTTAACATGACAATGGCTTAGAGAAAGAAAAGGGAGCTTTGGTATAGCTGAGGCAGACCCTTCTTCAGGTCTCTTTCTCCCCACTGCTCTGCTGTTCCTTTCTCCCAAAAGAGTCCTGCCGAGGTCCTCCTGCCGAAGGAGGAGACTGTTGAAGGAGGTATGCCCCCCTCCTGTTCCAAGTCTACATAGCTTTCTATTCATACCTTAAATACATGCATGTCTCTGGGTTAATCTGTAAAGTGTAGCCTGTAACTCCTTGCCTGAGCCAGAGGTAAGCTTCAATAAAGGGCAGCTATATTTGCTGTTGGTGGTATGGTGTCAATTCCAAGGAAGAGGGGGAGGAGGAGTGTGGAGAAGGAGGAAGCAGAGCAGGGGAAAGCATGTACAGGGGTGTCTCTCACACTTCCTGGGTCTCCATGGGGATAGAGAGTTCCAACTTCCACCTCAGGAGCTATCTGGTCCTGGTGTGAGAACAGGGACCCACCCAAGGGAAAAGGGAACAGTCTTTGGATGTAGATGGGCTCAATTACTTAGTCAACCATCGCTACTCTGGGTGTGACTGACTTTGAATGGCAAGCGTGGAAAGAGAAGCCACCAGCAGGTCCATACAAGGACCAGATTGCCTACATCCACCACAGTTCCTCCATTCCCCCAAGGCCCCTGTTTCTAAAGTTTGAAGGCTGACATTCTTCCCACTGTTTTCCAACTTTGGAGACCACAAAGTTGAATCAAACAAGAAAGGGCCAGAGGGCTGGAAGAAGATTACAAGAACGAAATGAGCAACAGAATTAGGAGGGTTGTCTGTCTTCCGAAGTTGGACCAGTGTCTGTCCCACTGAGCCTAATCAATGTGTCTTAGCTGACTTGAGTTTCTTGAGCTGAGGTTATTCTGATTTAGTGTCCCATGCCACCCTTTGATCCTAGCTTGAGATCCTGCCAGGGGCTCAGTAAGGAAGCTTTTGTTCGGACAAATGAGCCAGACAGCAAAAATCAGATCAGGATCCTGCTTCCTCGCCCACTTTAAATAGAAGATAAGATGTTCTTTTTTAGACAAATAAACCAGATTAAATTTACTAAGTTATTGTATCAACAATAAATACCATGTTATGCCAACACGAAACATGTCTTTGTTGTTTACTTAATCTCTCCACTTTGCACAGATTTCAAATTAAGTTAAACAGATGTCTTTTAGCCCCATTTTGTTCTCTTCAAAAATATAGACTTCAAAAAATATCCATTTATACTTTGAGAGCATTTGCTGAGCTTAAGCCTCTCTCTCTCTCTTTCTCTCTCTCTCTCTCTCTCTTCCTCCCTTCCCCCCCTCTCTCCAGTCTCACTTTGCAGCCTAAGTTGACAGACTATGAAGTCAAAACTAGCCTTGAAAGCCCAGACAATCCCCCATCTCAGCTTCCCGAGTGCTGGGATTGTAAAAGTAAGCTTGCACATTTGGTTTTGAGCAGCTACAGACCCATCTCATTTTCTATTCTATCTCCTCAATAATGAAAATGTGTACAGATCTTTATGTAGCATTACTGGGTATATAATATAGTACTGTAAACTATTATATCATAAATTTAGTGAAGCTTTTATAGTTTACAAATTACTTTTCACTTTCATTACCTAGAGAATTCATAACCTTACGAGGAAGTGATTTTTATTTTCAACATTTAATAAATGAAAACACTAAGGCTTAGGGATTCACCTAAACTGACACCTAAAATGAAGCCAGGTTCAGGTTCTGGACTCCAGTAGCGCCGTAGGACTACCCTCTTTTGTGCTTGGTGTATAACACCTGCATCCTTGCTATTGAAAGTTGAGGAAGATTATTGTGGCTGTGCTAAGCAGGTACAGTGCTTGACTTGGGTTGCATCCCAGCACTGCATAAACTGAACCTGATGGTGCACACTGCTAATCCCAGCACTTACAAGGAAGCAGGAGGCTAAGGAATTCAAAGTTATCCCTAGCTATAAAGAGAGTTTGAGGCCAGCTTGGGCTACTGGAGACCCTCTCTGTCTCTGTCTCTGTCTCTGTCTCTGTCTCTGTCTGTCTCTCTCTCACACACACACAATCAAGGTTGATCATGAACATTGATCCTGGAACATTCAAACACACTAATCTTTGTACAGTATTCCAGGCATTGGGAAATCACCAGGGAGAAGACCAGAGTGCTCTTTCAGAGTCTTCTAGGCCCATGCAGCCAGACAGTCAACCATAAGACCAGGCTTGTTTTTAATTCGGGTCTCTGATTTTGCTATTTAAAGTTCCAACATAACTACGCTGTTATGTGTTCAGTCTTCAGAAGCACACGAACCTGATGGCAGGGTTGGGTGGTCGGTCATCCCACAGTGCAAGGATAAGAGGCACTGGTTCCAGGTTAAGATCTAATGGGTACTATTGCTGGAGAATCCAAAGTTCTCCTCTCCTATTGGCTCTCTCTGCAGCGTATCAGCCAGTAGGAAGCAAAGCATGAACATGGTTGATGCTTTAAAAGGCTCTTCTCGGACAGCTATGGCTGCTTTAGAGGGACACCTCTGTCCCTGCCAGACAGAGTTATAGAAGGAGGTCAGGAGAGAGGAGGTAGAGGTTTTATCACAGAGAAGGACTTTTGTATTCAAAGAACACATTTTTCCTATGGAGTAGTCCTGTGTAGGCGAGAGGTAAGCTCTTTAAACATGACTGGATTGTCTCCCTGACATGGTTCCATTTGTTAATTAGTGTTTCAGCATGCCCTGCATGCCAGGCTGTGTGCTAAATGATAGGAGTGCAGTGCTGAATTAAAATCAGAACTGGACCCAAAGACTTCTTTGGTTCCTGGCAGAGAGGAAAGGGAATGGAGTTTAAGTAGGATAATGATTTGAAAAAGAGCAGAAGATACAGATAAAGAAAATGTGATTGACAGTTGCCATGGTGAGATGGTGAGGGGCAGTCACAGGCAGTCCTCTGGCAGACTGAGGGTGCCTGAGAAGGTCAGGGAGACATTGCTTTTTTTCTGACAGAAGTGGTTGCTACTTGGAAGTAGTGTGGACATTGCTGAGTTAGACTGGAATTAAATCTAATTACACATTCAACCAATAAAGCTTCTTACCAGGAAGTGGGGACACAGAGAGGCCAGATGAGTTGAAAGATAGGTTTTTCCCCTTGCTCATCTGTCTTGAAAACAATTTGCTATGGATTTGAGATTTTGTGACTGTATAGTAGGCACCTTTGAATCCCTGTTCATTATTGTTTCAGCCTTTATTGGAGGTCATAGGCAGACAGCCTAGGCATGTAGGCAGCTCCCAATGTCTCTTGGCCAGTATACCAACAGCCACAGTACGTGCCCTGCCTGAAAGCAGGCAGGACAGAGCCATGGCCTCAGAAATAACTCTGAGCAGCCAGTGAGAAACTAGAGCTGGTGAATAATTCCCCAACTTTGTTTCCTCAGTGGAAAAATCTGAGGGGTGGTCTTAAGAATTTCATGAAAATTCCGTCCTCAGTCCTTTGTTCCTGCACTTTCTTGCAATGACAGAGACCCCAACCACCCAATAAACTGCTCTGTCATGTGGGAACGCATGCCTGAGACCAGAGACCACACAAACCCTGTTACTGGTGCTACCTACAACTCCGCAGACCACAATGTGTGTCTGTACACTACTAGCCCTTCTCAAAGGCTCGACACAATTTCCCTTGTACCAAAATAGTCTCCTGGAGTTGTGGGGCTGTATCAGGAGACACACTGTTATTGCTATCCACAAAACTGGGCCTTTCAAAGCAGGAGCTAGTATTTAAGTGGGCCTGACACCAATCTCCCTAAAATAACCAGGTGACAGTTTTCCTGAATCTTCATAAAGCCCCTATCCTCTCTACAGCTCATGTGTCTTACAAGTCCTTGAGCAAACCATGAGCCATTGTTTGTCCTGTGTGAACAGTGGTCCTATATGGGACAGTGAGGCCATGCAGGGGCCTAATGAGTTACCCAATTGTAACAAGAGAGTGTAACCATCCTGTGGGCAAGCTCCAACCACACGGCCTGAGTGCTGTGGTCAGCTCAACACAAACTCTGTCATTGAATCCTCAATTCTAGTTGAAATGGAAATCAACTCACCTGTCAAGTCAATATCAGCATATTGTGCCTGCCTATAAAAGCTTCTTTCTACTCTCTGGCTACAACATACATCTGCTATAGCTCAAGACTAGTAAGTTGCTCATTAACATGATTAGCACCAACACTTTGTCTGCTGTTGGTCTTTTATGAGTGGTACAAACTTCTGGCATGTCCCACAGGATGTGGCACTATTCAGACTTACTAACCTGGGGCAGTTTTAGAGGTATCTGCTTGCATGCCCTACTGTGATAATCTGCTTGCATACACTACCATGATAAAATTTACACTATAAGTCAAGGATATAAGACTATTGATTTCAATTACCCACTCTGGAATCGGGTTGTTGTTTACTAGGTAAGTTGCTGAGTCCATGGATAGTCCCGGGAAGTGTGTTCTATCCACAACTCCGTGTTACCTGACTCCCATAGGCATGGATGGGTCGTGATTTGCTTTGAATCTCCAGTAAAAGCTTAGTTTTACACTGTGTCCAACAGCCCTCAATATGTCTAAATATTTTAATTTCTACATGGTACAACCACCTAAGTAATTTCTAGAAGTACACTTTTGGGGGATCAAAGGGTCAAAATCATCTGTCTTTGCTCCTGGGTACTTGGCTCTTTTGAATTTGTAATATTGTGTCGTAATAACTGACTGCCCTTGGTCAATCTCTTGCTTTTCCACTCATTTCTTCCTATTGGCTATGGATGCCTATGCTAGCTTTCTGTCATTGTATTCTGGAGATGATGTGTCCTGTTTTTGTCTGTCAAGGGTCAAACCGCTTTGTCTGTCACCAAGATTATGGCAAAGTGGAGGTGGTTTGTTGTAGCCGGCCCTTATCTGGAGACCACATCTTTCCCTGCCTCTGCTACCATCATTTCTGGTATGTACTGGTGGCCTAATGGCTTTACCTCTGCTCCTTCTGTGATGCATCATCCTCTTGTGGTGGGTCTTCTGGTCTCACACAAAAATGTATCCTCTGCCCCTTCTCCAGTCTTCTACTCTAGCAAAACAAAAACAAAACAAACAAACAAACAAACAAAACAAAAACAAAGCCAACCAACCCACCTAATAAACAAAACCAGCTCTTCATCCAGCATTGGTTAATTCTTTTGCAAATGTCTAAGAGCTGTACTTGGGACATTCACATCTTCTGGGCTTCTCACCAGAGTGTTAAAGTTCACGTCACACGAGAGTAACCCCAGGTCAGTGCAGCCTGTCTATCCAGTCTTGCCTTCCCTCCCTTCAGCCTTCCTGAGTAAAGACTTTGAAGTCCACTCCCAGTGCTACAGCCTTTGCTCTTGGGGCGCATGTCAGCTGCTCAATGGAAGGGCTTGGATATGGAATTCTGACTATCTTCAGCAAGCTCAGCAAACTCCTGGCAGACTTAGATGCTGGAGTTTAACCTCAGTTATTAGACTGACAGCTAGGACTAGAGTCAGGGAAGATCCCGGCAAGACACTGATGCCTTTTGGGTTTCTTCAGTGTTCTCCAGCAGAGGGAAAATGGTTCATGGGGACCTTCAGAAACAATGTCTTCAAGAATGTTCATCCAAATTTCCCAAATTCACCCCTTAGGATCCCAAAGTCGTCCCCAAAACTCTACCTTTGAAACAACAGGCCTGCTTTTGCTTAGCATTCAGTATCCTTTGAGCTCTGACTCTGTCCTGGATCTTCAGTATGTTGGCCAGCTGTGCTGGCCAGCTGTGTGTGCCTCTCCACTGTGTGCACATATTTGTATGTGAAGATGTTCCTTTAGTCTTAACTGCTTGTCATCGGTGATCCTCAGTTTCTCATTATCCATCTTCTTTTTTTCTTTTTTCATCAGATATTTTCTTTATTTAGATTTTGAATGTTATCCCCTTTTCTGGTTTCCCCTCCGAAAATCCCCTATCCCCTCCCCTCCCCCTGCTCACCAACCTAGCCACTCCTACTTCCTTGCCCTAACATTCCCCTACAATAGGGCATAGAGCCTTCTCAGGACCAAGGGCCTCTCCTCCCACTGATGACCAACTAAACCATCCTCTGCTACATATGCAGCTGGAGCCATGAATCCCACCATGTTTACTTTTTGGTTGATGGTTTACTCCCTGGGAGCTCTGGGGTGTCTGGTTAATTCATATTGTTGTTCTTCCTATGGGGCTGCAAACCCCTTCAGCTCCTTGAGTCATTTCTCTAGCTTCTTCATTGGAGACCCTGTGCTCAGTCCAATGGATGACTGTGAGCATCCACTTCTGTATTTGTCAAGCACTGGCAGAGCCTCTCAGGAGACAGCTATAGCATGCTCCTGTCAGCAAGCATTTGTTGGCATCCACAACAGTGTCTGGGTTAGGTGATTGTATTCATTATCCATTTTCAGTGGACCAGCACAATCTAGCAGAACCCAGTCAGTTCTGCAGACTGTAAAGAGCGTTTCCCTTCGCCTTCTTCACATACTTGAATCATTATGCTGTTTGTAAAAAGTGACCTCCTTAGGTTTGTGAGGACATGAGCCTATTACATAGGAGAAATTGTTAGCAGATAACCTAAAGCTTGTGTCGGGACATGTTGGGGCTATCCATGTCTCCCAGTCACACTGCACACATCCTCTTTGCCCGTTGAATAACAAGGATGCCAGACCCAAATTCCTATTTTACTTTTCTGAGAACTCTCAGAACTACCTGGGTTCATTAGACCCCTCTGGAGGAAGGCATGAAAATTGGGTCAAACTTGGAAGAGATTTGTCAGTGGTGGAGGGAGTGGGGAAGCCAAGAAGAAAAGCTTGCATTTATTTAAAAGGTTACAATGCAAACAAGTCATTTTCCTACCAGTGACTGGAATGAAAAAGAAGTTAGGGCAAGCATGTTCCTGAGGTACACCAGTGCCCTCTGACCTTCAGCTTCGCCTCAGGTTCTTTACTGTAGAGGTCTAAATATTTGTAAAACTACACAATAGTCTCTCCTCTCTCTCTCTCTCTCTCTCTCTCTCTCTCTCTCTCTCTCTCTCTCTCTCTCTCTGTTTGTGTGTGTGTGTGTGTGTGTGTGTGTGGTGTATTCATGTGCACATATTTGTATGTGTGTGGCTATGCACACATGTATGTGTAGAAGTGCATGTGAAAGTTAGAAGTTGATGTCAGACTTCTTCCTTGGTTGCTTTCCATCTTGTTATCTGATACAGGGTCTCACAGGGAGTCTGGAGTTTGCCTATTCTGCTAGACTGGCAGCCAGCAAGCTTTGGAGAGCTTCCTGTCTCTGTCATCCCAGAACCAGGATTGTAAGCATACTCTACTATGTCTAACATCTAGGGATCCAAACACACTCCCCATTCTTGGACAACTAACGCCTACCGACTGAGTCATCTCCCCAGCCTCCCTTCCTACTGTCCTCCACGGGAATAGGATTTGTAACGGAACTGACCAAGTGGACCCACATCTCCTAGCTTCCATCTCTTTTTCCTTTACAAGTGCTTGGTCTACTAAATTTTGCACATCTAACATTTTCCAGGAATGTGTGGACATTTCTGTTTGTTTGTTTTCATTTGTTTGTTTTTGAGGACCAAATTAATGAAGTCTTTGTGAGGTTGCTGGCTGCTCTTGTGGTAATTTACTTATTGGCCATTTGTTGGCTCTTCTGTCTTCACTGCCTACCTGTTCAACTCTCTTACAACAATCTTTTCTCACCCTTGTGTTGTCTCAGAGGGGATTTATGACAGAATACAAAGAAACAAACAAGAAACCCACCAAAAAACAAAAACCTATCCCTTTTTGTGTAACTTCTGCACATATTTATTAAAAATCCTTATATGAGAGATGATCTTTCTTTTCTACTCTGCTCATTTTATAGTTATGGTCATCTATAACACAAGTCACTTATGATTATCTCTTCCTTCTAGAGGGGTCT
This sequence comes from Mus pahari, assembly GCF_900095145.1. Lineage (NCBI taxonomy): Eukaryota > Metazoa > Chordata > Mammalia > Rodentia > Muridae > Mus > Mus pahari. The sequence goes on along the minus strand of NC_034599.1, from coordinate 9,489,858 downwards.
TGAAAGCCTCACATCTGCTCTACTCCCTGTCCTTGCCTGCAGACTCCTAAACCCTAAACCTGAAGGATGACACCAGCCTTGGCCCACATCCTTCTCCTGCCCTGTGGTAAAGGGCAGTGTGAGACTGTGTCTATTAAGGTCAGGAAGCTTCTACTTCATTGTAAGTAAATGGGTTTAAGTAAGGGTCTGGGGAAATGGCTCAGAAATTATGAGCCTTTGGTCTGCTATCATGAGGACCAGAGTTCAAATTCAACCTCTCATATGACAAACCTTGAATCCCTTCAATGGCAGATCCAAGATGAGTGGAGACAGGACCCTACATGAACCTCAGGTTTATGAACAGACCCTCAGAGGTATGTGGAGAGTAAAGGAAGCTCGCAGATATGCAACCCCTCCCAACAAACACACACACACACACACACACACACACACGCGCGCACACACACACACCTGCACATAAACATGGAGACACTAATTAATTAATTAAAAATAATTTGAGAGCTGGTGGTGGTGGCACGTGCCTTTAATCCCAGACACTGGGAAGCAGAGGCAAGCAGATATCTGTGATGTTAGGGCCAGCCTGGTGTACAGAGCAAATTTCAGGACAGCCAAGCTACACAAAGAAACCCTGTCTCAACAAAACAAACAAAACAAAATGAACAAAAAATAATTTTGGAGGGGAGGAGATGATGGGGATGAGTACCCCCTTTTCTAGAGGCTCTAATAATACTGCCTCAAGATTATTGAAAACCCTTTTATTTTGCTACAGAATCTCTCTCCTACTATGTAACAGCATCCTCAGAATTATTAGTGGCCAGTGACCCAGAGTCAGGTTTCCTAAGATGTAATGCTTTGCTGCACTCTCTCCTTTGAATGCTGGTGTGGATGAACGGGAGCTCCAGAGCGCAGCTTTGTGTTGGAATAATTCCCAACCTACCTACCCTAAAACCCTTCCTTTCAGTGCATTCTTACCCGCACAGGCCTGCGAGCAGCAGTGTACTCTGGGCATACGCTCTGCCTTGCTCTTCACGGTTCCCAAAGATACACAGGCAAATGTAAAACGACAGGGAAAATAACAAAAGAGAACAAAGGAGAATCGGAAAGGAAATAACGAAAAGGTGGTAAACTGTAATAATAGACCCAGCAGTGAACAAGGCCTCTGGCACGTGTGTACAGTGACCTAAGTCATGGTTTGACAGCAACAGGAGAGGAAACATAATGAAAAGCCAAGGAGATGGGAACAGAGCTGGTCGCTGTTGCCCAAACAAAAAACCATCCGAGCCACACAATAGCAGCCAAGAAAACCACAGGAAATTTTCCACATTAAAGATAGAGAGTGCCATTTAATAAAATGCCTTTATTGTCAAATAAATAGAGAGGACTCTGAAAGCTCCTCTTAGCCATCTATGTGCTTTCTGATGTCCTTAGAAGAAACATGTGAACCTGGTTGAACCAGTTAATTTGTTTTTAAAAGCTGCCTGATAGTGCAGTAACTATTACCTGTGACCCCCCAACACCCATAACTGTCAGGATGCATGGTGGGGGTGGTTAATGATGTCAGAAGGCAGTGGCCCTGTGGCAATGCAAAACTAGCAAGTGAGTGGGGGGGGTGCAGAGCTGTGGGGGGTGCAGAGCTGACAGCTTTGCATGCCTCACTGCCCTTGTCCCTAATTACACATTGCCTTTAGCTACTCATTTATAATAAAATGTCCCAAAACAGTGGAGCATGGCAAATTTCAGAAGAGACTCTGGCAAGAGCACAGAATGGCTCTCCACAGTCCATACAATACCCCAGGGGGAGCAGGTAAGGCTCCTAGAAGAATGAAAATCCAGGCATGTCTGACAGTGCTGTCAGGAAAAGCCAGGGGCTGCTCAAGGCAGACCACATCAATCATTTACAGGGATTCTCAAATGCAGCTTAACTCTCTCAGGAAATAGCACCCAAAGCCAACCAGCAGCAGACATAGGATGAAAACCTTGTTGGGATTAGCTCTCTGCTCATCTTTCTACTCTCCAGGCATCATGTGCGAACCACTTCACACCCCTTCTGTCTTCATCCTAAGTCACCCGCACCTCTCCAGTCCTCACCATAGTTCAAGCACCACTACTTCTTACCTCCTGACTGATAGCTGGTATAAATGCTGTCCCATTTAATATGGTATTCTTCAAGGATGCTGGCTATCTAATGTAAGTGGAATGGAGTCACTCCTCTGCTGATGACCCTCTTGGCAAGGTTCTCTTAATGTCCTTCAAATAAAGTCCAAAGTTTCTTACATGGCTTGCGGTATCCTAGGATGCCCACCCTCGGACTGGAAAGGTAGATCAACAGTTAAGAATATGGACTAGAGTTATTCCACAGCACCCACATTGGGAAGCTCACATCACTGTAACTGAAACTTCAGGGAATCAGATGCCCTCGTCTTGCCTCTAAGGGCACTCCACACATGTGCACATGTATCCAGACATACATACATAAACACACACGCAATAATGAAAACTACTCTGAGCTCCTTGTTGACCTCATCTTTTGCTCCCGTTCTTAACATACATCAGGCACACACAGTATTTGGGCTTTTGTTCTTTTTTCCTGAGTCCATTTCCACTTGGGGCCTTTGTACTTCGAAATGCCTCCATGAAGATCTTGTGTAAGACTTTATTTAAATATCTTTTCCTCATCCAAGGTTTTATTTTTGAATGTATGCACCTCTCTCATCCCCTTTGGTACCACATCCTTCATTGTGAAGAATCATTTTCTCTCACATTACTTTCATTTATTAGTGAGCCATTCATTCATTGCTCACTAGTTGACACCACCTCATATTTTCATGTATTCTCTGACTCCTCCCCATGTCTGTATGCAAACTTAAAGAGAACATGCTCTTGGTTCCCAGTATCTATTATATTAGTAGACACACAAATTGCATTTGTTGAGTGGATGAATAAATGAATAAGTCAATGAAGAAATAAAGTATTCAGTTGTAACTGGTTTTTTCTCCTCTTTCAAAAATAAGCCCTGACATTCTTAATTTAGTAGGAGGCTTAACAAATATTTCTGGGGAATACATGTGGTATTTGGAGGGGCAGTATAAAATTTCTGGGGCATATCACTCTCTGGGAATAAAATTTTCAGTGACTAATGAGCTCATTCATACAATTTGAAGAAAAAAAATGACATTCAGGCCAGGTTTCTCTAATGGGATGGAACCTTTCATGGACCAGTGGGATGCAAATCCAAGACCAGAACCTGGGTGGGGAATATGAGCATCACTAAACCCCTTCCTTCTCTGATGTCTCCCTGAATGCCCAGAAGAACAGACGGAAGTCCCCAAGAAGTAAGGCAAGGTGGGGGAAGCTGTATGTTTGAGTATTTGTGTCTGCCCAGTATTTACATCCCAAGCTCTAATAATCCCCCTAGTAGATCTGGATCAGGAACCTTTGGGAGGTGATTAGGGGGTGAGGGTAGAGTTCTCATGAATGGGCTGCCTTGTCTCTTCTGCTTCCTGAGGACGTGGCTAGAACATGGCCAGCTACGAGAAACAAATGCCAAGTGTCTGAGCCCCTTGATCAGCATTGTGAGAAAGAGCCTTCTGTTGTTTATAAGCTGTCCAGTCTTGTGTGCTTGGTTGGATCAGCCTGAACACACAACAGAAGGTTTTAATAAGGCTTGATATTGGGGTCAGTGCCTATGGACAAGAAGACAAGGAAGGACGGGACAGAGAGGTTGACCTGGTTCCGTCTCTTTGAAGAACTTGGCTGCCCCAAGAGGCGTTTTGTCCCAAAATGTCATTTCTTCTATCTTTTAGCCAGGGTCTTCAACCTTGATCTTAGTTCTTGGGTCAATCATCAGAAGTGAAAAACTCTGAAAAGAGTTGCATCTTTCGGCCAAATGACTCTGTTGAGCAAAGGGGATGCCCAAAGAGATGCTGTCTGTCTCTGCCAGTAGCACTCCTACAGCAGTGAGGGTGGTTCAGTCGTGTAGAGAAATCTGGGTAGTACACCCTAATGGCCACCATGCATCAGAGCCCATAGAGAAATGACTTCATCTTTCCCACCGAACACTGAGTTTGTTCCCTGCTTTGAACCAACATTAGAGAAGATGTCAATCTGGAGTCAGCCTGAAACACCACATCTAGCAGCTGTGCTTATTTTATTTTATTATTTTTTTAAATTTAAGGAAGCCAGCTATTTGACTCACCCCCAATTTAGGTCCTTTATTTCTTTTTGAATATTAAGTCATGAGTTCATAGGGAACGTGCTCCTGTAGCTCAGGCTCCTGAATGCCAGTTCTCCCAAATGTGCTGCTCTGGGTGGAGCAGCTGCTCTGGGTGGAGCAGCTGCTCTGGATGGAGCGGATGGTGCTTCAGATGCCTTTCCTGGGTTTCCACGATACACAGGTCATTCCTTCTTAAACAGTGCCTGCTCCCTTCATTCCTTTCATGTCTACAGCATCACCCTTCTTACAGATTCAAAAGTATATGTTCAAAGGAACACCTCTTTGTTCCCTAAAAGGCCTGGGGAAATCATAGAAGGTGCCTCACCTCTTTCCCCAAAGATGGCTTTTGTTATCTAGTTTTAGAAACACCATGGCCCCCTCCAGTTTTAATAACCTAGAATTGGCCAACACAATTACATATATTTAAGATGTGTGATGTTTTGATAACAGCAAACCATCAAATACTAGTCTCTTGGTAGCAGTGTAAACTGTTCCTCACCAGCAAACTTGTTAAGTCACCCTCGCCCCTCGTGTATGACTAGCTGTGGTTCTCAACCTCCTAATGCTGTAATCCTTCAATAGAACTCTTCGTGTTGTACTGACCCCTGCCACATTAGTTTCGCTGCTACTTCATGACTATAATTTTGCTACTGTTATGAATTATAATGTAAATATCTGATACATAGGATGGCCTTAGGTGACCGCTGTAAGAGGGTCATTTTATTCCCAGAGGAACTGAGACCCACCGGTTGAGAACCTCTGATCTATCTGATATGTGTGTGCATGTACACACACGTGTGCATATGTATACTTATGCTCTACTCTCTGAGCATATTTCAAGCTTGTCTCATTGCTAACAATATTTACTGTGCCACTGTTAGTTCTTCAGAATTTGCTCACTTTGTAGCTGGAAAGGCTAGAGAGTGGGGAAGGTGGGGAGGGTTTTGATGAAAAGGAGCCAGTGCTCAGCAGCTGCTTGTAAGGGCGGGCGGAGCTTGCCCTTGTTCCTTAGTGTTCCTTGGTTTGGTTCCCACTTTGGAATTGGAAAGCCCTATTTCCGTTCACTCTGTTTGACTGTGACCAAGTTATTTTTATCTAAATTCTTGCCTCTGAAATGAAAGTTTCCTACTGAAGCAACCGTTTTCAAACTACGCAAGGACAGGTGGCTGCAAGACGAAGGCACGGATGGGCACAACTAAAGGAACCTTCCTGTCAGGTCAGCAAGAGCATGCACGAGCTACAAGAGCTGACCTTACGCGTCTATATGATGAGTCAGGCCAAGTTCAGACAGAGGAAGCAGCCATGCAAAGCAGCCTCACCCATGCTGTCTTCTCTTGCCCTAACTCAGAAACAACACCCTTCTCTTCACACTTTGCTAACTCAGTATGCAGATGGCCTCATGCTTTGGAAATCAGTAATGTATTTCTTGGGCTGGCAAACAGCATTTCATTAATAAAATAAAACTCCAGCCATGGGTTTCTTTGAGCAAAAGACATAAACAAACAAATCAAAACTCAAAAAACAAACAAACAAACAAAAACCCCACAATATGAGCAGAACTTAAAGACAGAGCTGCGTTGTGCAAGAACTTCTGGGCATTCCATTCACACAAATGCAACAGAATACTCTAAAGCCCCACTCATGTCCCAAACCATCCTCTGTGCTGTGTGTCCCTACGGTGGCAGGAGAGGTGGTCTCCTTAGAGAAATAACGAGGGTCTCTGTGTCAAGGAAATGCTCACATGGACGTCGCTGTAGAGACTCTGGTGTCTTTTCATGTCAAGGAGGCAATGCTGGGTCTGTGTCTACACAGTCACCAGCCATCTCAGCTCTGGCCACAGGTGTTTACACATTCACAAATACACCAGAACAAGGGTCCTTCACCTGGTCCCTAATCCTCCCCACACTAGCAGAACACAACCAGGCCCGGTTTCCTTCCCAAGCTCTCCCAAGTTGCTGCTGTTGGCATTCAGGCCAAACACATGTATTTTAATGGCAGGGAGCATACGTTGGGATGGCGACCCTTTCAGCCACAAACATCTTCTATAATTGCTGAGCTAACTTCTTTGACAATTCTTGTGAAGATTTACAACAAATCACAGATGAATAGGGTTGTTACATAGACTCTCTAAAATTACCCTTTGCCGGCCAAAGATACTGTTTCATGACAAGAAAGGGGCCAGGCTTGTGTTAGCTACCCAGAGTCCCTTCTAAAAAGCAGTTGTGTAAATTAGTCACACGAAGAGTTTTTATACAAACAGCTTTTAGATAGAACTGCATACTTAAAATATACTCAATAATGTATCAAACACAAGCAGTACTGCTTGCATTAACTCGTTTAATCCTTGTTCAAAACTCAAGATGAGGGCTAGGGAGTTGGTACTTGATTGGATTCCCAGCACCCGTGTAAAAGCCACGTGGGACCTCATACATCTGTACGCTTAGTGNTGAGGACATGAGAAAAGCAGATTCCTTGACTTGTTGACCAGTCATCTACCTGAATTTCAAGATCCAGGTTCTGTGAGAGACTGTGTACTCACATCTATTATAGAGAGCAACTGAGGAAGGCATTCCCCTGTGGCCTCCACATACATGTGACATTATACACATAAACACATAAGCACACATACACCAATATATAAGCACACACACACACACACACACACATAGCTCCTGAAAACACGGCTGAAATCTCTCTTTTAAGACTTTTCAGGNATCACACGTTATACCTAACTCTAAGAACTCTTTCCCCAGTTTTTCCTATCATGAACATCCTGTTGGGATACTGTTTGGGCTGGGTTCTGATTATCACAAAAACCATCATTAAAANAGGAGCATTTATGCTCAAAAAAAGAATTTGCTACACACATCTTCTTGCTTTCCAATGAAGTCCCANTGAGCCTGATTCTCCAGGCCTTAGAATTAAACAAAGTTCACAGTGAATAACAAATACAGGTAGAATCAATCCATTCCTTAAGGCTGAGAAGAGAAGGGGTTTCCAGAGGACTGATGTCAAAGAAAGGCTCACCGGGCGCGAGATTTGGACTCATGATGTAGCTCTCTCGTCGCCAAAGCCCCAGTAACTACAGTTTCAAAAGGGGGTGGGGAAACAGCTTATTCTAGGAAAGATGCAAAGATCACACAAAGCAAAGGCACCTTCTGAAGGCATCTATTTGCCTTGGTCCTGTGACATTTACTGGTGTTTACAAAGAAGTGGACAAAAGAGGAAACAGAGGCCAAGGGCCAACAGATGTCCATCCTGCAAAACACTCTGAAGGAGGCAAAGCGGCAGCATTGCTCCCGAGACCCCAGTAGCTCAGAGAGCAGGAAACTCCCCTCACAGAATGCAAGATAACCAAGAAACAGCCTCTTGGGATACCTCCCGGGCTACCCCATGGTCTGCACTGAGAACTGAGCTGTCACTCACCAACAGTGTTGAGAACGCAAATGTTAGCTACGGACACCACCTCAGCGCTGGTGGGGGATTTCCCAGACAAGGTCAAAATTTTACTGCACAATTAATTTACTGATTGCTGTGATGATTATGGGATGTCATAAGATTTGCATGGCTGTCCATGGAAGCTCACTCTCTTCTGGGTTAGGGTCTGAGAAGGAGCCTTTTGCATTGTGCATCAGAGTAGGAAATGCNCTCACAGCAGCAGATTAGGCCCGGCTCCTCCTTCTGAAGGCCCCATGTAGAACCGAGCCCTATAGGGGTGACCTTTCCAATGGCTTCCATTTATCAGGCAGGCAGGAGCTATGATTTCACAAGCTATGAATCGGAATCTTCACCAGGAAATTGGTTTTTGAAAGAGCCTGGTGGTGATGACTAAGAGTTTTGTATACTGGAGTTTCAGTTAATGTTTGTGTTTTTTGTTTGTTTGTTTGGTTTGTTGGTTTTTGTTTTGGTTTGTTGGTTTTTGTTTTTTTTTTTTTATGACTTGAGGGAAATTTTTAAATCTAAAATTAAACCTCTATTTCTCAACTTGGACCTTTGTAAATATACCAACAGTGTTGTGTGNGTGTATCTGTGTGACTATGTATGTGCGTGTGTGTTAGTGTGTGTCTGTGTGTGTATATGTCTCTGTGTCAGTGTGTCTCTGTGTATGTTAATGTGTATATGAGAGTTTATGTATAGTATATTTGTATGTGTGTTGGTGTGTTTGTGTAGATGTGTGTTCATGTGAGTATTAGTGTATGTGTCTGTGTANGTGTGTGTATTGCAGAAGGCAGTATTATAATTTGACATTTCCTTTTTTGAGTTAACGGTTTTATTAGATATTTTCTTCATTTACATTTCAAATGCTATCCCGAAAGTCCCCTATACCTTCCCCCGCCCTACTCCCCAACCCACCCACTCCCACTTTTTCATTTTCATTGCTGTTTCTTGACATAGTGGGATTTTAAAGGTTTATTCAGAAGTGCAGGAATTTAAAAAAAAAAAAAAAAAAAAAAACAAGGAAAAATGCCTGTCTTGCAAATTAACATATGTTTCTAATTTTAAATCCAAAATAAGAAGACAGGGCCGAAGGCAAGCTGTGCAGGCTTTCTGTAGGGCTGTAGGGCTGGGAAGGCAAGGTCTCTTTTTAAATTAATTTACAACTTCAGCATTCATTACCCAATGGATATAATTGTTTGGAATGAAAAGAAAGTATTAAGAAACAATTGTTGAGGACCACATCTGTGTAGGAGGTTTGGATAAAATCTAGTTAGCGATAGAAAGCAAAGCAAATGCCCAGATGGGCATGGTGGCTCAAACCCAAGACCCCAGCACTCAAGAGGCAGGAAGATCATTATGAGGTTGAGGTCAGCCTGGGCTTCATATTAAGTTCTAGACCAGTCTGAGCTATAGCACCCGAGGCCTGCTCCCTTGCTTCTCAAGCTCCCCAAGGCCACACTGGGAGCCTTTCACACAGGACTTCAGGGTGTGGTGATCCCGAGTGAAAGTTATTTCATTGCCACTATAGCTGTAATGTTGCTCCTGCTACAAATCATAAATATCTGATATGCAGGGTACCTGACATGCAATCCCAATGAAAGGGTTATTTGAGACCCTCAAAGGGCCATGGTCTACAGGTTGAGAACCACTACCCTGACTAGAAATAAACATCCACTCCAAGATGATAAATGGCTAACTTTTGTGCAGACATTTTTCAGGTGTTCAAAAAAGAAGTTGAACATACATGTACACACACACACACACACACACACACACACACACACACACATATACATACCATGGCTTCTCATGGGTTTGATGGGGAGCAGTCACCTGCAGCGCCCCTTGGTAGATTCCAGGAGTATCTGAAAGGAATCATTTGCTGGTTGCTGTCTGTGAAGAAGCAAGGGAGACCCCTCTCTGCTACCAATGTGTCACAGATCCTCCACGCCTGTGAATTAATATCAACTCTTAGCAAAGTCATACCCCAAGGTCTATGACCTGACTCTTCCCAGCTCTCTCAGGGAGCATGCCAAGTTTTTCTCATGGAGCGTGAATGTCTTTTAGAAAGATATTAAAATGCAAAGTCTTCTAGAAGCATTTGAGAGCAATGACTCACATTCTTCCCTGTTCGGCTATGGTTCGGTGATAATTAACCTTTTGAAGTCCAAGAGTGTGAGGCAGCTTGGCCCTCCTTCCCATCAGGCATCATGAACCAGGAGGCAGAATGCTCAGAATGAGCAATGTCTTTCATTATCTTGGCCATTTGAACACATGGTCTCCAGTCGGTGCTGTCTGGGGAGATCGAGATGTGCAGCCTTGCTGGAGGAAGTACCTCACTGGGCTTTGAGAATAAAGTTTCATCTACTACCCCTTTGCTCTCTCTGCTTCACAGTTACAGTAAGTGGGGGGTAAGCTCTCAGCATTCTGCTTGTACCACCATGACTACCTCCAGCTGCCAAACTTCCCCTTGATCTGTTATCAGCAAGTCTGCAGTGCCTTTGCAATGTGCTGTGTGACAGCCAATCTATTTGCTAAGGCCTGCCCCAGAGCACCATGGACCTGTGAAGAGAGCAAACTGCTCTAATCCCCCTGCTCCAGGTTTTCTTTGTTTTTTTCTTTGTTTTTCCCTTTTAGTTCGCTCAGACACGGGCTTATAAATCACCTCCTTCTCTGACAGGTTGTTTGGATAAAACAGGATTGTGTCTTGTCCCTCTGGAATCATAAGCCCAAATAAACTTTCCATAAGTTGTCTTGGTGTTCTATCACAGCAACAGATATGTAATTAATAGGGGGTGGATTTAAAAGATGGCAGTCTATTCCAATTTCCAAGTCTACCAGCTGGAGAGTCAACACACCCTTTTAGATAACTGTTTCTTATCTTGCATGAGTGGCCTCAGGGAAAGTTCTTGTGAAGTGACTAGAAAGTCCATTGTTTTCCTAGCCTGATAGATTTAGGGCAGGGATAGTTGGACATTGTATAATGAAGCCTCCCAAGAGGCTGCTGACAAGCTCTCAGGCTCTTCAGCAGGCAGGACAGTCACCCTTTGTACCCTGTGAGAACTGGGAGCTGAGCTTGCCAGACGTCCAGAATGCAGCAAAGCCTGTCCCACCAGCCTGTCAGAGAATGGAGTGATTTATAAGGCAGAGTCTGAAGGAACTAAGAGTAAAAAAATAAATAAATAAAAGCAAGCTTCTGAAGAGAGAGCTAAGAATAGTTGCATTCCTCACCAGTCCATGATGCTCCCAGGCAGGCTTGGCCCGCTCACTGCGGATGCTGGGAGTCAGGCAAGGCCTTCCGTCCATGGGGACCCAGTGAGACCCACTGCTCCTCTCTGAATGCTTTTGGACGACTTTCCCCTGAGCTCTGGAATCGCATTGACCACTCAAGCCTGATCGCTCTGATTATCTAGCATTTCTGCTCTCTGATTTCTGCTTGTGACTTCATCTTCCTGGATGGTTTGGGGTTTCTTTGTCCTCTCTCCTAAAGATTTGCTGTCCCAGTGTGCCTTGTGTGTGTTGGTGACTGTAGATATGGGTTATAGTAAATACACAAAAATGATTTGCAGATCAAGTCAATGAATTTTAGATAGTTTTCCTGCCAAGTTTGGGAGAAAGAACTAAAAGGTCCATTCATACTCTGTGCCCGTGGATTCTAAGTGATGTACATACAGTTCTCAGTTCATACGTCCGTGGATTCTAAGTGATGTACATACAGTTCTCAGTTCATACGCCCGTGGATTCTAAGTGATGTACATAGAGTTCTCAGTTCATACGCCCGTGGATTCTAAGTGATGTACATACAGTTCTCAGTTCATATGCCCGTGGATTCTAAGTGATGTACATACAGTTCTC
>NC_034599.1:9451403-9477867 GCF_900095145.1 Mus pahari | reverse complement strand
AGTGATGTACATACAGTTCTCAGTTCATATGCCTGTGGATTCTAAGTGATGTACATACAGTTCTTGGTTCATACGCCCTGGATTCTAAGTGATGTCTTACAGTTTCTCAGTTCATACTCCCTGGAGAACTCAAAGAAAGCATTATTGTGCCCGTTTCCCTAGGTTACGAAACTGGTGTTCTAAGCCAGCTAGATGGCTCAGTGGGTAAAGGAACACGCCCCCAAGCCTGATGATCCAAGTGCTGTGTTGGATCCCACATGGCAGACGGAAGTCAATAACGTACTTTTGTACTGTTCCTCCCTCGACTTCATGATTCTCTTTTTCTCCGTCCCCTCCTGTTAGGCCCTCTTGTCCCCAGTTTCTCTTCTGCTTCATCTCATGGGTACATCTATGACCTGATATATCTATAAAGTCAAGGACCTGAAGATAAAAGTAAAATGCAGTGTCTGTCTTTCTGAAACTGAATCCTTTAACAGCTTTCTCTCCATCTAAAAGACAACTAACCATCTAAAGTCAACAACTCACAGAGGAGTTAGTCCATCCATGTCAGCCACACCTGTCAGAGTTGAGTGACCCTGAACCATCCTTCCAGTAGCTGCCCAATGAATGGAGAGAAAATGTGGTTTATGTATACAATAGAATCTTTTTAAATTCAGCAGTAAAGAAGAATGGAGTCTGTCATTTGCAGGAAAGTGGAAATTATTACATAACTGTCCTCTCTCTATGTGAGCCAGGTCCCCAGCTGAGGGGGTGACAGGAAGCCACCAACAGTCCATAAGAATCAGGGCTGAGCAGCAAGGAGAATCCACTGATGCTCATTTCTAGTCACATGATTAAAATAAAGCCAAATTCTGGCTATCTGTGGCAATGCCTACCTTCATGACTGTTGAGCCATGTGTAGTATTGGCTTTAGACAGTCATGTCTCCATTGTCAAGCGTTCTTCCAAAGAGTTATGCTTATATTTGTAGATTAGTGTGCTCTCATCCTCCATCAAAGTCTTACACACCCTTTGGCAATGGTCAGAGGTTTATGTTGAGACTCATAACTTATTGGATACTTGAGAGTAGTGATCATTGAGGCATCTATATTAATTACCCCTCAACATACACACACACACACACACACACACACACACACACACTCCAACACACAGGAAGCATCACAGAAGAGAAGATGGAAAGTTTTCTTGGAAGGATGAGAAGTGCTTTGAATTGCTTTCTTCTGACTATGGCACGACCATGGCACTTAGGAACTCAGAGCCTCTGGAGTTACCTGTGTCAGACCTGTGAAAGATCAAGCCAGCCAGCATTCCTACCTAGATAGAAGTGCTACGTGGCGTAGGCCCCAGGTAAAAAGCTATCAGTGGTTGCTAGTCTCTGAAGAGGAGTCCTTTTCCTTTGGCTTGGTGGCCACTGATGCATGGTCCTTGATCTGGTGGATGTTTCCACATCGGTGAGCAGAAGGGAAGGTGGAGGGATGGGAGAGTGGGATAGAGATGATCAAGGTACACTGTATACACAGATGAAACCATCAAAGAAAAAAATCTAAAACGTGATCTTTTTAATAAACCAAAGCTTCTTCCACAAATGAGCATGAACAAGAAGCTGAGCATGATGCCGTAGGGTTCCAGGATGCTATAGGGTTCCAGCATGCCATAGGGTTCATGATGCCGTAGGGTTCCAGGATGCCGTAGGGTTCCTTGCAGAGCTTCAGTTGCTTAATGTAATGGTTCTGTGCGAGTTTTCATCCTGTCTCTTGAGTCTGCTTCCTGCACACTCACTCCCCTATCATGTTGCTCTCCCTTTCACAACCACGGTTCCTGAAGCATCTGTGCCCGCTGGCATCCTTTTCTCATTTCTCTTCCAGTTCCCATGTGACTTCGCTGGATGTCCCATCTCCTCTTCTTCATGGATTCCTGTTTCTCACTGTTTACGTCCTTCTCTTCCTGTCAGCCCAGGACTGTCTCATCCACTCTTGTGGTTTTCTTTGACATATGCTTGCAAAAGGCTCCCAAGCCTGAGCCTCCTCCTCACATCTCTCTCCTAAGCCCTAGCCTGTCTTGCCCCTTCTCTACTAGACTCAGCCCTTTGAGCTGTCCCTCCCACAGAACAAGCTTAAGCGGTCCAAAAGATTATTAAATTTTTCACCTGTGTCTTTGCATAAGCTGTACCCTCGGTTTACAGTCTGTCCTGGTTAGAAGACTAACAAAGCCTTTGACCTTTTCCCTGTCCTTCCTGTATATATCCTGATGATTACCCATCATCCCCCACCCTCTCCACCTTTCAGGAGTGCAAACTTCACAAATCATCAGCAATGAGAACAAAATTGGAAAACTATCTTATTAAAAATATAGTTCTTAATGTCAATTTGAATCTACTATTCTATCTGCTCTACCTCTTTAGAAGACTTACCACAATCTATGTACAGCCTGACAGTTTTGGCTTCCACAGAGAGAGACTGGGGGCAGAGCCATGAATATTTAATCTGTTTCCCATTGAATTATCCCAAAAAAGCAGAAATGGAAACTCCAACCACTCACTAGCCCTAGTTGCACAACTGAACATTCTAGAATTTTTATGGTGGGGTCACAAGTGAAAACTCAAAGCAAAACAAAAACAAACAACAACAAAAAAACCGGAAGCATAGGTCTTTAATCTGTGTGTCCCTCTTCCAAAGGCATGAGGGTGGGGCTTACCTTCCTGCAGCTGCCAAGCTTTGTTTAGGTGCCAAGCAAACAAAGATGCGTTCTTGGAAAAGATTGCCTAGCTGGGGCATACCAAAGGGAGGCGGGGTGGTTTGTGTGGTTTGTAAGTTCTCGGGCAAAACTGCCTTCCTGCTGCTTTTGGCGACTACCATCCACACTGGGAAAAGCTGTGAACAGCAGGGCCGCCCTCACCACCTGGCTGGATTTCCACTGAGCGGTGAACCAGAGGGTCCATTCTTGTAAAGAACCTCCTTTTATTTTGAAGCTTGCTGCTAACAAAGGACACATGGGCCATGGGAGGCATCAGCTCTTCTTACTCCCAATTTAGACCCAAATAGAGCTAGGTGCTTCTTTTGTGAAAAGTTCCCTGAGCTCCCCAGCCCACTGCTCCTTTAGTCCTGGGAGCTTTGGGACTCCTTGGTATTGTAATTAACTCCCACCCAAGGCTGACAGCACTGAAAATTTCAAAGTAGTGGCTGGTGGTCATGAATTTAAAACAGTCATTGTCAGTATGACCACCATGGTCTTCTAACAGCCTCTTCTTTCATTCTCGGCTAGCCCAGAGATGGTCCGTGTGACGTGCACACATGTGCATGTGTGTCTTCAGATCCGTGTGACGTGCACACGTGTGCATGTGTGTCTTCAGATGTGTGTGCAGGTGCCTAGCCATATGTTTGTGAAGAGATCAGCTCAGAGCTCTGGAATTTTCCAGAATTCCCCTGGACTCCTCCTCTCCTGGAAGAGACAGGTCAGAGAGTGCGTAGGCCGGAAGGGAGAAGCTGAGTGAGCCCCTACTACCTCATTCCCTAAAGACCAATCAGTTTAAAGGGTGCACTGTT
Organism: Mus pahari; assembly: GCF_900095145.1. Taxonomy (NCBI): domain Eukaryota; kingdom Metazoa; phylum Chordata; class Mammalia; order Rodentia; family Muridae; genus Mus; species Mus pahari. The sequence goes on along the minus strand of NC_034599.1, from coordinate 9,474,323 downwards.
CCACCAATCATATTGTGCCTAGTTGCTGATGCTCTGTGCCACCCCTGGAAACCATATCCAAACTCACCGGAACAGGCCGCTGGGGGCGGACCTCTTCTCCTTCCGGTCTGGGACGACCCCAGTGCACTGGAACAATAAATTCCTCTTGCTTTTTGCATGGATTCTAGCTCCATGTGGTTTACTCAGGAGATCCCCAGTAGGATAAGGCTTGCCAGAGTCTTACATTTGGACATGCCTAGCATCTTCTTCCTTCTCTACCTTATTCATTGAAGCAGACTCTCTCAGGAAATTCCAGAACTGGCATATAAAGCTAGTCTCCACTGCCAGCTTGCTGCACACATCCCCTGTGCCTGGTTGGACTTACAGGAGGTGTTTTTCCTGGCTCCTAGGGATTTCTAGTAGGTATTTCTCAGGCTGCAAGCACTTCAACTGCTGAGCCTTCTCCCCAGCCTGGGTCTGTCTCCTTTATTCCAAGAATGAGCATATTTTCCTGTGTCTTCAATTCCTTTTTAATCTGTGTATTAACATCTCTCTTCTCCCACTATACTTTTAGTAGGATTTGAGGAAAAAGAGAAGATAAACATCAGTCGATAATTTTTAATTAGAATCTTAATTTTTCTGTGTATGTTTGTGTTTTTTGCTTCCAAACTCCAGACAGTTCTGGGTTGATTAATTTCTCTCCTGACCACCATGCTACATGCCAGGCATTTTTGGTAATTCTTACTGAAAAACAAGAAGATGAAGTGAATTTTCTTCAAGATTCTTTTTTTTTTTTTTTTCTAAACTAATGCATAGAAAAAGAACAAAAGCAACACATAAAAGTTTAACGAGATAATGATTACAGGGTAGATAATAATGTTAGGAAATGGGTTGAGAAGGCTCGGCTGACTCCATGACAGGCTTCAAATTGGCAGTTAAGGGGACTAGGCCTAGGCCTAAATCTCTGGTTCCAAGAACTGGGCAAGTCCAGGCAAGTCCAGGTCTCAGAAGCTGCCCTGTTACCTGGCCTGAGGCAAGGACAATGGGTCAGCAGCAGTTCTAGACTTCCTCAGGAACTTTCTCAGCAAAGGTTTGCAGACCTCCCCGGCAAGTTTCCAGCCCCCAGAGCCGGGAAATCTCTCTGATTAACATAGAGGTCAGCTATCCCAGAATTCCCTGATATACTTTAAATCAGGTCAGCAACCCCACTTGGCTGTCTCCTTATTTTTGTAATGGGAGATCCCAGCATGCTGGACTTCTGCAGAATAAAATACTCTTTGTGTTTACATACTATTTGAGTCCAGAGTGTCATTCTTCTGTGAATCATGGACGCTTACAGGGTCAGATATGTTTTGGAGTTTGGCCAAAAGGTCAAAACTCATCTTTCTAAATTGTGTTTTCAGAGATTTGAAGCTTGTGACTGACTCTTATGTATTCAGATTCCCAAAGTAAGCATTCCATTGCCCAGGTGTAGAGATGTGTTCATGTGCAACAAGCCAGGGTGCTACACCCCCGTCCCCCACCATGGCTGCATCATCTCTGAGTGAATTGTAGAGGGCGAGGTGTTCACACCAGTTTGAACAACTGGCTTAGGTGGCTGAAGAGGCAATGCAGGCTGTTCAGCCATCCCACTCCTCCCCTGTCATGACCCCCACCCTGCACTGTAGTGCCCTGGCTCCTTTAAGCCATCCCCTGTCATCAAATGGGAGCTTTAAGCTCTTAGAAACCACATGGAGCCCTTTGTCCCGGTTTCACTCAAAGGCAAACACACCTTCCACCAGAACAAAAGATCAAGGCTTCTTCCAGAACTCCAAACCAGCTGGAATTTCAAATGTGCTTTTGAAAAGGCATCTGTTCATCCCATGTGCCTTCCATTTTCCTTTATTCTAAGTAGTGGTTCCTTGGCATCTGCTAATGTCAGGAAGTGGAGAGTTTGTAGGTTGAAGTCCAAGAACAGTCCTGCTCTAGCATTTACTGTTTCCCTAATTTTGCTGTTCCTTACAGATTTATACAATGGGTGTTCCATCCCTGGTTTTGACAGGCTGTCTGGCTGGCACACTCAGTGTTGACTGGATCTATCTTCTCGGGGTAGAACATGGCACTTGTACAAGGACTTAGCTTATATATTTTGAGAAACATAAAGCCTTAGAAGCTTTTCTGAACTGGTATTTTGAAGTTCCTAATACCCCAATTAAAGGGCTTTGCAGTTTTCTGAGCTTCACAGCTCAGCCTGGTGTAATCGGGATTGGGAGGGTTCCAGGAGAGGAGGTCAAAATGAGTGCAGATTCATACATAATGTATGCAGATTTTAATAAGCATCCTTCCGCGCTGCAGCTTCTTGTCATGGCTTCCCATAATTTTCACAAGCCACAGGCACAACCACTATTATTTTTTTTTAAAAGAGCAACAGAAGGAAATGTTCTACCTCTTGCAATCTAAATTGTTCCAGGACTTTAAATGTCATTATACAGATGCCTCACAACAAAACTATGCTCATGGCAGTCAGCTCTGTCTATTTACAAGAAGGCTAAGAAGTCCCATCATGCATTTCCCATTTAGAACGTGAAGATAGCTTCATGCCCACTGGAAAGGGGGTTAAACAATTACCACTAAACCTAGAGACACACATTAAACAACAAAGACTCTAAAAGGAAATTGAAACTGGAGATGGTAGTGTGTTTGCAATTGCCAAGCCTGAGGCAGGGAAAGCAGAAGTTCAAGGTTATCCTCAGCTATCTAGAGAGTTTTAGGCCAGCCTCGAGTCAGTTGTACCCAACTTCTGTTTTATAAATGAGTTTGTCTCAGGTCTGAAAGGAACCTAGGGGATGCATAAGATCTCACTGTGACAGCAGGGCACAAGGCCTATGGTTGGCATCTCCCTCCCTCATCTACTGTTTCTTACCCAGAAAGACGTAGGGGATCTTCCTCTGTGTCACATGGAGTTGTGTTTGAACTTGACTGACTCTAAGAATTTAGAATTCCTACCGTACCAGATAAGGTTTAGAATCTCCTTTTAGTAGCTAAAGCTATTCGGGGATTGGATTACTACAAGGGACAGGGAACTTAAAACAATCAACTCTGAAGATTAGGAAAGATTATATCAAACTGAGTGTTAGCTGTGAAATCTACAATTACACATCATAGCTCCTCAATTCAACTGAATCATTCAGTTACTGAGTGGGGAACATTCCGTTCTCTTCTTATGGTAAAGGCATATACAGGAGTCTACAGCACGTCCCAAATGGATAGACATTCAGTGGAAGGAGACCCCAGGGATACCCTGACCAACTCCAGTTCTGTTGACCTGTGGCCAGCCCAAGAAGAAAAGAGAATGATGGGATTCCTCCTTAGCAAATGTCTCTATGAAGATCCATGCTTCATCGCTATTGGTTTGGATTTGGAGATTTAGGGAATTTAGGAGATTTAGGAGGTGGAGGAGATAAAACCTTAGGCATTTTCCAGTCATAAAGCTCCCTTACAAAGAACCAACTAACAGCTGACCAGTTTGCTGGTGGGACCAGAGATAGTACTAAGCCACAGTCTCTGAGCATGCATTCCATTCCTACAGTGTCTGCGACTTGGAAATAGAGTTTTACTTTTGTTTATTTTATTTAGCTCTTTTCTTTTCTTTTTGTGGAGCTAGGAATCAAATGTAGGGTCTCATCCGTGCTGGGCACCACTATGACTCCAGCGCTGGAGTTCTTCATCATCCCTCTAGATCCCAAAGGACTGCTCCCATCCTCTCCCTGCTCCAGAGCAACTGGAAACACAACAGACATGGCACAGAGATGCTTGTGTGCTTTCCTGTGGCCTCCCACAGCCGTCTTTCGGCTGGCCACAGGTATACAGAGCTGGAGTTGGTCAGGGTGGCCCTGGGGTCTGTCCATGTGGGACATGTTGTTCTTCTGACCTGCGTATCTCCCTCCTATCATTTGTCTGAAGTAGAGAATTCTAGTTAGCAGTCCTGCCGCTGCAGTGACTCTGATGCTCAGCTACCATGAATTTCTGGATGTGCATAAAAAGCTTCTTTTAGAAAAGTATCTTAAGGGGGATCATGAGGGAGACTGGCCTTGGTATCCGTCACTGACATTGTCCTTGTGTGAGGTGATTGCACAGCTGGACCAGGATCAGTAAGGAGAAAGAAGAAACCATTTTATCAGTACTCGAGGGAGCCTGCTCACCCCAAAGCACACCAGCTCCACTGTCTCTGGTATCTTTCCCAAGTCTCCCGTTCTTCCTGACAGGAGTCAGGAAAACCTTGCTCACCTGGTCTTTCCTTTTTATTTTATTTTAAACTTGGCATACAAACTGCTAGGTTTCGTGATAGCATTTCCAAACATACTTTGTTGTAATCAAAGTACGTTTGAAAACGCTCCTCCTCCTTCTCTGTCAGCATCAGGCTTTCATGCCCTGTGTGTCCTGTTGTCTTCTGTCCTTTTTCAACACTCATTACTTCCCCCACACCCAAACACACACCTTCGTGTACAGGGAAGTGGATACTTGTCTTTCTGAATCTGGGTCAGACCAATCCCCTTCCCAAAGTCATCACAATTTCACTTCTTATAGCTTACAGCTTCATATTCACTTATAGCTTACAGCTTCATATTCACTTACAGGATGCAGTGAGCATGGATGCATAAGTGCACATGTGCTAGCATACAGGCTCCTTTGGTCATCCACCAGGTACAGCTGGGTCATATAGTCATTCAAGTAGTTCAAGTAGTTCAAATCATCATGCTGATTTCCACATGGCTGGACCAGTTCACACTCCCACAAATGGCACAAAAGGTGTCTTCTTCTTTCCCCACAGCCTCTAGCATTTGAAGATTTTTTTTTTGTTTGCATTTCCCTGAGAGCTAAGGCTGTTGAATACCTATAAAACTATTTTCTTGACCATTTGTCTGCCTGTCTTTCTTCCTTTCTTTCTTCCTTCCTTTCTTCCTTTCTTTCTTTTCTTTCTTTCTTTCTTTCTTTCTTTCTTTCTTTTTTTTAACTCCCTGTTTGTTTCATTAGCCCATTTTTTGACTGGCAATTTGGGACTTTTTTGTGTGTTTAATTTTTGAGTTCTTTATCTATTCTAGATAATAACAATCAGAATGAGGTATAGCTCTCAAGGATTCTCTACACTTCTATAGGCAGCCTGTTCCCTCTACTGTGAGAAATTTTTTTAATTTTTCATATAGTCCCATTTGTTCAATCTAGGGACATATAGAAACTATAGACTTCCCAGGCAAACACCAGATCTGTTGGGAAAAGAACCTGGAGAAAACTTCTCTTCCCTTCTTTTCTCGACACACTGCAGACATTCCACACAGGTCCTTACAGGTTCCGGAAGAGACAGAAGCACTGCTCTGTTTCCCAGGAGCTCGTGCCAGGCAGGGCCTGTGCTAGTTCTTTGAGAAGAGTTCTCAGAAGAAACGGGGCTGCATGTGAGCCTCACTTAGACTTAGCCTCCAGAGGAACAGGGACAGAAAAGTATTATGAAATGAAATAGCACAGTGACCAGCATGTTAGGGATTTGAACTCTGGTCCTCCATTTTACACAGTGGTTTCGTCCAGTGAGCTCCTCTCCAGACACGGAGTTCCAGCTCATTTGGATTGGTTTGGTTTGGTTTTCTGTTATATTCTCTCATTCTGCAATGGTGGTGATTATGCAATCATTTCTCTTTGGTTGTTTCTGCCTGCCTCCCTCCTCCCACTCTTTCTCCCGCCCTTCTTCCTCCTCCTGTTCTTCCTCCTCCTCCCCTTCCTCCTACTCTACTCTACTCTACTCTTTTCCTCTTCCCTTTCTCCCCCTCTCCCAGTTTGTTTTGTCTGTTTTTCAACTTCACATTTATTGTTCTCTTGCCTCTGCTCGCCAAGCTTATGATCCTAATGCCACCACGCAGTGCGCATGCTCTTCTATGCTCAGTGGCCTCTTTCCGCTTCTGAGTGTGGCACTACTCCTCCGGCATGTGTCTATTGCTCTTGGATTTTATCGGTCTCTGCTTTCTCTGCCGGGTCACTTTTCTGACCCCTGAATGGGAAATCATTCATAAATTTGTATTGTTTCACTTTAAATATTTTATTTTTATTTAATAGATTATTTGGGAATCTCACATCATGTACCCCAATCATGCTTATCTCCTAGTCTTCCCACGTCTGCATCTCCATTTTCAGTGACCTCCTTCCCCACCCCCCAAAACAAAACAAAACAAAACAACAAGTTCACTTTATGTTGTCTGTCTACTCATTGGAGCATGGTCAAATTCGTCGTGGTCAGTTCCCTCAAGAAGAATGAGTCCTTCTCCAAGTGCATCCACTCCAGAAGCTATCAACTGAGGAGAGCCAGTGCTGTGGTCTGGCAAGGTCCACAGGTTCCCCTCTGCTTCTATCTGTAAGGGCGGGGCCAGCTTTCTTCCTACCACCAACATTAACGGGGTTTCAGGGGGCAGCCCAGGCCAGGAATGTCCTCACGGGCTTAGGTGTTTACAAGGGCCCTGGACGTCTACATGGCCCGCGGCTGTATCAAGACCACTGACCCACTCATGGCCCTCAGCGGCTACGTAGGCCACGGGTCTCAACGTGGCCTCAGGTGGCTACACCTGCCACTCCATCGGAATGGCCTCTGAGGCAGCAAAGCTCATGAACATCACCACCTGCGTTCATCCACAAAGATCTTAGGTTTCTTCGTGGTCTGGGGCAGCAGCATGGGGTACAGTCACCAACACAGCCTCTCACAGTAGCCCTTTGAGGAGGTTCAATTCAGGAAGTAGAGGCAGGTGCTAGGGCTGAGTCTGCATCTGCGTACGCCCCAGGTTGTTATACAACAGCCCACTGACTTTACTGGGCAATAACAGTCTTACCAGGCAACGACAGCATGTAGACCTCACCCTCTCTGTCAGCGGTCACTGCCATCATGTCTCCAGTTGCACCTCTCTCCACAGCACGTGCGCTATTCTGTCTTCGCATAGTTGTTTATTGTGGTGGCATCTGCCAGGACAGGAACAACGCTTGCTTTGGTGTCTTCCAGCCGTCCTGGACCCCTGCTGTGACATTTGTTCTTCAATTTAATTTTTAAAAATTATTTTTTATTTAAGTATTTTAGGTTCCGTTTTTACTTTAGTGTTTATAAGTTATAAACATACAATTATACACTTGATATTGATTTAGAAGCTGTATGCATGGGACCGAGGACACGGCAGCCCCTAGATACAGTGGAAGAGACAGGTTTTATTGTAGATATGAGGGGGAGCACGGCCAGAGATATCTGCAAGAGTCCAGAATGAACACGACCACATGACCGGCAGACTCAACCTGTCAGTGAGAGGAAGTAGACAAGAGGGAAAGAGAAAGAGGAGAGAGGGCAAGAATGGTGGCGGGGAGCCGAGAGAGTACACAGGAACCAGGAGAAGAAGCAAGAAGCCAAGAGAGCAGAACTGTCTGGATTATACAGAGCTCAGACGCTGGAGGAAGGGAAGCCAAGCTCAGCAGAGGTTTAGGGTAGAGGTCTGGGAGTTGGGGCAGGACTGGGGGAGGATACTGAGCGGAGCCAGTAATCGGTAACCAATACTTTGAATAGAGATTGCTAAAAATCCAAGCATCTCCTTTCTGCGTGCATGTGCACCACTCTCCATTGAGAGAGTATCGCAGATATTCCAAGTTGGAGTCACACTTCTTAAGTAGCCAAGGATGAGTTCAAACTTTTGGTCTGCCTGCATCTGTCTCTTAAGTGCTGGGATTACAGACATGCATTACCAGGCCAAGTTTGTGAGGTACTGGGAGGTACAACCCGGGGCTTTACGCATGCCAGACAGGTACTCATCCAACTGAGCTCCATCCCTGACTCTTCTCTTTTTCTTGTAAGAGGATTTGTAAATGAGTCCTTTCACGTCCCGATCTGATATGTCCCCATTTGTGTCATTGTGATCCACCAGTGCCACTGAGTGCTTTCTGATCTGGGCTGATGGGACACCATTCCTAAGCATCTTAGCTCCCTGTCAGCTTCATGCCAGTTTACAAGGCTATATACTTTCAATAACAAAAATAAAATTAAAAAAGCTTTAAAAGTTTACAAGCACATACTGTCCCAACTTTTGAAAGATGGATAAAGATCTCAGGAGATATAGGCTAGAGAAACTGCTGTAAGTTCTTGGCAAATTTCTAAAGTAAATTTTAAAAGATTTCTTGATCGTATGAGCAAAGAAAAATACTGAATGCTTCAAAACAACATAAATCTATGAAGAAAAAAATATGCAAACTCATCTCATTTCTTCCTCTCCTGCTACTGCTGGCCAGGATGAAGAAGGCACTGCTGTAGACTGTGCAGTGTGGCCTGCAGCAGGGGAGCCAGCAAATTCCACACGTGTAGATGAGAAGAGAACAGTCTGCATGCCCCAGAGCAACTCTTTCCGAGAGAAGGGTGTTCGTGAAGTTCAAGACCAGAGCTCCAAGCAGAATGTAAGTTCCTTTCCCTGATGAAATACAGCAAAGAAAGATACATATACAACAAAGGGCAGAAGTAACCTCCTCAAGAGCATGTAACTGCTCTGTCCAGAACAGGAAGAAAGGATGGAAGTAAAAAGGAAGGAGGAAGCAATACAGACAAATGACATCCCCAGACCAGAATTCCCATGTAAGCAGAAAAGAGCTAGACATTGGGCTCCCACAAAACAAGAGATCCCCAGAGGAGCTGTGAACACAAATGGGGGCTTAGCAGGTGAAGACTTGAGGGGACAAACGCTCTTACAAGAAAAAGATAAGGGCCAAGCATGCAGCTGAGCTGGTTCAGTACCTGTAGTATGCATAAAGCCCTTGGTTGCCCCACCCCCACTCCCAGTACCTCACAAATAGGGCCTGGGGGTGCACATTGTGATTCCAGCCCTAAAGAGATGGAATCAGGCAGACCAGAGCTTGGTTACATAAGAAGTTTGACTCCAACTTGGAATACATGAGAATATAGTTTAAAGCTCTCTGTTTTAGGCAGGTTTTCTTTCATCTTCTCTCTATAGCGAACATATTTATGTAATGATGAACCAGCCTGACTCCATTTTAGGTTTAAAAGCCATTTTATTATAGTAAAGACAAACTAGGTTCATTCCTGTTTATGGTTAAACCTCTGTTTCTCAAGCATTGGGTTATGCTCAATACCATTAACTACAAATGGTTCCGTACTGTGTCTGGACTATGCCCCACCTGTAACATTAATGACAAATGATTCTGTACTGTCTTTTCCAGGAAACTGACAACTGTGCCTTTAAAAACAAGATGTTTCTAACCATTTCCTATCCCTACCTTCATTTCAAAAAGTTGCTATGAGGACCTAGTCATGATCACCTTTGCAGTGCCATCTTTGTTTCAGGAGGTTGTTAGGACCAACTTGCTTATGTTCTGCTTCTAGAGATCTGCCTATTTTGCCTGCCACATCCCCTATTTGGAAATACAGAAACCTCGAGCTATAAAAACCTTGTCTTCCTCATGTTCAATCTCTTGAACCCTGTTTTTAGGGGGACACTGCTCGTGTACATAGATTTAAAGAAAAGCTTACTTTAATTGATTGCTTGCTTTAATTAATTTGGCTGTAATGACTGGGTTGGTGGTCCTTCTTCACATATGTTTGGAATTTAACAGTAACTTGTATCTTGTCTGTATGTCTACAAAATACACCTGGATATGTAATCTGTACACATATGTATGTAGCCTCTATCAAAAGCAATATTGAAAATAATAAATAATATTAGTGTAGAATTGAAAGCAGAAGCCAGTTGCTGAGTGTGCAGTTTGTCACACCTGGTCTCCTTGACAACGACCCCCAGAAGTCTGTGCAGGCCAGCCATGACTTCTCATGTCATGCCGTGACCAGCAGAGATTTGTGTCTTGCTTGCTTATCACAGTCTGCCTTTTCACGTTGTGCTGTGTCTGAGTGACGCTCATTAACTATGGCTGCATCCCAAGGCACGAGCTTTTCAGTCACCCGATGTCTGAATCTTGCTGCATTTCAGGGAGGAACCTGAGCTCTTTGTTCTTTTGCTCTTAGCTTCAGTGGTTTGACCTTGTAGCTGAGAACCTTCTCTTCTCCAAACTGGAGAGGCAAAACCTGCCTGGTTTCTGTGGTAAACAGATTTCTGGAGCAAGTTGGGAATTTTATAACAATGTGGCATCCAAGGAAAATCTGATTCCATACACGCAGCCCACAGGCGACCCGACAAATTATTCAAACGAGTACTAACCATCACTGCGATCACTTAATAAAAAGCTTGATTTGAATGCCGGCATGTGTGTTTCCCGTTAGGGTACGGTTTCCGTTTTCTGCAGTGGAAGGTAGCTGTCTGCCTGGTGCCAGGGTGTGGGAGAGAATAAACAGCATGGCTATGTGGCTATGGAAACCAGCCAGGCAAAGCTGAACACACCCAGCTTTTGCTCGCCCAAGCCAAAAGAGGGATCTCTGGCTTCTATCTGTGATCCTTGGTTCTAGCAAGGGGTGGTAAGGAAGACACTGAAGGCTACCAGAAAAAGTGTCTTGTATATGTACAGATGCATATTCTTATGTTAATACAAACACACCAATACATGGAACATTCATCTATCTTGAGGCATACATTATATGCACAACTATTATTTTATCCTCTTCAGCTTCAACCTCTGTATTCTCTCCCTCAGTAACTCCTTTGAAACATAATAACCCAGCTCTGAGACATCTGTTGCAATAAAAATTCCTTTTTATTGCAAAAAAAATGGCTTTTGTCTCTTACATTTTTTAATTTAATATTTCAGAATTTTATAAAGGAGTACTGTATTTACATATTTCCACACCTCAGTCCCCATATGACTCCTTTCATATTTCCCTAATTCCATCGTAAATTCATGAGCTCTTCTTCTGTATTTTGTAAGGTTTTACACACACACACACACACACGTACATAAGTACAAGTTGCTGAGCCCATGTAGTGTTGGTCATGTGTGTATGTGTTTAGGGATGGTTAGTTCAAATTGGATAACCTATCAGGGGGCTCATTGTGGAGAGACTCCCTGTTCAGTGGTCATTGATTGACACTAGGGGTGGGGTCTGGTGAGATTTCCCCCATCCTCATGGGTGAGCCAACTGGGCAGTCATTGTGCTGGTCTTGTTTAGGCAACCATTCAGTTGAGCTTTCTTAGGTACAGCTTCCTTGTCATAGGCCAGCAGTTCTGAACCTACAAGTCACAACCCCCTTGGGGCTCACATATCAGATATGTTACATACCAGATATTTACATTACAATTCTTAACAGTAGCAAAATTACAATTATGAAGTAGCAACAAAATGATTTTATGGTGATGTGGTGGGTCACCACAACATGAGGAACTGTGTATTAAGAGGTTCCAGAGTGAGGAAGGTTGAGAACCACTGTTGTAGAAAGGAGAAACTGTAAGGAGCCTTGGAGTTGGTACAGAACACACCCAGACACCAAGTTCTCAGCACAAAGGAGATTTATTACCCCTGAGGGACAGGGATGGGGAGCTGGGAAGGGGAAAATGCTTTAGGATCAGACAAAGATAACAAGCAAGTGGCAGGTCTTTCTGCAGAAGTGGTCCTTAAGGAAAAAGGGTAAAGTTGGTGCTAGGGTGAGTTGGTATGTCCTGACTGGTCAAGTTTGCCAGTGTAGCCAAATCATGAATGTTGATTGCTGGACCTTGGGGTTCTGTCTCAGGAGTGAGTCAGTGGACAGAGGAATAGACCTTGGGGGCTAGCTTTAGGAATGTCATCTGATGGGCCTCTGGGTGGCCCACGGACTGGCCCTGCTCCTTACAGACCTGTTCTTTGTCTGCCTCAGGTGTCATCCTGTTGCTGATGTTCTGAGGTCCCCTTGCCCTTGGTCTGCTTCTCTCTTCACGGTGCATGCTGCCCCACTCTACCATTTTTTTTTCCCCAATTCCACAAAACCACTTTCAAAAAGCATCTTCTCATAAGACCTTCCATTTTAGTTGTTCCAGAGAAATCATGCTCTCTGCAGGCTCCTCTTTCTCTGCCCCATCTCACCATGAAGCCTCCATGGGTCTCTCAGATTCCCTAGAATAGCCCCCCTGAAGTACTGGGACACAGACACAGACATACACACAAATTCGTGCACACGCGAGCGCACGCGCACGCATACACACACACACACACACACACACACACACACACACGGTTTTCAGCAAATGAATATGACAGACTCACACACATGGTTTTCAGCGGATGAATACAACAGACAGACACACGCACAAACATACATGGTTTTCAGCACACGAATATGATGGTCAGTATTAACTGTCAGCCTGCCTGGATCCATAATCACCTGGAAGAGGGCCCCTGAGCATGACAGTGGGGATTTATCTTGATTGATCGGTAGGAAGATCCAGTTTGGGTGTGGCTGGGTTTTTCCCGAGAAAGTGATCTTGGGCAGTATAAAATGGAGAAAAAGTGTGAGGGAACACTCATGACTCTTTGTTTCTCAACTCTACATCGAGCTCCCTTCAGCTCTTGTCACTGGGATTCTCCCCTCCCCAGAGACTGTGCTCCTACTGTGAGCCAGAGGTTGTGCTCCTACTGTGAGCCTGAACACCTTCTGACTTAGGTTGCTTTGTTGGGGTATTTTATCACAGCAACAGGAAAAGAACTTAAGGTAGTGGACAACAGGAATTCAAAGAAAAGGAGTCGTGAATGGTGTCTTTTGTTTTAAAGATTCATTTATTTATTATACGTAAGTACGCTGTAGCTGTCTTCAGACACTCCAGAAGAGAGCAGCAGATCTCATTACGGATGGCTGTGAGTCACCATGTGGTTGCTGGGATTTGAACTCAGGATCTTTGGAAGAGCAGTCAGTGCTCTTAATCACTGAGCCATCTCTCCAGCCCCAAAATGGTGTCTTGAAAAGAGAAAATCTGAGAGTCCAGGTCTGGCACTGTTTATGTCCTAGCTCTCCTCATCCTCTTAGCTGGCTGCATCCATGCCCAGCACACAGTTTGGTATTGCAGCAATTTACTTAATCAATAAATTTAATTCCCTTAAAATGAGTTCAAGTCCTTATACTGTTGTTGTGATCAAAAAGCACCAGCCAATGCAGGCTTAAAAATCTCCAGGGAGGTAAATGCCTTTTATGTACAGTAGATTACTGGGGGAGGGGCACAACATGAAGACTCATAAAGACAGGATGCTTTGCCAGCTTAGCACATCTAGACAGCAGTGTCTTCCTGAGCTGTGACACTCCTATCTTGTATGTACTTCAAGCAGTGTACATTCTCTGGAGATTAGTCAACTCGTTCCTGGGATCTCAGTCACCTACTCTTGTGACAGGGACATGAAACCTAAGGAAAATGTGTAGGGTAAGAAACTAAGCAGCTGAAAATATCCACCTGAGAAAATAAAAGGTTCATTACTATCTTCTCAGTGTTACCCTAGTGACTCAGAGCCCTGCGTTAGCAAGACCATCCCACACAAACAATATCAGGATCCTGCACAGGGATGGCATGAGAGATGTACACCGAGAAAATGTCTCTTTAGACTTCTTTGGTCATTCCAATGGTAGAGGGACGGGGAGAGGGAGAGGGAGAGGGAGAGGGAGAGGGCTGCTTTTGGACGTTGTACATCGTGGTGCGGAGCCTAGTGCGCACCACGATGTACAACGTCCACAAGCAGACGGGGAGGGGGAGAGGGAGAGGGAGAGGGAGAGGGAGAGGGAGAGGGGAGGGGGAGAGAGAGAGCTAGATAGAATCTTCATTTAGAAATTGATGCCAAACGTATTCAGAAATCTAAGGGTTCTTGCTAGGGTGAGCTAAACAGTGATTTTATGGTATGCCTACAACAAATTATTACCACTAGTAAAGACCCCAGGTTTACAATTGTTTATTTTGTAAGTGTAGCAGACTTGCAGAAATCTCGAATGTCATTTTTATTAATCTTTACTTTTCTCTACTCTATTTCTGAGGGTCAGAAGAAAAAGGTCTGACATCTTCATTAAAACAGAAGTGGAATACAAGCCTAGGTTAGCCTAAGATGAAGCTACAGGGTCATGTATACCTGCCAATTTATTGGGTCTGTTAAAGTAAAAGGCAAGTAATTCTCAGCAAAGGGTGTGTTAAAAGACGCATGCACCACGGGGTGTGCGCTGTGTAGACTGCTACACGTGGACTGGAGACCATTTGAAATCAGCCTAAACACACAGCAACGCAGTGTACTGAAACACTGCACCTCCCTTTGCCATCTCGATGAGGGGGACCCCAACCCTCTCAGTGTCGGAGAGTGGGTGAAGATTCTCATTCTGAGCCACTGGCTTCTGTATATCCCATGCTCTGCAGGTGTGTGCACACATTCTGCAACCAGAGGCTTTTGACAATGTTTGGAAAATAAGAATTAAGGGCCAGGGAAACACTGCTTGACCACATTGATTGAATGGCCTTGAGAAGCCTTAGAACTCTAGGAAAAGGCCTACTGAGACCTTTAACGTCATCACCAACAGCAACAACAGGATTGGTTCTTGGCTTGATAGATTAGAAATTAGGTAGCTCTAAGAAAAATTCATAATTTCTCTGAGGACTGGATAATTTATTAGAAACTCTAACTCATTATAATAGATGCTCTATTTATATTAGCTGACTACAGAATTCACTTTGCCAAGACAATCTATGGAAAGAAACAGCATGGGCTGATGAGAACAAGTGACTTGGAAAACTGTATCTAATTTACTCTAACATTCACCAAGTTCGTGAACTGAACATCTCTAAGTCATTGGTGTTTAACTCTAAAATAATAACACTTACCACTAAGTCCGTTGTGAGAAGTAAATATGTTTAAAAGCAAGTTCCTGATAAGTGTTAAATAAATAAATCCTTAAGTCTATAATAAAGGCTTCATTATTGTTGATAGAGATATTAGTCAGTAAGGGTCAGAAGGAAAAGCTATCGTTGAAGACTCCTTATGTGGGGAAAAGACAGGAAAGGAACCACACAATTGAAAAAGACTCTCTAATTTCCTATCCATCAAGAAAGGAATTTGCTAGCATGGGCGAGGACAGTGTTAGCCTTCCCTCATCTCAGGAGTGCAGCGGGATGGAAACCATGACCAGGCCCAATCCAAACGAAGAAACGAAGATACGGACAGGAATAACATTGGGAGCAACACAGGATTTGTTTTGGCAAAAGAAGAGATTTCTGATTGTTTTGGTTTTCTTCTCTTGGAGCCAGTCAGCATCTGGCTTTAAGAAACTTGGGCATGGTCACCATATGTCCTACACTTTTCTAGAGCAATCTCAATTTAAAATTTTGAGAAATGTCACCTCTAAAGAACTCTGGGCTTTGTAAGACCATGGGTCTTGCTTGCACTTCAGAAAACATGGTCAGTATGTCTACAGACCTCAGGATCTAACAGGGTCTAGACAGAGAATGCAGGAAAATAGGGTACAGAAAAGCTGGGGTGTTTCTTCCCTGTGTTAGTGTAACTCCTCACATTCAATAATAACTCTAGCTTGGTGCTTTACTCTAAAGCAGCAAGGTGGTGTGTTTACAGGGCAACGGTGACAAGTCCATTGTTTTCGAAGAGTCAGACAGACTTCAGGCACACTCTGTTAACCTTCTACCGAGAGAGCAGATGGAGCCAGTGGGACGGCTCAGAAGGTAAGTGCCTATTGTGCAAGCATAAGAACCTGAGTTTGATCCCCAGAACCCACATTTTATGAAGCCAGTGTAGTGGATAGTACCGGTAATCTAGCACTGGAAAGGCAAGAGGCAGGAGACCTCTGGAGCTTGCTGGCTGTGGAGTGTGAGCACCAGGTTCAATGAGCAACACCTGTCTCCAAAAATAATGTCAAGAACAGTCGAGAAAGATGCTTGCCATTGGCCTCCACACAAGCATACACACAACTCTATACGCATAAAGACTGTACCATCAAAAAAAAAAAAGGGCAAAGGAGGGATGGATGTCACAACAGTAACTATTGGGGCTCATAAGTTCACTGAAAGTTTTAGCATGCACAACATGGCTGGATGTTTGGCATGCAGTAGTTTATCCAGGACTTGAAATGGCCTTGGAATGGGACACTGTTATCCTTCCCTGCTTTTGTGGAAATGGACTCAGGGAGACTAAACACCTTGCTGAGTGTCACCCAGCTGGCTAGTGACTAAGCTGGGACAGAAGCCAGGCTTACTGCGGGGTGTCTCACTATGTAGACTCATCATACATTTCAAGTATGTAATTTTTAGACAAGAAGATTGAGGGTCAGCGCCTGCAATTTCTGGGGTAACTGTGGAGCTCTGGGAGTAGCAGGCAGGCTCCCACTCACAGACGAATAATTCTCTCAAGGAGTTGTTTTTCAAATTGGAAAAAAATATCTTGAAATCAGAAATCCACTCCATGAAAGTAAATGAATCTGGTTGGGATTATTTAAGCTCTACAAGCCCAGGAGTGCTGGGGGTTTGGCTACACATTATGTTCTATTTTTCAAAGGTTCTGGGAGAGGCAAAACTCAAAACATGTTTCTGCACACAATTACCCACTTTAGTTTCAAACCCATGTGTATTTCTAGAGGAACTGAATGCCCTGAGCCTGTTTCTTATTTTGGAGAATGCCCCTCCTGTGAATGTCTTCAGACAGGGCAGGCTAAAGCACACGGCAGAAGCCTGTGGAAGCCAGCCGAAGGGCCCAATTCAGCCTGTGGTGAACACAGAGAAAAAAGCAAGCAGCGTATCTACCCTAGACTTTGCTGCCCAGTGAGTCAGGTCAGTTTCTTAGGTAGGAACTGAAGGAAGAGATGGCAAATGGGTGCCTGCTGTGCAAGCCTTTGTTCTTGATGCAGGACACCACCTCATCCTTAGGAAATAATTACACCACAGTATGGGAGGACAATGTTCCATAGACACACAGAGATGGAAATTCGTAAGGCCAGCCTTTAGTGGTGGTATCTAGCCATGTATTTCTGGATAACAAATTACCAAAAATTTAGTATCTTAATATGTCAGTCAAGATCTTGGAGAACAGTCAGCTGGAGAAGTCTTTCCTTCCATGTAGTTCCAAGAGCGGTCACTGAGTAATCTTCAGCTCTGGGGGATCATTTATCTATAAGATGCATGGTGGCTTTACTATCTTTTCCCTTGGCTTGCTGGGAATGACCAGGCTCTGTTAGTCAAAGCAGATATAAATATCTCCAGACTCAATAAGAAGAGATGAATGTATGCCTTGTTTCTTGGGAGAGGGATAATTAATGTGTGGCTGTGTCATCTCCACACATCCACAATCATCGCTAGCACCATCTGTTATTTAATATACTCTTTACCCCAAATTCACTTACCTCCTCCTTTGTAAATGCCCCAACCAACCATAGTTATCAGGTTTAGGCCTAGGGTCTGGTGTCTTACCAACACAACTAACCCAGAAGTCACCAAGTCTTGTCAGGTCCACTTCCTTAGATGTGGCTGCTTTAATCCTGAGTGCCTGTAAGTGGAAAGGATTTGTTTTCTATCTTCATCCCCACAGATGCCCAATAGACAATGACGGGATGTAAGAAGAAAGGCAAGCACACACACGCACACAGCTCTGCTTGAGCAGGTGCTTGCTTACTGTTTCATAGCACTTAAGGTCAGTCAGGATCGTGCTTTCCTTTGACTAGGGTTTAATCACGTGCCCTGCCTGACTCAGCAGTCCGTTCTCCAGGCTCTTGGTTCCCTCCTCCCCTCTGAATCCTGCTCGCCCGTGTCTTCAGTCAAGCACATCTCTCACTATGCTTCCTACGCGCGGGAGTTCTGAGATCCAATCCTGACTTGACGCACTGTCTCTGTGCCTTCTCATTCACACTGACAGAATGCCCTTAAAAGCTTTATGAGTTTCAGATCAGGCTTGCTTAAGCTGCTTCATCAAAACATCTGAGGGAAGATGATTAACAAACAACAGAAATCTCTTTCAGGTGAGTTTAATGCTAGTAGGTCCCATATCGGGTAAATGCTTCTCTCTCTCTCTCTCTCTCTCTCTCTCTCTCTCTCTCTCTCTCTCTCACACACACACACACACACACACACACACACACTCACACACACACACACAGTGGAAAGCAAAAGGGAGGAAACCTATTCTATTAATTCCTTTGATAAGAGCTCCAGGACTTTGGGGTCACTTTGAGGCAATGCTCATGGGATTCTTAGAAACACAACATCAACCTGTGAGTGCCATGAGCTATGCCCACAAGGCTCTTAGAGACCTCTTTACTTACCAAACAGGCTGTGCGAGTCAAGATAAGTCACACGCAAGGGATGGGATGACACTAGGATCTCAGACTGCTTCACTCCCTTGCTGCTGCCTTTATAGAGCTTGCTGGAAGGCAACGCTGACTTCACTGTGGATGCAGGTGCTGACACAGGGACTCGGTGTCATGGAATGTTCAAAGCAGCTAAACTTCTTATTTGAAGCTCAAGGCTCTAAGAGAAGGAATTCAAGCAAGGACAGTAGAAGATGCCAGTCCTCTGATGATCTGACCCCAAGTCACTTGGCATTTGTCCATTGCTTTCATTTGAGTCACAAGCCCAGTCAGATTTAAAGGAAGGGGACTTTGACTCCTCCACAGGAGTGTCAAAGAATTTGAGGACATATTTAGATCACACCAAGCTTCCACAGGAAGATCCTTCCACAGAAAGGGAAATTTAGGATAAAGCCCGGGGTAGAGCGTCTTGGAAAGCTGCTCAAAGAAGACATCAGAGGCAAACAGACAGACATACAGACAAACTTCTTGGGGCTGAGGTGGCAAAGTATAGTCACAAATGAAGAATCAACCCTGTGGAAGAAGGTTTTCAGAACTGCTCTCAGAGTTAAGAATAACGAGGAATTAATTCTGGGATCCAGAACCCTCTTGGACTCCCATTCACCTGTGGCCCTCACCATAGTCTGAAGAGTAGTTTACTGGAGTCCAGAGGAAATGTCCATCTGGAGTAATGGCTCTTTGTAGACTAGGCCCTGGATCTAGAATCAAGCTTGCCATAAGCATCAGGAACTGTGTGTACACAAGAGCAGACTAAAGGGGCTGTTTCAGAGGAGTAGAAGGAGGTCGGGCATGAGGGCTGAGGTGTTTGATGCTGGAGAAGGAAGCCTCCTGTGGTGTGGGGTGAAGAGAAGGGAGCTGCACAAGAGCTCCAGGCGTGCCAGTGCCTGACCATTTGGACTGGGAGTCTGAGGCCTCTGAGAAGCTGAGCCAGGCCCTTCCAGATCACTGCAGGAGTTACATTTGCCAAGGCTTTCAGGCAGGGAAGAATTGAAGGCACATCAGAGCTTGATTTACAACCTGACAAGGGAGAACCAAGCTCCCTTTATGCTAATATCCTGGGGAGCTGTAGTGCAGGCTGACGAGTTTATACTTTGTCCTGTGGGCAATACGCAGCCATTAGAGGATTGCCCTCTGACAAGCGGTCTCTATTTACTGGCGTTTCACAGAATCTGCAAGGCTGCCTGCTACCTACCCTGGTACCCTGCATCACTTTGCGTGTGTTGCTAACATTTAAGTTTCAAGACAGTACTGAAAACATTCTGAAAGAGGGTGGGACAGAGTTAGGTTGACACTTTAAAAACTGGAATGTCCCCCAGAGGTGGGATCCTGTGGTGAATGTTTGACCCTTAGCTGGTGGTGCTATTGGGCGACCGTGGGACGTCAAGGAGGGTAGTGCTCACAGAAGGAAGTAGGTCACTGGCCATGTGCCCATCACAGGCCCAAGAGCAAAGGGCTGCATTGTTGAAACTCAAACCCAGAGTCTTCATAAGTTTACTCCTTTGGGTATTTTGTCAAAGTCTCTGAAAGCAAGATATGTGGAAGACTCTAGAAGTAATAAGAGGTGTTGAATAATACCCCCAGTTTATGGCGATTATGCTGGCGATAACAGCAAAGAAGCCCAGAGGTAGGAAGCTGTGTCTAAAACACTGTTGCAGTATTTTCAATGTTACAGTAAGGGTCCATCTCCCACACCCTCTTTGACATCCTGACAGCAAACTGTAACTTCCTCATCCCTCTGTGGGAAATATCTGTGTAGACATACAAATACTCCTTAACAGAAGTACATTGATAGTTATGCACAAAAGGATTAAATTATTCAGTGCAGGTTGCCTTTATTTGGTTGAGGGAGCTGTCTTGGACTGAAGGTCTTTAACATGGTCCACAAAACCCTGCCTCGCCTATGTGCTGAGCCCTCTCAGGCTCTCTGCTTCGGTTACACTGGCTTTCTTACTTGACCAAATGGCCAAGCACTGCTTTCCCATCTCATGTCCCCCCTCACCCCTACATTTGTCATTCTCTAAACTCCTCCTCCAGCACTGCAGCTTTGATTGCCATTATCAACTCGGATTAAATCTCACTTTTCCAGATGAGGTGTCCCCTGACTATTTAGTCTAAAGCAGAGTCAGACCCCAGCACGGCCATTCCACTTGCTTCATAGTTAACACGATACCTTAAAACTGTGCACCCTGAGCGCGTGCACAAGTTCATGTGCGTATTTATGTATATATGTGTGTATGTGCACGTGTGCATGTGTGCACACACACTCACCTGCACAAGCATCCACAATAGATTGAAGTGAAGGGAAGCAAGACCAGTTCTGAGATGGCGGATAAGAACGCACAGAGATCAGAAAACGGTTATGTGAACACGTGTCTCCAATTCAGAAGTCATGAGGTGTTTATTGCTTCCCACAAGTTTGAAGGCCCATGTCTGGGCTTGAGTTGGCTCCATGTTAGGAGAAAGACCCCGAGGAGCCAGGATGGGTGTTAGAGAAAGAGCCCTAATCAAGTCTGGTTCTGGAGCTATGAGGCTTGGGCAAGTCACTCAACTCTTGTGGAAACCGCCTTCTTGTAAATGTCTGCTCCCTGAGCTCAGCATAATTAGCTTGTTGTTCCCGAGTTGAAGGGATTTCAGAAAGAGGGACACTAAGCTCCTTCTCTATATGTTCTGCTCAGTGCTATTTGGGCATCTAGAAATATTGGAAGATCTAGATACCAACTGAGAAGAAAAGCAAGCCAGGTGTTATAGAGAGGTGTCTGATTAGGGGTCCAAGAAAGGAAATGTACGAGGGAAGTTGGACTGGAGAATTTAAGACTAATGTCTGTCTATAGTCTTTGATGATATGTTATGGCAAAGATTTTCTTGGTAAAAGTATCACAGAGAATGATAAATTTTCTGCAACTGGACATTCTCTGTGCCCTAACTCCTCTGTTACACTCTTTGCCTGGCTTAGATACTAACACAAACTTCATAAGAATAGCTTCCCTAGGCAGCTTCCTGCCCGTGCCTGGGCTCATTGCCTGTGTTAGTCCAGGTATGACTTCCATTCTCCCCATTGCACCCCTTGTACTGTAATCATTACTCACCTGAGATTCACACTAACACTAAGTTTTTTGGGGACTGGTATTGTGACATTTGTATCAGATATGTGACTTAATGCATGGCACAAACTGGAGAAATAGATAATAGATAGATGGATGGATAGATAGATAATAGATGAATAGATAGATGATAGATGGATAGATAATAAATGACAGATAGATGATAGATTGATAGGTAATAGACAGATGATTGAAAGATGATAAAATATAGATTGAGATTCCTAGCCTATGACTGGTGACCCCTTTGGGGGTCTAATGGCATTTTTATAGTCACACATCAGATACTTATAATTCATATCAATAGCAAAATTTAGTTATGAAGTAGCAAAGAAAATAATTTTATGGTTGGGGGTCACATGGCACATAGTTAAAAGGCATTCCAGATGTTGGGGGCTGATTGTGGGAAAAGATCAGCTCTCATGAGTCAATATTACAAACATGTTTTATAAGTTTTCTTGAATAGCATATGCTGGCTAGTTTTTTGTGAACTTGACAGAAGTTATAGTCATCTAAGAGGAATGACCCTCAATTGAGAAAATAGCTCCACAACACGAGGAACTGCATTAAAGGGTCACAGTGCTAGGAAAGTTGGGAATTACTGATACAGAAGATAAATAAATGATAGGTGAACTGATAGATGTCAGATAGAATAAGGTTGATGATCAACAATAAAAAAATAGATGATAGATGATAAAAGATAGATGATAGATGATTGACACATGATAAATAGATACATAGACACATACATAGCTAAATAGATGATAGATAGATGGATAGATGCATAGACACATACATAGCTACATAGATGATAGATAGATAGATACATAGATACATAGATGCATAGATGCATAGACACATACATAGCTACATAGATGATAGATAGATATATACATACATAGATACATAGACACATACATAGCTACATAGATGATAGATAGATAGATAAGTTCTATTTGAAAACTCATCTGAAATGAAAGAACTGAAAATAGATCTGTCAAGAGAATGGCTTTTTCTTCCATCCAGGGAAGCAGACATGCAGAGCTTTTTCTCAAGCTGGCTGCTAGGGCAGCTTGTGACTATATCACGAGCTTTCCTTGAACTTCCACAGAGTTTAGCTCTTGCTTCTTGGAGCCTGAATAAGCAAGAAGAAAAGAAGCCTGTAACTCACACCAAAGAAAAGTCTGTTTGTTCTCAAGACACAGAGCATGTTGTTCAACGGAGCGAGTTCATCTCTGCATTCTCTTGGAGCCTGCAAGGGTCAGAGCAGCAAAGGCCTTAGAAGCTAGAGGTTCAACTTACAGCCACTCAGCTGCCTCAGGGCAGCATTAACTTGGGTAGTTGCTTTTCTTTACTTCCTTAGTTAAATAGACTGAGAAGATGATTGTTATAACTGAGAGATAGAAAGAGAGAGAGAGTAAGCAAAATAGAAATGAAGATGAGGTCAATCATTCTTCAGAATGGAATTTATTAGGAGAGAGCCTTGAAACTCTGGGGTGAGTGGTAAGGGGTGGGGCAAGCCATGAGGGTAGTGACAAGTCAAAACTCTATAGCAGGGGAGCATCATATCAGGGACAGTGTGGTCGAGCCTTGGAGACGGGGGG
>NC_034599.1:9441045-9451316 GCF_900095145.1 Mus pahari | reverse complement strand
GGGAGGGAGGGAGGGAGGGAGGGAGAGAGAGAGAGAGAATTTTCCTTCAAAAGTGTGGAGGTATTGAGGTGGGTGAACATTCTGAACTTCATGAGAATATTAAAAGACAGATTAAAGTTAAAGAGTGAGGAGAGAGCCTTCATGTACAACTTGATAAAGAGACCTAAGGGAGACAGAGAGCAAGCCTTCAGAGAAATCTCCCCAACTAAGGGAATTTTCCACACCATTTGGTTTGGGCCAGTCAATTCGACTCCTGACAGGTATGGAGCCAGGTTCTGGGCAGGACCATAATTTTATCTTGCAGCTGAGAGGGCAAGGGGCAGGGTCTGCTCTCTCCTTGGAGATGTGTGATGTGTGTCCTCTAAACTTTATGGCAATGGCCCATTGGTGTGAGGATGGTGGCTGCTAGAGGCTCTGTGATTTGTCTCCTGTCTCTCTGTCTCTGTCCTTCCTTCTCTTGGTCACCAATGCCTTTGTGGCAAAGATAACCAGCTCGAATGAAAAGTAGCTCTCATCCTGTCCTGGAGCTCAGTTCCCAGACAGCAAGAAAAAGAACCTCAAGTAGTCAAACCTACTCTAGGTAATTAGAAGCCAGGAATTCTAATCCGTGATTTAATCTGCCTGCTTCTGAGGGATAGAGTCCTGTGAGCCCCTTGACATGTGGGCCCAGTTGCAGAGACTTACGTTCATACAGCCTGGCACAGCATATGACCAGGTAAATGAGAGGAAAAAGTCCCCTTTAAAAAGTCCTGAGTGCCAAGACTAATGTCCAAGAATAATTATTAGGATATTACTTACAAGATTTAATGTAGGGAAATCCTAAACATACACACACAATAAGAATCTCTCCCCCATATATATATATATATATATATATATATATATATATATATATATGCATATATATATATATGCATATGTATGTATATACATATTTAATACAATGTTCAACACATTATGTTAAAATAAAGTATGTAATGATAGATGTCAAATGAGAAAAATGTGTTAGCATTTGTAAGAGAAAAAAATTATTTGATTAGGGATAATTTTTTCTACTTGATATTAAAAATATATTTTCCTAAATTTTCAACAATAAACACGTCTACTTTGTATAGGCAAAATTAATAGCATTTAAACTAAATTATTGTTATTATTACTATTTCTTATTATGCTGCACTACATGAAAAAGGGCATAGCAAGGGGGATTGTTCTTAAGCAGTTTGTAAACCAAATGTCTCTTATAAGCAACAAACATATGTGATGGGGAGCTGAGAGATTAGCACAGTGTGCCGCCAAGCTCACACTCACTGAGGGCCACCCAGAGACAGTGTGGCTCCAGTGTTCAAAGCCTTGGTGTTGTTGGATACTGTTCAACTGTGCTGTCTTTCTCTCTTTCTGGAGTCTGCACTTTAGCTCTTCTCTGCAGTGAGATCACAGAGGCCTGTGGTCTGAGGCGCTCCAGGCAGCAGGAAGGGCATCGAGGCATGTGCTTCTAGCTTTAGATTCGCTTAGAAGTCTCCACCTGGAACTACAGCTTTGTCAGCCGCTGACAAGCTCCAACTGGCTTAACTTTAGCATAGGAGCAAGGATGATTTGAGGAAGATTACCTGAGTAAACGGTTATTCAACCAACAAACGTTTACTGAGCACTTATTTTCTACTGTCATATAGACACCGTCTACCAGAGTCAAGTCTGTCTTTAACACAGTGTGAAATCCAGCAGTCTGGGCGCTCTCTCTCTCTCTCTCTCTCTCTCTCTCTCTCTGTAAAGGAATGGCTTCTATATGGACAGAATGCAACAGTGTAGGTGCAAACAGGAACCATCTCAAATCACAGTCCTGCTCAGTAGGTAAGGGCGCCTGCCACCAAGTTTAATGAACTAAGTTCAATTCCAAAGCCCTGCATGGTTGGGGACAACTGACTCCTAAAGCTGTTCTCTGACTGTGGGTGGCATATGCACACACGAGATCGAGACATGCTGAAAGCCTTTTTAAAATCACCCTGAATATGGTACAAGCGGTGCTGTACAAGTTAAACAGAGGGACGAGCAGGTAGTTCCTGAGCTAAGACAGAGAGAAGGCAGCCCAGGGCAACGCAGTCACAAGGCACTGAGCACAGTCACCCAGAATGTACGACTCAGTAGCTCTGAAGTTGCAAGGCTTTGTGTGCAGGCAGAATACACTCGGATTTTAGTGGCACACACTGGGAAGGTACCTAAGAGAACTAACCGCTCTTCCAGAGGACTGGAGCTCAGTTCCCAGCACCCACATGCAGCTCACAACTGCCTGTTACTCCCATTCCAGAGAACTCCAACGACCTCTTCTGGCCTCTAAGGCCACATTTGGTACAGAGATGCACATACAGGCAAAACATACATACATGCAAAATAAAAATAAATTCTTTTAAAAGTTTAATTGCTGACATAAACACTTTAAAAATGGTTACTTAAGGCCAGGCACTGGTGGTACATGCCTTTAATCCCAGCACTTGAGAGACAGAGGCAGGCAGATTTCTGAGTTCGAGACCAGCCTGGTCTACAGAGTGAGTTACAGGACAGCCAGGGCTACACAGAGAAACCCTGTCTTCAAACAAACAAACAAATAAGTTTACTTAAAACATTTTAGAAACTGTTATTAATGGATAGTTGAGGTGGCCTATTATATTAGTACACTAAATCGTGTAACAAAAACTGTCTTGCAGTTTCTGGTTCTAACAGAAAAACATGTCATGGCCATCAGAATCTTCTCACATCATTTAACTGTGGCATTTTTTTAAACTACCATTCTCTTCATTCTATAGAGATAGATGAAGCACGGGCCATGTGCCCACAGCAACTTGCACACATAGAACACACCAGCAAGGGTTGCCATGGAAACCAGGGTGAGGTATTTGTGGGTTAAAGGAGTCGTGTACAGGTCCTAGTCCGTGGACTCAATCTATTTGACAGTGCTGGGACTGCATGTGGCTTCTTTCCTGTGGACATCGCAAATCTGTAATCTGTTTCCATGAACAAGATAACACCATCAGGAATAGTGGCAGAAGTGAAAGAGCAGTTGATCCCGAGAGATGGACACAGAAAGAAAGTGGCTTCAAATGTACCAACAGGAGGGCACAGGTTTGCTCTCTGTCCAACCACAAAGAAACTCAACCAGGCCTCTTTAACCCAGTATCAAGTACTTCAGCCTCAACAGCAGCTTTGTGGACACCCCAAACCCACTAACACTGTTCATTCTCTAGCACTACAGTTACCGTCCACATGCAGCCACTCAGCACTTGAAATACAGCTTGGCTAACTTGACATATGCTGGAGATATAAACTACAGACAGAATTAATAATTGCACAGATATAGATGCAACTTATTGCAATGATAGTCTGAGAATATTGTATTACCTAACATCTGCTGTTAAAATTAATTTCCCCAGTTTCCTTTTATTGTTTAATGAGATTGCTAGACATATTAGCATCACATCTGCAGCTGGTCAGAAAGGAGTCTGCCAGTCTCAGCTAGATCGTATGCTCCTTTCTCCTAGTCTAGACAGCAAGCTCCTCATTCATTCACTGTAGGATGGGAGACCCCACATCCTGGACCCCACAGACAGGACCTTGCACCAATTCTGACTATAAACCATGACAGAGACCAAGCCATAAGACATCAAAAGATTTTAATTGGCTAAAACACTCATCTGTAACACAACTGAGGAGCATTTGCAAACTACAGCTGAACCTACCTACTTATTTCCTAAAACTGGTAAACAACACTATCACACTGAGCTGACATTAATTGGATTTGGGTCCTTGCTATTATAACCAAGTGCAAAATATTTACCAGTCCTGTGTGTTTTGGCTTCTGGCATAAAGACTGCTTTCAGAGAGAAATGAGTGAGGTCAGCATTCTTTTCTCCCAGGCAAGCATAAACGGGTGGGTGTTGCCTGTCCGCAAGTAGGCATTCCACTGTGTCTTCCAGAATACCACCTGACAGACCATCATAACCTCTTCATACACAGTTAATCTGAAAGGTCAAAGCCCTCATGGCTGAAGAACCCAGCACTGGATCAGAGGGACTTTCTCTCGGTTGCTGCTTTCTCTGTTGACCACTGTGTAATGGTAGGCGAGTCACAGGATTCTCCAAAGCCTCGTAGGCATGTTTTGTAGACAGTGCCTCCATACAGTTACCAGGAAGATTCTGATCAGCGAGTGCAAACACTCAGCACTTTGTGCACCATACCACCAGCATCATTGCCCACGAGGCTACTAGCTCCTTGGGGGTAGGACCATGCCTTCATTCAGTTAATACACAGTAGTTCTTATTGAGGGGAGGGTGCTAGGGATGTGGAAGGAGTAAGCCACCCTGATCTTGGAGTTGATGACTTATGATCTAGAGGAAGAAGGCACTCATAGTCTACAAATAATGTATCATTTCAGCAATGCTCAGTGCTAAGAAGGAAGGCAGTGTGGGCTGAGAAAGAGGCTGAAGCTGGGCATGGCAAGAGAAACCTTCCTAAGCAGAGATTCAAACAAGGTGCAGAAAGAAGGTCTCGAAGGTCTGAAAACAGCTTGTTCCAGGAGGAGTGCGTGGCAGAGAACAGTCATGCTGGGGAAGAGCACGGGGCTTTGAGGACAAGAACGGACAGGCCTGGGGTAGCTTGAGCACAGTTAAAAGGTATGATCAGACTCCTGACTCATTGAGATGGAAATTGTCAGTGACCCTGACCGGAGTTGAGGAAGGTTAGAGAGATGTGAGTGGAATGTCTTAAACCAATGTAGGAAGCTAACAGCTAGACAGATATGTAACTATGGATGGAGGAGCTTCAGTTAAAAACGGCAGAGAAATGTACTGGCAGCCAAAGATGCCACACTGGAGTGAATTCCACTAATGGGAATCACTTTGCAGAGGACAATCAGTCAATGCAGGAGAGGGAGATAATTTAATGGTGACTATGGGAACAAATTCCTGAGTCAAGGAAAGAAGAGATGAACCAGTTCATGCTCCTGTTTTCTCTCCAACAGGAATGTGGGAGAAATATGCGTGTCTGGACACAAGCAGGGCCATCAGTTTGGTGGTGAGTATCTAAAGAGAGATCTGCTGCCCTCCATTGCACGGCGCCAAAAGGGAAGAGGCGGGAGCAAAGAAAGACAGTCACAGCCCCCATCTTACCTCCTACCCGGGAAGCAAAGCCCGAACTGGGGTTGCTGGAAGTTTTCACTGACTTGCCAGAAGGGTTTAGGGTACACGACTGGCAGGAGCGCAGTACCCTAATTCTCCTCTCGCTTGGCTTCCTCTCGCCTCCCCTGGGTCTTCTCATTCTCTCCTGCACCTACTGAGTTCTGCTCATCTCTTGACAGGTGAGTTGAGGCCACCAAATGTTTCTTAAGTGTTTGTTTTCTCAAATTTCTATGCACAGTACATCTGTGAGGAGCTGACTCCCTCAACGGACCCTGGCCCTGAGGAGGATATACCATTGTCCAAACATCTAGAAAGCAACCAAGAGAAGATACAAGAGAAGGTAGGTCCCAAGGGTAAGAACAGCAGCAAGAGCTCTATTGTGAGGGCCTTGGACTTGTGTAGTACCAGGAAAGGCGAGTCCTACTGGAGTCTTCGTTCCCTCAGAGCTCTGCTCCAGCATCTGGGCTGAGCATCCTCCACTTTTAAAGTCCTTTTCCATTTCTTCCTCCTCACTTCAAAGACATCTTCTCTGGTCCCCTGTCCTGTGTGTGTGTGTGTCTCTGTGTGTATGTATCTGTCTGTGTCTGTGTATATGTGTGTGTTTCTGTGTGTGTATGTTTATATATGCATACATGTACAAATAAGCGTGCACATGTGGCCTATGTGGATGTCAGTGATCAACTTTGAATGTCTTCCTCTATTGCTCTTCACCTATATTCTCTCTCTTTAATCACTATTGCTACATGTCGTGCATACATATTCATGTAGAAATATACAACCTGCTGAGTTCATCTGGTGTTGCTGGCATGCATGGCTAGTATTGGATAAACAACCAGGGGCTTCGCTCTGGGGAATGATTCTCCCTCTCTTGGGAAACATTAACTGCCCATAGCTCTTCATCTACACATCCTTATTTTGAGGCAAAGTCTCTCACTGAACCTGAAGTTCACTGATCCAGCTAGCCTGGCTGGATGGTAAATGTCAAGGGTCCTTTTGTCTTCACTTCCCAGAACTGGAATAATACATGTGTACCACCATGCTGATTTTTTCCTTGAGTACCAGAGTTCCAAACTGATCTCTGCATGCTTGCGATAGCAAGCACTTTTATCAGCTGAACCATACTCACAGCCTATGGCTCTGTCTTTTGGAAGGGTGTGTAGCAATGTATTTCCCAGAAGCCCAGTGCTATGTGCTTCCTTCTGAAAAGGAGACTTGTGTGTGTATTAGCAGTACATCTCTTTCTGATGCCAAAGCAGAGCTGGGGATGAGAATTCGTAGTCCCCAGAGCCTTATTCTCCTGGATGCTGGGCCCAGGCGTCAGACACGTTATGCAATTGTGGACAGGTTAGAGATGAAGGTGAAGCCAGGTTCATAACTTCATCCTGATTCTTCCAGTGCAGCTAGCTCCTCAGGGTTCTGCTGAGCATGCAGTCTCATCTGAAATTCTCGAATCCAGCGAAGAGCTGGAGCTACCATTCCCCTCAGGAGGCTGTGGGCAAAGCAAACATGCCGCCTGGCATGCTGACTGGAGGAACACGGGGAGAGTTGCAGGGCAAATTGCCAACTGGAGCAAGAGGAACATCAGGCTGGAGATTTGCAGAATTCCAAAACACAGCAGTATCAAAAAGAGCCCTGGTTTGTGTTTCGCTCAAAAGCAGAGCAAATATTTGCTGTATTCCCTGGTGGCTATAATGTCTAAAACACTGGGTGGGAAGGTCCACCTTCATCTGTGCAGGGTCTGCCACAAAGCCCAGCTAGTGAAGGCTTTGTCTCCTCTCTTCCACTCTCTTTCCTCTCCTCTCTTTCCTAATCCAACCAAAGCGGTTCCTCAGAAGAAACCCACAGGCTTGAAACATCACGGTAAAGTTTATATGGAAAAACGCCCTCCTATTTTCAGTTCTGGTCATTTTGAGATGAGAATGAAGGTGCCTACATTTTGTGTGTGCTGACTCTGCACTGCTGGATTTACCAGCATGACAGCTCAGAGCTGCAGCCAAGGGTGAGATCATGCAGTATTTTTTTTTAACCTTTATGAGAGTTGAGCTACAGTTGGCAAAATAGGCTGAAAGCATGGCATAAAGCAAGTCCTTCTAAAGCCTTCGCTACCTCTCACCAACTCCCCTCATCACATAGGTGAGGACAGAAACTCCCAGCCTGTTTCCAATGTTCATATTTGACATGCTGGAGATAAGAAAGGACTTGATGGAAACGAACTAAAAGTCTCACTTCTATCTTATTCTGAAACAATATAGCAAAGGCAAGAGTCTCTCTCTGAAGATGCCAAAGATCACTAACTCTAAGATACCCAAGTGTCTCAGACCCTGAGCATCTAGGGAGCCCAGCCTGGGATTTTAATCACATCATGAGGCACTGGAGGCAGCCTGAAGGCAGCCTATACTGCTACCAGCTTCCCACTTCAGTCTCTACAAGAAAAGTTGACAATTTTCTGTGATTGAATCACCAGAGAAGAGGGACAAATCATGAAAAGTGGGACTTTCTCTGTATTCTCTTCTATTGGAAGCCTTTGTTCTGAAAGTTGTGACAGCCCAGTAAACTTTCACACCATTTTGTTACAGCTGCAGTAAAAGGTCTTTGTATTTCTAAGATGTCTTCCTACCAGCTGTCTTCTGGGGAGCCAGCAGGTCACTAGAGACAAGGAAGTTAGGCTCAGGAACCTGCAATAAATGAGGCATTCTGTCAACAAATTGTGAAGCAAATGAACATAGAAGTGTATGAACTGTCCATTTGGGGTATTTGAAGATGACAATTGGAACTTGAAGACTATCATTTAAGTTTGTTCTTTCTGAAATGGAGTAGAAATGGAGAGTAATGTAAAGGAAGGCTTTAAAGTACCCATTCTCAGATCATCCAAGACCAAGATCAACCTATACACGTCTCCAAGACTCATTTTCTGTTACTATGCTAAAACACTGACCGAAATTCATGTAGTAGAGCACTGGGTTTACGTCACCTTACAGGTTACAGTCTGTAGTGAAGAGAACTCAGATCAGGACTTCAAGATCTTGGAGTGGAAATAATGGAAGAAATGTGCTTGCTGATTCATTCATTAAATTCGTCATAGATTTCAGGACCCCCTGCCTGGGAATGGTGCCACCCATAGTGGGCTGGGCTCTCCCGAATCAATTAAAAATTAAGACAATTTCTCACATACATGCCTTCAAACCAACCAGATAAAGACAATTACTCAACAACAACTTTTTACCGAAGATCTGAGGATGTGCCAAGTTAATGGCCGAGTAGGACAGAAAGTGATATGGACAGTGCTATGCTTATCTCCTTATATTGTGCTGGCTAGTTTTATGTCACCTTGATGCAAGCTATAGTCATCTGAGAGTCTGGAACCTCGATTATAAAATGTCTTCAGAAGGTCCAGCTTTAAGTAGACAAACCTGTAGGGCATTTTCTTAATTAGAAAGGGAGGGAGAGACAAAAGGAGGGAGGGAGGGAGAAAGGGAGGGAGGGAGGATCCAGCTTATTGCAGTTGAGTGGGTAGGTAGATGGTAGGTGCCTGGGTGGGTGGATGAGTGGGTGTCTAATGTATGTGGCCTACTGAGCATTACGTGAGCCCATGAAAATAATTTTGCTTGTATCATCATTTGTGCTCTGGGACATTTCTCTTTTTCCATACTAATACACATTCCAAATCTCCTCAATTTCCAATCTCTTTCTTCCCCCCTCCCCCCTCCTTTCTTATCCTAGTTTAAATTTACCCAACCATAACTAATTTACCCAACACCCAAGACAGGACAGGACACCACACGTAGTCAGTAGTCACGTAATAGAAACACAGGGTGTCCTTCTCCCACCTCACCTGCTTAGGATTAAACATCCCTTTGACTTTGGCCACTCTTTTCTCCATGCCCTCACCTCTTGGGATTTCTTAGCTTCCTGTGATCTACTTGTGAGCTCAGAAGCCTGAGCAAGCCCAGGCAGCTCCTTCTTCCAACACCAGCTCCCCATGGTGAGTCGTGCCCTCCCCATGTCTCAAAAACATCTTGCTATTTGCACAGAGGATAGAGCTCTAAGCAAAACTGGTCACCCACAGTGGGATGCCAAAGGCTTCTTCCACTCAGCAGTTTCCTTCCCACAGTCTGAGAAGCTGGTTTGGTCAGCAGGCGGGCCATTCTTCTGCATCCCCCCACCCCCATAGGAACTGCCACAATATCTTGGACAACTGATTTGTCAGCAGCCAACCTTGTACTTTGAGTTGTTTTTCCAGTTTAGATATAAATTAATACCTCTTACCCACGCTGTCACATACAGATTCCCTTGTGAGCAAGAGATGGAATGGCCTTTTCATGGTCAGAAGTCTACCTGTCCACATTACCTATGTCCCCTGAGTCCCAGTCAGATTTATTTAGAGACACCAGAGGCACTGTGCTCATCATGTCCTCTCCCTCTGCTGGGAACCTCCCTTCCTGCCAAAACTGCCACCCATGAACTGATGAATTTTTCTTTTGGAGCCTGGTAGTATGTTATCACTCCAGAGACCACTTAAGGTCTTGTCAATCCCCTCCCACCACCATTTGGATCCCCACCACCTACTAACATATGTTTAACTTGTATTTTGTCTTCCTTGATAAACTAAGAATTCCTTAACAGCTGACACTTCATCTTATAGCTGTGTATATCTACTAGCTATAGCAACATAGCCATAAAACATTAATATTAAGCAAATAGTCGAACCCTGGATGAGTTTTTAAGATGGCTTTGTAGGTTAGCTCTGTTGCCTTGCCAATCAAAGAAGAAAAATCTGGAGCTGGAGAGATACACCAATTAGAAAAATGCTTGCCTTGCAAACACAGGAGTGTGAGTTCAACCCCCAGAACCCATATGAAAAAGCCAACTGTGGCAGTATACATTTGTAATGGCAGTGCTGGGAAGGCAGAGACGGGTGGATCCTGGGGGTTAGATAACCAGCCAGCCAAGCTGACATGGTGGGCTCCAGTCTAATGAGGGACCCTGTTTCAAAAATGTTAAGGTGGACAGTACCTGAGGAGCAACAGCTGGTAACCTCTGGCCTCTACAGGGGCGGGGGAGGGAAGAGGTAGGAGAGGGGGAAGGGGGAGGGAGGGGAAGAGTAAG
>NC_034599.1:9435249-9440995 GCF_900095145.1 Mus pahari | reverse complement strand
GTAGGGGGAGGGAGAGGGGGAGGGGAGGGAGAGGGGGAGGGGGAGGGAAAAGGAGAGGGAGAGAAATTAAGAGGAAACTGATGCTCACAAAAGTTAGACCGTGCCCTGAGCATGTAGGGTAAAGACCCATACATAGTGTAGCTCTCCACCATGGAGTTGAAGGTCCCAGCAAGCTCTGCGCCCACAGAGAAAGGAGCCTCAGGAGTTAACAAGGAAACTCAGCTCAGTACAACTTAGCTGGGCTGCTTCAAACTTCTGGAGTCTGACATCAAGCGATTTGTTTTTTGACATATTTAAACTCAATAAAACTTTGGGGGGAAGTTTCCTCATGATAATTATCACAATAAAACTTCAGGCATGGCTGCTCTGAAAGTCTTTTGCAAAGCACGTGGGACTTCTTCCACAATACACTGCTCTATTGGCTGAGAAACAGTGCTGAAGATAAAGGAGGGAGAGCTTGTAATACGCACAATAGAAAACTCTTTGGCAAAATACTTGGGACCCTTTTCATAGGAATGGGTTATTTAGGCAAGGCCTAGCTCTCCAGAGAGGAAAGGACCACCAGGTTACTAAGCAAAATCTACTCCAGTCTTCTGGCTGGGCAAAGTATACATCCCTTCTGCTGCATGTTTAACATTTCTGGATACTGCACATCTGTGAGAACATGGGCCTCGTGCCCTCAGTGGAGCAGGCTCTGTAAAGGAAACACATCTAGGAAGAAACCCTTGTGTAAACATTGCTCGCTGCAAAGGATGCCATCTTAGCCCTTACCATTTAGCTGTTAGAAGAAGGTTTTAAAGGTGCCCATGTTCAGTGACAATTCCATTTCCCATGTTATGTACATGTCAAAGTTGTAAGTGTGTGTAAGGCAGCTACTCGGACATACCCACTAAGCACAAAGCATATTTATTATAAAAGAAAAAAATGTATATGGCTTTTACCAGGAGTCTCTTCATGAAAACAAGTCCCAGAAGAACTCCTTGTTCAAGGCTAGAGAATCTAGTTATTGATAGAGAGCTGTTGTGAAGGACTTAGGAGCCATGAGCACCAGAGGCTGGTTCTCATTTGTCTTTTCTACTCATCAGCTGCACAATCTTCAAAGATCAGGTTCCCTTTCTACCAAATTAACAAGCCTGAGATGATGCAAACAAGGAAACCCCTCCCACTTGTGAGGCACTCATTTATTCTCTGTATCTTGGGCAGGTATAAGTCTCTAATTTAACACCATTCATTGTAAAGAAGTGTCTCTGACTTAGCCCAGAGCTGGATTGTTAGCTGGGCTTACAGCACCAGTGTGGAATCCCCCTTCCCCTCCTCTCCACAGAGCAGGCCTCCAACCTAACAAGACAACAGTCAGGTTTCCTCACAGCATTGGCAATTGCACAGGTTGGCACATCTCGCCCAGAATGAGCTTCTGGTTCACAGGGTTCATAGTTGGCAAGATCAACAATATCCTTTCTGCTCCAACAGCCTATTTGGTGCCCTCTGGTATATTGAATGCTAGCCATCAGATAGAATGTTCCCAGCTAAAATCCAGCCTGCTTTCTCTACAGTTTACAATCAATGTGGGTAGTGTCTTCTGTAACATGACATTATGCTCTCGTTCTGGTGAGCAGCCTCAAGGATTCACAAGCATATACCTAGCAGTAGATTGGATTGATAGTAAACTTAGCCAGATCCCCTGAGTGAACTTATCCCTGCTTAGCTGTGTGATGAGCACATAGCTGCCCATCTCAGTCCTGGAGCGATGGATTGTGTTTCAAGATGATTGCATTATATATGGATTTTTGAAATTTAGCTTGGATGTGTGTGGGTTAGTGCCTTGGGTCCTCTTACTGGATAATTTGGTAAGACCCTCCCAATTAATAAATCTTTTTAGTTTCCGTTGAAGAGGAAAATAATCTAATAATAGCCTTTCTGCAAATGTTCAGTAGGAGTTGAGGTGAGAGATACAGTAAGAGAAATGTTTTTATCACTTTTGGAAAACCACAATCACACTGATGAAGCCAGGTCACTGGAATCTTGCTAGAAGCCACACCCCGGCGAGGGGCTGAAGAATGCAGATAAGTTTTCTCTCACCTGTCTGAGAGGTCTCACCGGCCTTCTGGCCTGCCTGCTGGCATTTGAGAAGACACATCACCGGGTTAAGGGTGCTGTCTGTGGCTACAGAACAGAGGGAAGCTAAGAGGCCCATAGGGGATTAAACCCATGACCTGCTCCTCATTAGTGCACTGTTCTAGCAGTCTGAGAAATAACACAGGCTCCCATGGTGTCAGCAAATACTGACCTACTTAGACAGGAGGGGTGAAAGCACAGGGTTCCCCTCTGACATCAGCACAAGCTGTCTCTGGGAATTGAAAGGACAGAGAAAGGCCTTTTACAGGGAATTTCTGGGTCAATAACTCTCATCTCTTGCTCACAGAGTAATTACTGGATTATGTTGCCCAATTACCCATACATCCAATAACTGCCCTCCACACACACACTCTTGTCCCAACAAGTGTAACAAGTATTAGGCAACACGTTAAGGCCACTTGAGGAGGCTTGTGACATTGGCTATGTCCCTACCATTATGTTGTTCTGCTTAGATTATTTCTATCACTCCCACCCTCACCTCCATCTTTTTCACTATCGTGTCTTCTGTTCCTTCTATGAATTCACAGCTCACACGCAGTCATTCCTCCTACCCTAGCAAGCTGGCCTAGAGGCTTTCAAACCTTCTGATGGCTGAACAGAGACCTGTCTGTGTGCTCAACCCCATCACAACACTCAACAGCTTGTATTCCATGATCTACACTCCTTCCTCCAAACCCTCCACTGTAAGCCTCTATAGAGCAGGGACTGGAGCAGGTAAAGCTGGGTCTTATCTGCTCTGCGCCCATGTAAAGCAGGAACACAGCAAATCTAAGTTGGATGAGTGAGGATATCTTTGATTTTAATCTTCTATATTACAGTCCCAGAATTCTGCTAAGTAGCATCTAAACATGTTAAATCGTGCTGACACCACAGCACCCTTAAAGTGGGTTTGGCACTTTCTGAGGCAGGACGAGAAAGTGCCTTAGACTCACACTACTCCGAATTGAAATCCCAGGTACTTACTAACTACCTCCCTTCTAGACTTTCTAAGCGAGAACAGCACTGACAGACCAGGGGGGTGCAGTAGGATCACGTACGTAAGAGTCCTGCTGCTCAAAATTTTAGGAAATAACATTTTCTGTTCTTTAGGCGGTGATTATATTCTCCTGAATTCCAGTCTTCCCTGTTCATTAAGTAGCAAATACTGGTTTATTTCCACGTACACGCAAACATACACACTCACAAGTTAACTAAAAAAAAAAGAAAAAGAAAAAGAAAAATAATAAAAACCTGGGACTTCGTATGTTATTTATTTCAGGTGGGAGACAGCCTTAGACGAAACAACCTCCACCTGGGGCTAACGGGGTGCAGTCATAGAGTGAGCCAAGATGACTGATTGCCAGTCTGGTGCCATGGGGCCAGGCAAGGAGCAGGCCAAAGATGACCACCAGCCTAGCACTTACTTCTGCCAGACACCACATGTCCAGGGCAGGGAGAAAGCCCATGACAAGATGACCCCTCGCTGGGATTGTGCAGCCCAGGCAGGAGGGAGCCCAAGATGAGATGACCTGAGATGACCCCTGTCTGGTCACCAGTCTGTCTCCATAGGGATGAGATGAACAAGCCTAAGAAGACCACTTGTCCAGTGCTGCACAGACCCTGGCAGGCAAACCACACCTGAGATGACCCCTGTCTGGTGTCATACTGCACAGACAAGTATAGCACTCCTGAGACCACTTCTGAGATGAACCCAGACACTCAGAGACCGTGGGTGCCACTAAAGAGAACAAGTAAATGGTGAAGAACTATGTGGGCACAATGAAGAGAGGCAGAACTGGAGACTCGAGGGTAGTGAGGAACAGCCTGATGTGAGTACCTTGTGTGACCACCTAAGACCAGGGTGGGGCCCTGGACTGTGCTGCCAATGAGGGCCATTTCTGTGTCCGTGGGCCTGCAGCAGCAGGGATCCGTTATCACCAAAGACCAGGGCCACACCGAACTGCCCGCACCCCTTGGCTGGGCATCATGGGAAAGCTGGCCCTGAGGGTGTGAGAGCAGGAGAGGTGGGCCTGGACATGCGGTGGCATGGAAAAGGGAGAGATGCCTTTTCCCCTCACCCCCTGCTCTGCCCCTTGCCACCCTTGGCAGGTGGGAGAGCTGACCCCGGAGAACTGGTCCCTCACCCACTGCAGCAATCAGGGGAGCAGGCCCTGCACCTCACCCAGGCAGCACAGCAGAGCCGGCTTCAGTTGTGGGTTTGAAGGAGAGCCCGTCCCTGAGAGTGTGAGCATGGGAGAGGAGGCCCTGCCTCTTTTCTGTGGGTGCAGTGTTCTGGGTAAGAGAGATACCCTCCCCCTTACCTAGCCCTCATCACCTGCAGTGGGTTGAAGAGTTGGCCCTGGGGTCACGAGAGCAGGAGAGCAGGCCCTGCACGTAGCTTGGGCTGCACACCCTGGCAGTGTGAGCATGGGACAGCTGGCCCTGCAACTTGTCTTCACACCCTGTCCTCTCCCTCCCCCCATCCCCTCTCTCCACCTCCCTGTCCCTTGCCATCTAGGACAAGTGGGAGAACTAGACCCAGGGTCATGAGAATGTGACAACTGACCTTGTCACTGGAGAGAGTGGGTCCTACACCTCCCTTAGGCAGTAAAGAAGAGATAGCCCTGGTTATGGAGGTTGCAAGTGAGCCAGCCCTGAGGGCATGAGAGGTGGCTCTGTCTCATTCTGGCTGCAGCATTGGATGACCTAGCAAGAGCATGGTTGGAGAGATTACTCCCGTGTTATGGGTGAAGGAGAGCTGACTAGATCAGAGACATCTCAGTCTGGATCCAGAGCTTTGAGTTCACACCCACCCCACCTACCCCACTGATGAACTGTGGGAACACATGAAAACGACAGTCCTACAGATCCAAAACTACAGCTCCTCCATGACACAGGACAACATCAGGATCTCTGAAAGGAGTCCTGGTGAGGGTCCAGTATCAATAGAGTAGCAGAAGTCAGGGGGTTCCACCCAGACCAATACTTCGTTCTAATGGACATCTGCACGTAGAGAAAGAGTGGACACCCTGTGACACACTACAGCTTCTACAACAAGAGTTTTATTTCTTTGGTGTGGGGCAAGGTGCAAGGCTGAAGGATGGGTTCGAAGGGATGGAGAGATGAGGGGGGATTGGGGTGCACAATGTGGAATTCACAAAGAACCAATACAAAAGTTTTTTAAAAAAAGATCAATACAAAATTAAATATCAGTCATCTCATCCATCCAAAGTAATCTCTCCCAGGATTGTCTGCAGGGCTGCCTCGGTGGCCACAAACTCCTTAGCCTGCTTCTTATCATAGAAAGCATTTCTTTTCCTCTTTGACTATGACATTTTTACTTAGTATAGAAGTCCTTCAAAACTTGTGGTATCATAATCCAAGACCTCTGGCTTTGAAAATATCCATTGAAAAATCATGTTATTATGATAAGTTTTGTGACTTGATCTTATTTTAATCTCTTCCATCTTCCAGTTTTTTCTGCACACTTAGTGTTCTGACTACTATTAACATGGATAATATTTTTACTCTCTGTCTGTCTGTCTGTCTGTCTGTCTGTCTGTCTGTGTGTGTGTGTGTGTGAGAGAGAGAGAGAGAGAGAGAGAGAGAGAGAGAGAGAGAGAGAGAGAGA
>NC_034599.1:9381672-9435239 GCF_900095145.1 Mus pahari | reverse complement strand
AGAGAGAGAGAGAGAGAGAGAGAGAGAGAGAGAGAGAGAGAGAGAGAGAGACTATATAACAAGAGGACCATGTCTCTCCAAGAAATGTAGGCTATCAGACAAATATGACAGGTGTGTCCCAGGTGACAGGTCTTTTCACATTGTTGATCAGTGGGATCCTTTACAGCACCAAAAAATGCTATATTTGCCATTATTCATAGTAACCTTCCAGACCTGATGGTAAGGCCCAATTGCTGAAGACACCACATACTTGAATCATAGGATTAGAGATGTGAGACCAGGGCAATACTGATTTGGAAGCTTCCCCTCTACTGGCTAGCTTTCATAACACTGGACGGTGTGCATGTTATCCAAGGAGAGAGGCAGTCACCCATCCCACCCAGCTGTGAACTATACGAGCTACAGTCATAACTGGCTGAGCAAGATATGCCCAATGATGCTACATGGCACAAATGTTACACATGTAACCAATCATGTTCTGATTTGACTTAAAACCTGCTCTACAAAAATGAGCTCATACCTGTTAACTGGGCCAAGAACCTGTGGCTGTGTTTCCTACAGGGAAAAAACCCTACTCTTATTGTTCTGATAAATGGGCATAGTATCAACCTCTTCCTAAGTACTTAACTCTCTCCCCACATGATTGCAAATCTCATCAGAAAATCTTCTTTCAGTTGAAAACTAATAACAGACACTCAGAAATGGTGGACATGCAGAGAGTAAAAAACAGTGGAATTCTCAGCTTCAATTGGGACATCCTTACCATACTTCCTCTCCCAAGGCTCAGAGACCATTGTGCTAGCAAGGTCAGATAAATTACCAAAGCCAGAGACTAAGCAACTGCTGTAAAACAGGATTCTCACCAGGCATGGTGGCACACGCCTTTAATCCCAGCACTCGGGAAGCAGAAGCAGGCGGATTTCTGAGTTCTTAGAGTGTAAGCCATTGGTGTTCTGTTCAGGAGATTTTCTCTTGTGCCCATGTGTTCAAGGCTATTCTATTAGTTCTCTTCTATTAGTTTCAGTGTATCTGGTTTTCTGCAGAGGTCCTTGATCCACCTGGACTTGAGCTTTGTACAGAGATAAGAATGGATCGATTTGCTTTCTTCTACATGTTGACTTCCAGTTGAACCAGCACCATTTGTTGAAAATGCTGTCTTTTTTTCCACTGGATAGTTTTAGCTCCTTTGTCAAAGGTCAAGTGACCATAGNTATATGGGTTCATTTCTGGATCTTCAATTCTATTCCACTGATCTACCTGCCTATCTCTGTATCAATACCATACAGTTTTTATCACTGTTGCTCTGTAATACAGCTTGAAGTCAGGGATGGTGATTCCATCAGAAGTTATTTTATTGTTGAGAATAGTTTTCACTATCCTGGGTTTTTTGTTATTCCAAATGAGTTTGCAAATTGCTCTTTCTAACTCTATGAAGAATTGAGTTGGAATTTTGATGGGGATTGCATTGAATATGTAGATTGCTTTCAGGTAGATGGCCATTTTGACTATATTAACCCTGCCAATCCATAAGTATGGGAGATCTTTCCATCTTCTGAGATCTTCGATTACTTTCTTTAGAGATTTGACGTTCTTGTCATACTGATCTTTCACTTGCTTGGTTAGAGTCACATCAATGTATTTTATGTTATTTGTGACTATTATGAAAGGTGTCGTTTCCCTAATTTCTTTCTCAGCCTGTTTATCATTTGAATATAAGAAGGCTACTTATTTGTTTGAGTTAAATTTATATCCAGCCACTTTGCTGAAGTTGTTTACCAGATTAAGGAGTTCTCTGGTGGAATTTTTGAGGTCACTTAAGTAGACTATCATATCATCTGCAAATAGTGATATTTTGACTTCTTCCTTTCCAATTTGTATCCATTTGACCTCCTTTTGTTCTCTACTTGCTCTGGCTAGGACTTTGAGTACTATATTAAGTAGGTAGGGAGAGAGTGGGCAACCTTGTCTAGTCCCTGATTTTAGTGGGATTGCTTCAAGTTCTCTCCATTTAGTTTGATGTTGGCGACTGGTTTGCTGTATATTGCTTTTACTATGTTTAGATATGGGCCCTGAATTCCTGATCTTTCCAAGACTTTTCCATGAAGGGGTGTTGAATTTTGTCAAATGCTTTCTCAGCATCTAATGAGATGATCATGTCATCTAATGAGATGATTTTTTTCCTTTGAGTTTGTTTATATAGTAGATTATGTTCATAGATTTCCGTGTATTAAACTATCCCTGCATCCCTGGGATGAAGCCTACATGATCATAATGGGTGATCATTTTTTTATGTGTTCTTGGACTCAGTTTGCAAGAATTCTACTGAGTATTTTTGCATCTATATTCATAAGGGAAATTGGTTTGAAGTTCTCTTTGTTGGGTCTTTGTGTGGTTTAGGTATAAGCATAATAGTGACTTCACAGAACGAATTGGGTAGAATTACAAAGCTTCTGTAAGACAAAGGACACTGTCAATAGGACAAAAATGGCAACCAACAGATTGGGAAAAGATCTTTTCCAATCCTATATCTGATAGAGGGCTAATATC
This sequence comes from Mus pahari, assembly GCF_900095145.1. Lineage (NCBI taxonomy): Eukaryota > Metazoa > Chordata > Mammalia > Rodentia > Muridae > Mus > Mus pahari. Next base: position 9,432,692 of record NC_034599.1, on the reverse strand, counting down.
CAATATATACAAAGAACTCAAGAAGTTAGACTCCAGAGAATCAAATAACCCTATTAAAAATGGAAGTACAGAGCTAAACAATGAATTCACAAGTGAGGAATATTGAATGTCTGAGAAGCACCTAAAGAAATGTTCAACACCTTTAGTCATCAGAGAAATACAAATCAAAACAACCCTGAGATTCCACCTCACATCAGTCAGAATGGACAAGATCAAAAACTTAGGTGACAGCAGATGCTTGCAAGGATGTGGAGAAAGAGGAACACTCCTCCATTGCTGGTGGGATTGAAAGTTGGTACAACCACTCTGGAAATCAGTCTGGTGGTTCCTCAGAAAATTGGGCATAGAACTACTTGAGGATCTAGCTATACCACTTCTGGGCATATACCCAGAAGATGCTCCAACATGTAATAAGGATACATGCTCCACTATGTTCATAGCAGCCTTACTAATAATAGCTAGAAGCTGGTAAGAACCCAGATGTCCTTCAACAGAGGAATGGATACAGAAAATGTGGTACATTTAGACAATGGAGTACTACTCAGCTATTAAAAAACAATGACTTCATGAAATTCTTAGACAAATGGATGGAACTAGAAAATATCATTCTGAGTGAGGTANCCCAGCCACAAAAGAACATACATGGTATGCACTCACTGATGAGTGGATATTAGCCCAAAAGCTTGGAATAACCAAGATACAATTGACAGACCACATGAAGCTCAAGAAGAAGGAAGACCAAAGTGTGGATTCTTCAGTCCTTTTTAGAAGAGAGAACAAAATACTGATGGGAGGAAATATGGAGACAAAGTATGGAGCAGAGACTGAAGGAAAGGCCATCCAGAGACTACCCCACCTGGGGATTCATCCCATATACAGTCACCAAATGTAGACACTCTTGTGGATTCGAAGAAGTGCTTGCTGACAGGAGCCTGATAGAGAGTCTCCTGAGTGGCTCTGTCAGAGCCTGACAAATACAGAGGCAGATGCTCACAGCCAATCATTAGGCTGAGCACAGAGTCCCCAATGGAGGAGTTAGAGAAAGGACTGAAGGAGCTGAAGGGGTTTGTAACTTCATAAGAAGAAGAACAATATCAAGCAACCATATACCCCCGAGTTTCCAGGGACTAAACACTGATCAAAGAGTACTCATAGAGTGACCCATGGCATCCTCTACTGCATACATAGCAGAGGATGGCATTGTCTGGCATCAATAGAAGATGCCCTTGGTCCTGTGAAGGCTTAATGCTCCAGTGTAGGGGAATACCAGGGCAGGGAAGTGGAAGTGGGTGGGAGGGCGGGGCACACCCTCATAGAAGCAGCAGGAGGGAGGATGGGATGGGGTTTCTGGTAGTGGTGGTAGAGAAAGACCAGGAAAGGAGATAACACTTGAAATGCAAATAAAGAAAATATCCAATAGAAAAAAAAAAAGAAAAAAGGGAAATGTAATTAAATAAAATAAGCAGTACAAAATTTAAGAAACAAAGGGTTGTTGCAGACATAAACTCACAGAGTCGGTACTGTATGTAAAAGACCTACACAAGGCCCCGCCACACCACACCCAGCGATGATGCAGAGGGCTTGAAGTCCCAACCCTAGCTGAGGACCTATTGGTAATAGATGGCTGCCTGGAGAGAGACTCGGTTTTGGTGAGGTAATCAGCTTTGCTAAGCTGCCCATTGTCCCACTCCCATGCCAGTCAAGATAAGTAGACTCGGTGGGTTTCAAAAGCAGAACACATAGCGTTGAGAAGGAAAGGTGAAGGGACCGTGGATGGGGGGATTGGAGAGGAGAGAGTAAGAGTAGACGTGATCAAAACACATTATGAACATGTATAAATATCTCAGAAATAAAAATTAAAATCAAATATGGATGTCTTAATCTTTTACATCCTTTCCATTGACTTTTCACTTATATGGTTTTGATTTTGTTTGTGTTATTTGACTCTGATATTGTGTTCCTTTCCTATCTTGAATAAATTCTAATGTTTGATTTTAAGTAATTTCTTCATTTTGTAGCATTATGAGTTGAATATCTTGTGCTTTTTTTTCTGGGCATTTAAATATTCATCTTTAACAACATATGAAGGGTTACCATTGCACCAGTTCATATAGAGAAAGCCTTGTTTATACAAGCTCTGTTTACATCTGCAAGTTTTTGTTTTTTGTTTTTTCTATATCTGAGTTAATAGTAAAAACTTTACACTAGAATGCTACATTTTCCATCTTAAGCAAGTTTTCTTTAAAAGTCTATGCATTTTTGAGAGGATTATACATATATTCACACACACACACACATGCACGCACATGCACACACACACACACACACACACACACACACACACACACACGACTACTTGTTTTCCTTTGCTTCCTGTACATCCCAGCTCATGCCTGGTGCTATGGCTCCTTAGTCTGCAGTGTATGGGCTATGGCTCCTTAGTCTGCAGTGTATGCCCCATCTTTCACAGGGAACTTTGCTCCAGTTTTGGCAGACTGGTGTCTTATTCTCCGCCAAGCTTTTGACTAGCATCTGAATACCTGTTTGTGTGTATAAGACGTAGAGCAGCTATGCTCATTTTTAGCAACCAGGAAGGAGGATGCATTCTGGATCCTTTTAGCTCAGTACTGAGGCACGTCAGTCATTTCCAGGCAGAGTGCTCTGTTTCTGAGGACGGTCCTGGACCAGTATTTCTAAAATGTCTTATCAAGAAGTGAGATGTGTTACATACTTAGTGGATCCTATAGTGCCTGGCATTAAATGTGAAAAGAGGATGAGAAATCAGTTTGAAAATGTATGGAGAAGCAGTAAGTCTTTGGGAAAATTTTCTAGTCATCAAAGAGGAAATCACAGAGCTGACATTTAACACTCAGGTCAAAGTGGAGACCCCCTTCTACCAAAAGGTGCTCAACAATGCAGTGCATAAAATCCTAAGTTTAGTTTACTTTGCTGTCCTTCCTATGAAATTGATAAAAGAACTAAAAATCTATCAGAATTCCTTATAGGTCACAAACCTTTAGCCACATTGCAAAGCACAAATAAATCTATGTATAACAACATCACTGAAGCAAGTCAAAAAGAATTTAATCAATGATAATGAGAGATGTCAAATTATCTTTGTCTTTTCTCTATAGAAATGAAATTACAGCAGGATATGGTGGTACATGTCTGTAATCAAAATACTATGCCTATGATTACTGAAACTACCCCCAGTGGAAACCACTTGCTCTCACCCTCTGTCCTGGATGTCAGTGATTCATAATGCATATAGAATGAGTACCTAATAGGAAGATTGAAATACCTCTGCAAAATAGCTTGCCTTTAAGCTGCAGTGAAGGGGCTCATAGCCCACGATGCCTATATAATTAATGTCACAAATCAAGTAAAAGACTCACAAGTGTTTTGGGGGTTGTGGTTTGGAGGAAATTCTGTAACCCCACAGATGGCTCTGTGTTCTGATTGTCACTCTCCTGTCTGGCAATATGTGTTACCACACACATTCTTCTGAAACCTATGGGCCACTGAGATTTCCTGTTAGAACTCCATATTTCTCTTTAACCAACAAGCTTGACTGTTGCAGGCTAGGTGGGAGTGCTCAAACAAAGGAACAGAGAATGGCCTCTCTGTGTCTACAAAGCAGCCCTAAAAAAAGCACAGCTTCTATCTCTATCTATCCTTTTAGGGGGCTGGCAGTCAGACATAGTGCTCCTTCATGAAGACACTGTGGGTGGAGGTAGCCCTGACCACAAAGCTCCACATCAGCATTTGATTCAATGGCATGCGTGTGTGAAGTCTGCCAAGGCAGGGCAGAAAGGGCCGAAGACTCCTGACTCCAGGAAACTGAAGTCAGGTGTCCTTTCTAGAAAGAACAAAAAGAATTCTTTCTACCCCTCAACAGGGCAAGCAGCCAGCCGGCAATTGAATAGACCTCTACATGTGATTTCTTTTTAATAAAACACCACCTTACCTCTTGTTCCTTCCATTGGAGAAGGCTAAAGTCAGAGAAGAAATGTGGACAACAGTTTGCACTACTAAGAGAATAGACTTTAATTTGCAGATGTCTTAGCCTACTGGGTGCCAAGCCCAGTTCACCAGGCAAAATAATAGCAATCATCATTGCCTAGTACATTATGTGTCTACACTGTGTTTATAGTTTACATCGTTTTTCTTTTTATAAAGTCTCAACACAACCTTAAGATGTTGTGTGATGGTGTTACACCATGTCCATTGTGTGCCATGAGGAAGGGGAGAGAGAATACACCAGTGGGCTTGTGAAATAGCAAAATCTTTTATTATTCCAACAACCTAAGTGGGGTTGCTGATCAGTCAGGACCACCAGACAGGGACTCAGGAGCCTTCTTCTTCTGGCGGTCCCAAGCAGGGACTGAGGCAGGGTTTATAAGCACAAAACACGCAAGCATCTGGACCAAGGTATAGTTATAATTTTCACCTATCAAAACCCAGGGAGGCAGGACTTTCTCCAGTGTTCCCTCATTGTCAACTGACACTGACTGTCAGTGTTTTTGCCCAACCAATCAAATTCATTTGTTCTTTCTGTTATTAGGAATAGGCATTATGTTTGGGGGAACTATTGTTGCTTAGAGAGGGATTGGTCAGCTTAGGTAAAATGGAGTCTGAATTCCAAATGGCAGTATTTAAGACAAGTTCCTTTAGTCTGCTCTCAACAATGGAACAGAGTTTTGATGGGTTAGTAGCTCATTTGCAAATGAAGACAGTGAAATGATGAAGCCAGGGTTGACCACCAGTTTGCTTCTTTCCAACACCTGCTCTAAAGGCCATTCTAAACTTCTTTTAGAGACAAAGTACCTTCTGACCCTGAATAATGGGGGTTTTCAATCCCTGTTAGTTACTCAGCAGAATGGAGCCCCAGACGGACAGACTGAGCCAGGCAGAACTCTGAGACCCTGTGTTGCGACACTACTCTCTATTCCAAAGTCTGAAGAGCTCCCCCATTTTCAGGGGGACACTCTGGGGAAAGACTTGCCTTTGCTAGGTGTAATGATTTGAGTGTGAAGTTCCCCACAGGCTTTAATATTTGGTTCCTGGATGACTGCACATTTTGGAGGATGGAAAGCACATGGCAGGGGACAGCCTGGAGAGTGTTGCAAGGGGAGGGGAGCTCTGTGGGTTATTCAGAACCCCAGCCCCCCCCCTCTCTCTCCAGAACAACATGCCTTCCCAACCATGATGGGTGGTAGCTCTTTGAACTGGGAGCCAGAGTAAATCTCTCCTTCAAGCAGTTTCCTTCAGGTGTGCCGCCACACCAAGGAGAGAAGAAACCACACAGGAGGTTCTCTTATTTTCTGTAATTTTCTATTTAGCATCTTGCCCTCTTCTCAGCACATGGAAAACCCAGCCTAAGAGAAATTCCGTATACAAAATTTATCCAAGCCAGAGAGTGAATCACCTCCTAAAGTTAGAAGAATACATTTAGAACATGGAATCTGAAATGGATTAGTGCTAATGGGAGTTGCTGAGGTATGCACCTATCTGTTAATAGCCTGCCTGACAGCTCATCAGAAAGGTGTTGGGTTTTGCACAAACTGTGAGTATATTATAATGTTAGAAATACTTAGTAAATGCATGTGCATGTGTATTATAAGTATCCAGGCAGGCAAAAGCCAGCCAAGCACATTTCCAAATACATTTAATAATGAATTATAGATATTAAATCCATTGAAACTCTATATACCATATACATGTTTGCATTGTGATATTCATTCTCTCTACAGAGCTCTCCCTCTGTCTTGGCACAATATAGAGCTTTAAAGGTGGAAATTAAAAAAAAAAAAAGTTCTGTTTCTGGGGCTGGAGATCAGTAGTTAAGAGCATTTGCTGTTCTTCCAGAGAATGGGGCTTCAATTCCAAGCACCTACATGGTAGTTCAGATTCTTCTACAACTCCAAGATCAAGGGATCCAATCCCCTTTCTGACCTCCTTGGGCACCAAGAATGCACACAGTGCACATATAGACATGTGTACAGATGTGCACATACAGACATGTGTACATTGACACAAAATAAAATTAAGATTAAAATTAAAAACCCATATTGCTCCTTGGGAATTTTGCTTGCTATTTCATTTAACAATAAGATTAAGTAAAAGTCACTATTTTCCTTCTTGTGGTTTAGCCTAATTCATAATATAATTTCAACCTTACTCTGGACTTGCACTTTCTTCTATAGATCAGGCAATTGTGTACCCCAATAAACCCTTCTGTTGAAAGCAGTTAAAACATTGACTCTGTGAGTACACTTGTATATTTAGAATATTTTAAATGCGTTAGTGAGCTGGCACAAACTCATGCAGTGTGCTGGAGCTTAGCCACAGTTACATGGGAAGATGGAAAGTATGGAAAAGCAAGAACAGGCTTTGACCAGAATCTGCTTAATCCTGGTGAAATTGAGTATTTGTTTTGAGGGCTACATAATACCCAAAAGTAGGCAAAGCTGAAGATATATGCAATAGAAAGGGTAACTGTGTTCTTCATACAAGCCTGTGGCCTCATTTAATACAACTTCCTCTTGGAAGTACAGCAGGTAGACATCTTTCTGCTTTTTATGTGTCTGAGTGTTTTTCTTGCATGTGTATAAGAATAGCAAATGTATGCCTGGTCTCCTTGGAGGACAGAAGAGGGCATCAGATCCCGTGTACCATTTTCACAGGTGGTTGTATCTGTCATACGGGAGCTGAGAAGACAACCTAAATCCATTGCAAGGGCCATGTTTTCTTACTCTCTGGGCCATTTTATGAGCCCCTGAGGCATCTCTTCTCATCTTGGCAGTCGGAACAGGAGAGGAAAGACATCATCTGATGACTACAGAGCTATAAGGTAGCCATGTGCATGCATCTGACCCAAGTCCTAACCTTCTATAGGGTGAAAAAACCCTCAACACTGAAATGTTAATGAAATGGCATTATGTTTTGATTCTTATTGCCAGGCTATAGGAGGAAAACTAAAATGTTACCTAAGGTGATATATTTCAGCATGAGCTAAAAGAATTCTATGGATAGTGGAAGAATGGATATTAGGTAAAAATTTTAAAAAGCAAAATTACAACATGCAGGTAAATAAGACAACATATCTAAGAGCTGAAATAACACTGCAGACATAGCCAGACAAAGCTCCAAAATATCACATATTATCAAGATTATCATATATTAGATATAAGATAAAGAATGTTTGACCTGCCCCCCCCCCAAAAAAAGTCTGAAAATAAAAGCAGGCAATAAGAGACTACCAAATAGGTCTTAAGGAAAATAACTTAAAAATCAAAGTGGCAAAAAGTAAATGAAATTAAACAAAATGAATTAAATAGAAGATTAAGGAGAGAGGGCTGGAGAGATGGCTCAGGGGTTCAGAGCACTGGCTGTTCTTCTAGAGGACAGAGGTCAATTCTCAGCACTCACATGGCAGCTGTCCATGTGGCTGTCCACATAGAACTGTCTGTGGCTCCAGCCCCAGGGTATCTGGCTTGACAACAAGCACTCACATGGTGCATAGTTTTATGTATATGTATATGCATACAAAATACCCATTTACATAAAATTGAAAAAAAATTAAAATATTAGTGTATTAGGGTTTCTATTTCTATGACGAGACACCATGATCATAGCATTTCTTATGAAGGAAAATATTTAATTGGGGCTGACTTACACTTTAGAGGTTTGGGACATTATCATCATGGCAAGAAGCATGGTGGCATGCAGGCAGATGTGGTGCTGGAGAGGTAGCTGAGAGTTCTACATCTGGATTTTCAGGCAGCAGGAAGAAATGGTGAATTACTAGACCTGGCTTGTAGTGGCTATTCCTGGTTGTCAACTTGACTATATTTGAAATGAACTACAATCCAGAATTGGAAGGCTCACCAGTGAACCTAATCTGGAGACTGGGAGATAGAAGTTTCTGATCGGGATCTTGGTATGGAGATCTTGAGACACAGTGGTGATTGAATCCAGAAGATTAAACAGGGAGATCTCCGAGTCCAAGNTCATCTGGGATTAAAGGTGTGGTGGCACACACCTTTAATCAGGGCTACACCTTCTGCTGGGGACCATATAAGGACATTGGAAGAAGGGAGTCNNGCTCTCGCTCTTTCGCCTTCTTGCGGTGTGGGACTCAGCAACTGCTAGATCCTTGGACTTCCATTCACAGCTACTACTGAACCATTGTTGGAATTTGAACTGCAGACTGTAAGTCATCAATAAATTCCTTTACTATATAGAGACTATCTGTAAGTTCTGTGACTCTAGAGAACCCTGACTAATACATGGCTTGAGCTTCTGAAACCTCAAAACTCACCCCTCAATGACACACTTCCTCCAACAGGCCATGCCTCCTAATAGTTCCACTCTCTATGGGGCCATTTTTATTCAAAACATCACATTTAGAGAGTGTGTGAATAATGGGAGGCACAGTGAACGCGTGTTCATCTTAAAGACTTTATTTCCACAGTTTTTGAAGTATACACATAAAAACACAGAAGATATCAATAAACTTAGAGGACAGACCAAGAGGCTGGAACCCTCTAAAGGAGATTATAATTAAATTAAAATGAGAAAAAATGTGAAGAGATAATTGAGGATTTTTGCAGAAGACATCAGCTCTGATCCAAACGTGACAAGACAGTCCACCCCATGGGAAGCTCTAGAACATGGAGAACATCGGGGATGGGCAAAGGCTACTAGTGAATAAACTTGCACTTGCCTTTTATTTCTTATCTCTAAACAACACAGTAAAGCCAGATGTAGTGATGTGTTCCTGCAATCCCAGGAACAGAAGCAGAAGGTTTAGGAAGGTTTTCTCAGCTAACTGGAAGCTTGCGGCCAGCCTGTGCAGTACAAGGCCTCTCCTTAGATAGATGTAAAACGGGAGCTTTGTAGTTACGGACACATTGTGCTTACAGAGAACCATCAGCCACACAGGACAGCTCCCAGCTGCCAGCTTCCAACTCCAGAGGCTGTAACACCTCTTCTGGACTCTGAAGCCATTTGCACACATATACAAGCATGCATACATGTACATGATTAAAATAAAATAAATCACTGTTTTTTGAGGGAGTCTCAGCAATATTTTTAAAGAAATGAATGAATTATATCTCACAAATACAAGATGGAAACTTCTGATTGCAAAAATCTGTGTGCAAACATCAAGAAATCTTGTATACAAACAACAAGAAATCTTGGTTTGAGGAAATTCCTTCCTCTGCCTCTGCATTTGATTTTGTCTTTTTTTACCCCTCCCAGTTGTGGTTACTTGCTGTGATTTGAATGACAATGTCCCAAATACACTCACATATTTAAACACTTGGCCCTGTTGGTGGCACTCTCTGTGGAGGCTATTCCTAAACTTTTAGGAATGAGCATCATACATTCTTATTAACTCGTTTGTTTTCTTATGTCAATGATTGAACCTTTTATGGATCATATGCTTTGAAACACCACATCAAAGGCTCCCTGAACTCTGGAGCAATGGTACCAACTGTGTCTACCTGACAGTGGACTCAAGTCTACATGTACATACCCTGGGAGAGTCCTAATGATGCAGTTCTTGCTTTGCTGTAAAAGGGAAGCAATAACTACATATAAGCTTTGATTTGAGGACAAATAGATAATACATGTTAGGTGGTTAAGCTTGGGTTCAGAAGGAATTATCACTCACCAGCCAGCCATCACTGTCGGATAGCCATTCTGTTTCTTCATTTCTGCTCTCTTCTACTGTCCTCAGCCAAATCTTCAACCTTTCTCATGGGTCTTTTTGCTTTCTGCTTAAAAAACAATTTCAAAGTTTTCTGCAGCATAATGAGAAATATCTAGAAATTTGGTAGAAATATCCTGTGTCCCCTATTGAACCAGAAATTCTGGAGATGAGTGGTGTGCAAGTGTGCTTGTGTGCATGCGTGTGTGTGTGTGTGTGCATGTGTGTGCATGTGCATGTGTGTGTATGCATGCGCGTGTGTGCATATGTGCATGTGTGTGCGTGTATGCATGTGTGTGTGCATGCATGTGTGTGTGCGTGCATGCATGCATGTGTGTGCATGTGTGTGAGTGTATGCATGCATGTCTGTGCATGTGTGTGTGTGCGTGCGTGTGTGTGCATGTGCGTGTGTGTGCGTGTATGCATGTGTGTGTGCATGCATGTGTGTGTGCGTGCATGCATGCATGTGTGTGCATGTGTGTGAGTGTATGCATGCATGTCTGTGCATGTGTGTGTGTGCGTGCGTGTGTGTGCATGTGCGTGTGTGTGCGTGTATGCATGTGTGTGTGTTACAAGTACACACCCATGCTCATGAACTCTTAGGTCAGATGGAGATGCCATGTGTTCTGCTTTATCACTTTGCATCTTATTCCCTTAAGATAAGATCTCTCGCTGAACTTGGAGCAAGGCTGATGGCCAGGAAGCCCCAGTGGTCCTCCTTCTCCTCATCTATGACTTACCTACCCACAGAACCGGGATTACAGGCATAGAGACTACACCTGGCTTTTTATGTGGGTGCAGGGATTGATCTCAGTTCCTCGTGCTTGTCCTGCGAGCTCCTTTATCCACTGGGACATCTCCCGAACTCTGGTTTGTGCCTTATGAAGAGTGAGTCTCATGGACATGAGGCCTCAGCTCCTACCCTGTACAGGTGGCTCAGAGTAAGCTTTTAAAAACATGGAGAATGTCTTGGTTGTCATAACATTTGGCAGACACTTCTAGCAACTGATGGAGGTGGAGAAACTGAGTGTCAAGAAACACTCCCCCCCCCCACTGCCATCTTCCTCTGAGCCTTCTGAAACTCCATGTGGTTTTCAGGGCATGGCTTCTTTCCTATACACTGGATCTTCATTTTCCATTTTAGCCCATACACAGAATAGCTTCTCATTTTCAATGTCCTCAAAGGAGCATGTCTTACCATTTCTCTTCTGTGAAGGCAACATTAGTTTAGCAGTTAAGGACATGGACTGGCTGCTCTTCCAGGGAACCTAGGTTAAATAACTCAGAGCTCACATGATGGCTCACAACTGAATGTGGCTCCAGTTCCAGGGGATCTGATATCCTCATTGTGGGGTTTCCACCAAAGACAACTACATGGCCATTGGTGTAAGCCAATAGAAATTCTTGGCACCTACAGTAGATATTGGGGATCCCCTACTCAGAGTGAGCTTTTAAGCACAAGATCATGTCTTGGGTTTTCATACTTTATTTAACAAAAACAGTTAGCCAGAAGCAGAACTACAGAAGCCAAAAGACAAGGTAGTACATTTAGAGACTTTCCCAGAACTTTGGACTTTGATGGATTAGGTCTTTGTTTTCATTTTGGCACATGATGCTATCTAAATGCTGAGCTTTATGGCCTAAATAACACCTCCATCATGGTGTCAGTTGTGCTAAGGTCTGGGGGTCTGTTACAGCCATCTTCTAGCCTCTATGGGCACTGAACACACACAAGATGCACAGGCATACATACAGTCAAACCACCTGCACACATAATTATAAAATAAAAAATTAAGTCCTTTAAAGAAAAGAACATGAACTAGAGAGTAATAATGTCTAGGTATAAATTCTACATCCATCAGTCTCCTAGCATGTACCATGTGTCTTAAAACTCTTTGCCACAGTTTCCACATCTGTATAATAGGAATGAGAAGAACACATACATCAATAGCTGTGAGGCCTGAGCCCTAGAATGGTACTTAGCACAAATCAAGCATGGAATAACTCCTGGCAATTATTAGTCTATTATTCTATTATACCATATTATTTCTTATCTTCAATATACAATGTCAGCAATCTGCTGTCAGCTTCATAGGCCTTCCTGATTGACTGTCTGATTGGTTTATTTATCAAAGAATCCCATTCTTCTTATTATTTCAGCTTTCAAATGTTCATTAGGAGAATCAAATAAGTCATGATTACTGACATTAAATAGTCAAATATCTCCGCGTGGGAGGAAACCCTGACTTCTTCATTGTTTCAGGCCAAGAATACGGGCCAGGAATTCCAGGATGCTTGACAAAGTGTTTGGTCCCATATGTTCCCAATGCCTGTCTTCTTCCTGTTCCAATGACATTGGAATGCAAGAACACAGGACCTCAGGACCCCAAGCGTCTCTTTCTACTTCCTAATCCTGAAGAGATGTGAGGATGAGCTCAGATATTCAGAGCCTTTGAGGTTCTGTTGGATTCATGTTCTTCTTAACGGTTTTGTTTAAAAAGATACTTGTTTCCTGCCAACTTCTGATGGCTGCCCTCCACTACCCACACATTCTCTTCCCAGAAGCCCACACAGGCCATTAGCCTAAGTTTGCATCACTGGCAGGGGTCCTACCTCTGTTGGCCCTAAGCTCAGTGTGGCTGATGGAGTGTTCCTTGGAGCTTGCCCATCCAAACACAGAGGCATCCAAAGCTAGAGGTGATGACACCCCAGCCTGCCATGGAAGGAACATGGAAGGACGTGCTTGGGGTCGTTACATAGGTCAGGGAGAGAAGGTGCTTGAAGACGGAAAGACAGGATCTCACAGGTGTGTTCTGGGGTTGTTTTGCTTTGATGATGTTTGAGGGAGGCTTTATTGATTCTGCAGTCACAAGCCAGCTAAGGTAGCCAAAAGCCCATGCAGAAAAACCTGTGCCCCTTTGAACTATATAAGGCATCATCTGAGAACATCCAGCAAGGCCGCAGCTGAGTTCAAGATTCCAAGTAACCAGAAAGCTTTCAAGCTGAGAGAAAGGAGCCAGGCCCAAGGTAAAGAGAATAAATAAATTTATCTTTTGTCATCTCATAAATGCCTCTAAAGTAAGGTGTGTAAAGGAAGTCTCTAGGGTGCTTTGTAATTACTATGTATTATGAACAGTTTCCTTAACACATTAGTAAACATTAGTGCACAGACTTCTCTTATACAGCAGCCCCTCCCACCCCAGGCATCCTTCCCTCTCCACTGTCTCACGCTCCAAAACCCCACCCTGCCCTTCCCTGCCTTGCATCTTAACAAAGAGGCATCTCATTTCCCTGATGTGTTAATAGATGCAAGGGTTTGTACTAGCAAATTTATGCACCAAGCTTTATAACTTAATTTTGAGTCAGTTGAGACACATTTCCCAAACTTATAGTAATTAACAAATGCTTAAAATTCCTTATACTCATGGCAAGTCCATGAAGGACAGAAACAAGACAGGAAAGGAAGTCTTTAGGGACCCCCACATTAAGTGCTAAGAAGCACTGCTTGCATGCACCATTCATAACCACTAGTTCACACCACAAGCTTGGGCTCATAGTCAGAAGGACCTGTCATGTCACACACATCTTTCATCTGGATCCTCATCTTTCAGATATTGATCCATGTGCCTATTAAACAGTATGGAAGCATCGGCACTCATTCTACAGTTTCAGATTGTGTTGACTTTTCATGGTGAGCACAATGTTCCGCTCCTCCAAAGTGGTTGTCAGTATCATAATTTCTGGAACATTCAAATGTGTGATGTTATGAAACTAATAATAAAGAAGGAAAATGAAAAAGAGAGAAAGATAGAAAGAAAGAAAGAAAGAAAGAAAGAATAGAAAGAAAGAAAGAAAGAAAGAAAGAGAAAGAAAGAAAGAAAGAAAGAAAGAAAGAAAGAAAGAAAGAAAGAAAGAAAGAAAGGAAAAGAAACAAAAAGAAAGGAAGGAAGGAAGGAAGGANAAGAAAGAAAGAAAGAAAGAAAGAAAGAAAGAAAGAAAGAAAGAAAGAAAGAAAGAAAGAAAAAGAGGAGGAAGGTTGATTAATGAGCTGAATTTAAGAACAGCAAATTTCTTCTGGATTCTCTAGGTAAAGCTAAAGTCGACTCAAGAGTACCTACAGGAAGAAAAGGAGCAGAAGCTGGCCAGTGAGATGCAGTTAGACTTCAGTTCTACATGGCTAGATCTGAAGTTGAAGAGGTTCATGAAGAAATCTGGGAAGCTCCTGAGACAAAGAAAAAGAAGTGGAATTGGCTCAAAATCTCCAGTGAGAAAACAGCCCTGTCAAAATCTTGCTTCTAGGCCAGCCCGATCCCTCCTGGACCTTGAAGTTCAGGAGACTGTCGCTGTATTAGATCATGTCACTAACTTAGTAGTAATTGTGTTACAACAGACACAGGAACTTAGATACTTGGTTAATGTACTAAGAAAAGCCACAAGCCATCCATGTATGTGACAGTGCAGGGTAAAAGAAGCACACACACACACACACACACACACACACACACACACACACCGCTCATACTGGCAATTTTTAGTCTTTTACCTCGCTGTTCATAATGCCATCTCCTCTCAAATCCCGCCAGCATAGAAACAGCTGCAGTATATGATGGGACCAGGAGATGCTGGAGTGCCCACGCAGGTGTTGTCTACATTGCCTAGGGATAAAATTCTAATTGTGAGATGGAGAATGAAAAGCTCATTAGATCTCTGGCAAAGAAGATATCCTTGGAAGAACGTTCTCTTTTTGTTGACAAAGTTAATAATTTGCAGACTTGTAAGATGAGGGCATAGGATGAAACAGGTGCAAACAGAGAAGAAGCAGAGGAGGAGTTTGGCGTGGCTGAGAGAGGGCCCATTTATCATACCCATCTCTGGGATCCCTGCAAAGAGAGTTGCTCTGAGTGTCAACTGAAGGCGACCTCAAGAGTTAGAAGTACCCCCAACTTTCAACAGTTCCAGAACTGAATCAATCTAAAAGATCTAACTAAAGGATCAGCTTGACTGTATCCTGAAGCTCCTATCAGAGTGAGGTGTTGTTGCCTATGAGGAAACTGTATCCCTTGTCAAAGCAGCTTGAGAAGAGGCCTCCACCCTCGCCTGCCAAGCACAGCCTCTACACCCCTCCCATATAGAAAAACTAAGAAATGCCAGCTAGCTCATCTTTTAATTATATACATATTCCATTTAAATGATCACAGAGTAAAATAAATGAAGCAGTATACTGCAGCAGGATGTGAGAAAAGCAGCAGAGTTATAGCTGTGCTTAGAGTCACGGCTTCCCACTTCTGATAGACAAATGGGAATTATGTGACTTCACTCCTAAATATTCGGAGTACCTGGATTTTTTATTCTTAGGATTTCCTGTTTCTGAAATATGGTCTTGCAAGTAACCCAAGATGGCCTTGAACTTCTTATCCTCTGTCTCTATGTCCTGAGTACTGGGATTTGAGTAGATGCCACCACATCATACTTGATCATCTGTCCCTTATCACAGAGTGTGTTACTGACCCTCAAAATGATGCCCAGAATCTTCATTAATGTGTTCATTCTATAAAGGAAGAGACTAAAGCCCAGGAGAACATGAATGGCTCTCTCAGGTGGCTTACTTTCCTCACAGATTTGAACTCAGATCTCAGGTCCTTTCAGTAGCACCGTGTGGGCCTCTCTGCATTCATGTAGCACAGGGGTCTTCATCTTCTAGGATGCTCTTTGTTAATGACTTCCGTTGTGCTTCAAGTGAATTAGAAAGCAAACATGTCGATTGCCTGGCTGTGAAAGGCAGCCCTGTGTACAGAGCTAGGTAACTCAACCCTCAACAGCTTGGTCTTACCCATCCTAGAAGAGCACAGGTCCCAACAGGCTCAGTTTCCAGCTTTTATCAACTTCCTTAGCCCACAGATTAGTGAATACAATAGTACAAAAAGCACACAGAGGACACAAAGACAGGAGACAAATACGCAAGAATGTGTATTCATGACACATGTCCTGTAAAACTATTTTTCAAGTAAGTATGTGTTGGCATTGTGATCTTTACAGATGTCAAGACTAATATTATTTCTGCATTTAAATTACCAACTGTGACTAAAAGGCATCAGGGATTAAAGAATAAAAGTATGCCCCTTATGCAGTGCCCGCTGATTTACCTTCAGTTTCTTGGCTCAGTTTGCTCCCCTCTAACAAAGGACTAAGAATACTTGAAAGAGACAGAAGGAAGGCTCTGAGAAACAGAGGCTGGTGGCATCAGCAAAGAAATGGCAGGTAGGACGAGACCTTGAAATGCCTGCTGAAGAGAGGAGTCACAGAAGAGAGAGAAAGGGGGACTTCTGCCATCAGCCCTCCTAAAGGGAACGGCTGTAGAATGCAACGGGTTTGAGTCCATGTGAAGACCAAGGATAAGGAATAAAAGAAAACGAAAGGGTTAAAGTGGAAAACAAGTGAAAAGTTCACTTGAGACCCCCATGCCTTAACACTGTGGTTTCTCTTAACTAAAGTTTTATTATTAATTAGGACGTGGGCTTCGTGCAAAGCTAAGCACTAACTTGGAGACTGATAAGCTGGAAGGCTACCATGGCCCCCTAGAGATAAGTGTAATAAACACCCCATTAAAAAGATAACCTTGGGACACCATTTCACTGGCTCCATGGGATACTGACAGTTTTGTACACAACTTAATTTCACTTCAGCATCCCTGAATCACACAGGACTTACTGACAGGAACCCAGTTCGCTTTTATTATTTTAAATCACTGTTAAACTATAACAGCTCATAAGAAAACCTGTGCAGAAACCATGCAGAAATTAACTGACAGGAAAGTCACTACGCAGGAAGGAGAACTTGGAGAACTTGAATTTGGGGAATACTCCTTCCAAAATCCAACACAGCAGGCAGATGAAAAAGAAGTCTCTCATAGTTATTTAAAAATCTGCATTTTTCTTCCATTAACTATACAGACTGCCTTCTTCCATATCTCTGCTACCATTCTTCTTGCTTCCTTCATTGATAGTCTAAACAAGCCTTTGACATGTATATATCTGTATGTACGCTTAGCTGTTTAAAATGAGTTTGGGATGGCAAGATGGCTCAGCTGATAAAGATGCTCGCATGCAAGCAGGATGACCTGAGTTCAATGTCCCAGAGCCCACATTAAGGTGAAAGAAGAAACCCAACTCCACAAATCTGCCCTCTGACCTCCACAAACATGCCACTATATGAGCTCTAAACACACACACACACACACACACACGAAAGGTTTAATTAAAGTAAAAATGTATAATTTGACAATACTAATAAGCATTTAACAATGTCTTAACATTATATTAAGTATTCTGTGAACAGAACATTATTTTTATCCTCACCTCTAATTCAGCTTGAATAAACTGAGGCCCAGAATAGCTATGTTTTATTTTAGAATCATCTACAAAAAATGTAGAGCATTGTGAATTGACCACATTGTGCTATGTGTTTTCTGCTAAGGTACAAAGGCAGCACCTCCCTGAGGGTCTTAGGAAATCATGGAGGCCGAGGGAGATGCTAACCACAGGCAGAATGGGAAGCTGTTGCAGAACTAATCCGTAATGTTCCTGTAAACAGGCAAGAGTGTGACATTCCCCATTTAATGGAGGAGACTGAACTACAGAGAGAGCAGGTCGCAAGCCTGGGCAGAGATCATCAGACCCATCAGCAGCCCCAGTGCTCCCTCTCCTTCCGAGCAGACGGCCAGCCTAGTTTGTTACACTTCTTAGCTCCGAGCTATGCTTCCAGCTGCCACTGATTCCCCTTTGTCCTAGATCTATTTGGCTTTGAGATTTTTATCTTCATGCTTTTGTCTCTGACATAATGATAAGGCAATGTTTAATTTGGGCTCTGGGCCTCATTTATTTTTCTGGCACTTGTCCCAGAGATCAACTAAGAAGAACAACGCATACACTCATAAGATGCCAATGGCTCGATTCATGTCAGGACCACCTGACACTAGAGTTCACGATTCCCTTCCTAGCCACCAGCCACCTTCCCCAACAGTTCAGCATATGGACCCGGCCTCTGTGGCTATGCCACAGCTTGCCTCTCCTATGAGTTTTACACACAGAATGCTAGTGGCAACTAGTGGACGACTTGAAACAGGAGCCATGTGGCGAACAGATCCTCTTGACACTTTGACACTGGCAATCCTGTGTTTGAGACATGGAGAAGATGACAGTGTGGGCCCCAGCACCTGCACCTTCCTTGTCAGCTGTTGTCACACGAGTGCCACCTTTTAGGTTTCAACATGAGACTGTCATTGTACAACTTCAGTAACCCTAACATATTTAGGGGTGTTTGTCCCCAAGATCTTCACTGCTTTCTCTGGGGCTCTGGAAAACGAACTTCTCTGAATGTCAGTCTCTTCACCACAGTGAAGGCGTTTGAATCAGAACTCTCCGATCTTACATTAAATCTAGGTTTGTCAGTGGTTTTGTTGTCAGCTTAGAGAAGGGAACTGTTTCTTCCATGTTTCAGAGGTACTTATCAGTGTTAATAATTTACTCACGAGGAGGTGAGCAAGGAAGTCAAGAGTGGGGCAGCAAGTGGATGAGCAGAGGCCAGGCAGCACCTGTTTTAAGCATTGCATTAAGAGCTTTATCTACTCACCTCATGCACTTGTCATAGCATCTCCAGAGAGAAGCTATTGCTGTATCCTCGTTAACAACATCACTGACACCTTGAGACTCGGAAAGCAAACTACTTTTCCAGGTCACTCAGCTAATATATGAAGAGGCCACCATTTAAACCCATGTGTGTCTGGTGTCAAAAGCTCGCGTACTCTCCCTCACACGCCTCTGTACCTTCCCTTCTCACTGAGGGCCCTTGAAGTAAATGATGAAGAATATGTCCTTGAGGTATAATCAGCTGGTTAAATTGAAAGGGAATTTAAGTCAATGCTTTTATGGGCTCTCCACTATAAATGACACACACACACACACACACACACACACATATGCATGTGTGTGTGTGTGTGTGTGTGTGTGTGTGTATATATATATATATATATACATATATATATATATATATATGTTTATATGTGTGTATGTGTATATATTTGTATGTATATGACTAATGTTCCTACCCATGTATATAGCTAATGTTCCTACACTTAAAGAGGTCAAGTTTTATAATAAGTACTCCAAGAAATTAAGTTTCATGAGAAGAATGGAATTCTCAGAACCTAGAAAAAGGGATTAAAACTAGTTCTGGGACTCAAGAGAATGTGTCAAGGAGGCAATATTTGAACTAACAAATAAAGGGTAGGAAGTTAACAAATAAATGTGAGAGGCTTCACTTCAGTCATTGGGAACAGCATGTTTAAAGAGTGGAGGTAAAAAGACAGAATGTTATGGTAACTCACACAAATTTATATGCTGATTGGTTGATGCATACAGCAAAGAATGCATTGAACTTGAATTTGAAGAAGCTGAATGGGTACGTGTGCTCACTTTCACACACACAGTGCTTTGTTGTTGTTTGGTATGTTTTGCTTTATGGGACGTGAGCTTAAATCCAGAATTTCATGAATACTAAGCAAGTAACTTGCTACTGAGCTACACCCCAAGGCTCTAATTTAAGTTTAGACTGGCTTTATGTTGGTAGATAGTGCATGCCTGTAGTTCAACTCTGGGAAGCTGAGGTAGGAAGATCATTTGAATTCAGAATTTTAAGCCACTCAGACAAACTAAAAATATATTGGTCATGGATCAAAGTGAATTCTTCACAGTACATTCATAATGTCTGGAATTCAACTGAAGGTCATCAGACATACAAAAACATGTAAAAATATGGTCCATGGTGGGGAAAAGTCAGTCAGAATCAATTCAAAATGATCCAAAGAAGGACATTTAAACTATCTAGATTATTGGACATTTAAATTGAGGCAAAGCTATTACAGAGCTCCAATGTAAGAAGAATGATGTGCTGAAACAGAAGCCACTTTGGACCAGAATACAAGAAGAAATGTTACAGAGGTAGAGAATGGTCAACTTCAGTGCAGACCATTACAACTCACACGGAATGATCTTCAGATAGAAGATACAATGTGGACCCAAGAGCTTATGATGGCCTAACTTAGGTAATTCTCACATCCCAAAGAGATACATAGTCAAGGAATAACGACAAGAAACATTCTAAATATAACGAGAACCCTAAATCCAAGAAACCCAATAAGTGCTTTGTCCAAGAAATCTGAAGAAAAATAAATCTAGGAATATTATTGGCAAACAGCTGAAGGATATACACAAAACTTTAAAAAATCCCAAAAAAGGGACATGCTGGGTGCTGTGCACAGAAGAAAACACAAGAGTGAGAGCAGACTCATTGCCTGAGGCAATGGAAGTGAAAAAAAATGGTGGACGGTATTTACAGTTCCAAAAGAAACAAACCAATGAGCTTTAACTTATCCAGTAAAAACATCATTCAAATAAAGGTGTTTCTAGACACAAAAAGGCTGAGCCCATCATACCACCCAAGATTTGCCTTATAAATTTGTTAAAGAAAAATCCTTCAGGTAAGAGGTGATACCAGATAGAAACCTGATCTATATAGAGAAATGAAGACTGACAGGAGCCTGATATAGCTCTCTGCTGAGAGGCTCTGTCAGTGCCTGGCAAATACAGAAGTGGATGCTCACAGCCATCCACTGGACAGAGCACAGGGTCCCCAATGAAGGATCTAGAAAAAGGACCCAAGGAGCTTAAGGGGTTTGCAGCCCCATAGAAGAAACAACAGTATGAACCAACCAGTACCCCAGAGCTCCCTGGCACTAAACCACCAATCAGAGAAAACACATGGTGGGACTCATGGCTCCAGCTGCATATGTAGCAGAGGATGGTCCAGTCGGTCATCAATGAGAGGAGAGGCCCTTGTTCCTGTGAAGGTTCTATGCCCCAGTATAGGGGAATGCCAGGACCAGGAAGCAGGAGTGGGTAGGTTGGTGAGCAGGGGGAGGGGGAATGAGATAGGGCACAGGGGAAACTAGGAAAGGGGATAACATTTGAAATGTAAATAAAGAAAATATCTAATAAAACATTTGAATTAATAAAACAAATGAAGAGCAGCAGAAATGGGCTTCATATGGATAATATGAGCTAACTAAACACAATGGCAAGTTATTTGGACATTTATAATATATCATCACTGCAAGTTTATGCTCCTTAAAATCCACACCAGTATTGGAGACTCTGGGGATTTGTTATTCAGAAGTGGAGCTTCAGGGCATGAGGATAGTGCCCTAGTGACAGCTCAGTGCACTTGTAAGACGTGACAAAAGAGAACTCCATTCTTACTTAGACCTATCCTTTGGAGATGCAAGAGACATAAGTGATTTAGTGACTACAAACAACTCTCCCAAAGTAATAAATGCTAGCAAGTGCTGAACACAGTCGATTTAAGTTGTGACTTTTCAGTAGCAATAGCCATAGAGTCTAGATGGAATTAACTAGAAACTGTCTCCAGAATCAGGGCATTCTTAAACAAGGGTGGAAGGCCTGTGGGGATACACCCAGAATGTTCTCATCCACCAGGCACAGGGCCTGCCATCACCTTGACCTTGAACATCTACAGCCCCCAAAACCACTGAGAATAAACGTTAGTCTATGCAACGTAAAATCTAAGAAGGCAGAGATGAAAAACTACTGTCAGAATGTTCTTAAACATCGTGAAGTAAATGCAGTGACAGTGACTAGTGGTATGTGGTCCATTAAAATAGATATCCTGTAAAATCTAAAGCAATCATTAAACCCTAAAACAATTACTGATGCCTAAAGCAATCATTGAACCTCAAGGCAATCATTGAACCCTAAAGCAACCGCTAATTAGCAAACAAAACAGAAAACTGGAATCACTAGAAAGAAAGAAAGGAAGAAAGAAAGAAAGAAAGAAAGAAAGAAAGAAAGAAAGAAAGAAAGAAAGAAAGAAAGAAAGGAAACCAGAAATGAAGAGCAGTTGTAACAATAGCAAAATGACTCAAACCATAACTACATTAAATGTAAATGTTCTTCATACTCCAAGTAAAAGTGAAATTCAGATAGGTAGGAGTTTAAAAATCCAACACCTAACTAATATACTTTATGTGAAAATAATTTTCAACATAATGATGTAAATTAGTTAAAAGTAAAAGATGGGCAAAGATCATTCTAAAAATAAAACTTAAATGTAACAGGAGTGGCTTGGTTTGAAAAAGTAAACTTCAAAGCAAAGAATATTCATAAGGGATAAAGAGGCATGCCTCAAACGAATGATGAATAATGCATTCAAATACCATAATTCCAAGCTGATAAAAGCATTTTAAAATAGGCGATCCAGGAACAATTAATAGACAAATCTAGAATTATCAGCAAATATTTTAAATATTTCTTGTGATAACTAATGGAAGTTAGGCAGAAACCTACAGGGACATTTATACTAGAATAGGAACAACACTAAACTTGGTCTTGTGGATATTTGTGGAGCATCAAACTTAAAGCATCAGAATGTGCAGTGCTGTCATTCTCCAAGACTAAGGCCTTGCCATCCCCAGAAAATTGATAACTCTATACCCAAGTATCATTTGGCACAGAAATCTGGTTACCGTGGTATACCCTCTTAGTAGTATATGTGGGCTAAGGTGGAGGTACGCAAAAGTTAGGTTGAGCAGCACTTCCCAGAATGGGATTGGAGGGATCTGGGCAAAGCACAGTGTCAAGGGTAGGGACAGCAAGAGAGATGGGGCTTCTGAAAGAAGAGCACAGCTACTTCCTTACAGATGAGCAGACTCCAGAAGCAGATGCAAGAGCTAGCAGCCTACCTGTTGGCTATGCTCTCAGCAGAAACCTCAGGAAAAGACGGATAATGGGCTTCATTCTCTCTCACACCAGATTAGGAGTCTACTAAGTCTTCCTAGAAAGAAACGTGTTCTCTTATCTAAATATTCAAATCTGTCTTATTTCAGAAAGCTAAAATTAGCTTCAAGCCCATTGTTTTTCACCTAGAAAAATAATAACTTATTATATACCCAGACATGAGGCATCTGGACAGACAGAGAAAAGGGATTATTTTTTTTTAAGGCGCTGGGAAAGAAACCTACTCCGGAGTCTAAGAACCGCCTCAACATAGGCAGGCAAGTCATGTGGCATTATTTAATAGTGAGTTTTTTACATGGCCTTAGTCTTTCTCCTCTCATAGAAAAAAATCAACAGTGGCACCATGAAAACCCTGGAACCAGTGAAGACTCAGCCTTCAGTGGGAATCCTCTCTCCCCACACCTGCTTTGTCAAAGCATGTTTTTATCTTACAGGTCACCTTGGATATAGTCATTCACTCTCAGCTGACACATCTCTCACTCTCTTCTCACAGACCTGAAATGGTTTCCTCACATTCAAATCATCTCCATGGCATCTCTCCTTCCTTGTCAACCATCCTCTATGTTCTTGCCCAGGGAACCTCCAAACCCATCCTGTGCTAGAAGCTGCTTCTATTATTATTTCTTGACATTTTGATGTTTTCACATTTTAGGGTATATCTATCACCTGTCTTTGTCAGCATAGCTCACTTATTTCTCTCACAGCTTTCCTAAATCCTTTATGTGGGAAAGGTTACACCAAATTTCCATGTTTTTAGCATCCATCTGGACTCAATTTTTTCCCTCCTCTTTTCAGGTTGAGCCCAGATTCTGACTCAGCTTTCAGGGGTGGTAGAATCACAAATGTACATCAATGTGCCTGGCTACCACAGGTGTGCAAAACCACATAAGCTGAGAGGAAGAAGCCATGGAAGAAGTCAGTTTTTCTAGGCTGAGCTCACATCTAGACCAAGAGTCCAAGTCAGGAATCACTGGATGGCACTAACAGGGAAGGAGAGAATCATGAAAGTAGACAGTAACTGGACAAAGATCAGCAGGGTGCATATCAATTATATCGGATCAAATAAAATCCTTGAGAGAAACCTCCGTGTGATTGCTTGTTCTAAACTATAGTTGGTCGTGTTTGCATGTTCTGTTTCCTGATGAGCATATGGGATCATTTTCTCTTGATCTCATTTGGATGCTTGCCCTACTGTACTGTGTG
Organism: Mus pahari; assembly: GCF_900095145.1. Taxonomy (NCBI): domain Eukaryota; kingdom Metazoa; phylum Chordata; class Mammalia; order Rodentia; family Muridae; genus Mus; species Mus pahari. The sequence goes on along the minus strand of NC_034599.1, from coordinate 9,408,905 downwards.
AATGAGAAGGAATGTCTTCTTCTCCCCACCAACCCCTTGGAATTAGTGAAAGCGTCTTGTGGGAAATCCTGGTGTGGATGATAAGCTAATGGATCACTAGGGATCTGAAGGGCGCTGTGCCTGTGGGTATTAGGAGGAGGTCCTGTCACTTTAGATTCAGCTTAGAAAAAAAGAAACCCTTGAGACTTCAGTTTTGCAACTTCTAACTTCACAGATGTTACCTCCAGAAAAATCTATAGCAATTCTACAAAAAAAAAAAAAAAGATACTGACTGCATTGTAGGTAAAACTGCTTATAACAATTCAATAAATATATACTATTGTAACCAGTTTAACCAAATCTCTTAGCATTTAATAACAATTATTTTATGTGCTTATGCAAGTACATATATTTGTGAGTAGGGGATGGGTCATCCTATGGTGTCATGTGTTAGGTGTCATCTACCAAGCTTTCTGAGACAACTTCTTTCAATGGTCTGGAACTCACTCTGTAGGTTAGACAGACTGACCTTCAAGCCCCAGAAACTTCATTGTCTCCACCCCCAGCTCACACCACCACATTCAACATTTTCCACATGGTTTCTGGGGATCAAACTCAGGTCTTCATGATCACAAGGCCAGCACTCTAATAGATGAAGTGTCTCCACTGAACCCAGTAGCATGATTTACCCAGGACTTCTAGAAATCAGCCTTTCTGCTAGTATATAAATAGATCAACTTACAATACAACTGAAGCTATGCTGGTGATGGCGTCTTGGAGAATAAATTCTATTTTATCAGGAATATGATGGTGTCCACCATCAAGGAGCAGGGCTGTACTTTCCTTGTGGGATCAACACCTGCAAAACCATCCCAGAAGCACTATGGCTCACTGCTAGTGTATAGAAGGTCACTTGTTGGCTGGCAATGGATCCCATTTACTGATATGGACCCCCATAAGGCAGAATTCTTTCACAGTTATATGAACTGCAACTCAAACTCAGTTTGAGTGTTAGTTCCTTAGCCTGAAAATAGATTGGTTAATACAGGCCATTGAAACCACAGTTTCAGTCTGAATCCATACTCTTGGATTCTTTTTATGACCTTCAGTTAGAAATTAAGTAAGTCATTTCTCTTTGGTTTTGCTGACAATATAACAAAAAGGGCAGTGGCTCAACACCTGTTGTTACACTTGTGTAAATAAAACAGGCTAATAGAGCATCATCTACACAGCTTAGAGGTATGGGTCATGGGCTACACTTAGTAGTTACCATTGAATTCGTGTCATAATATAAATTAGAGTATCATAATGTCATGGTTTGTATAAAGACTATAGGTTGAGCCTATGTCTAATTCAAACTTTAAAAACCAAATAAGGCAGTTAATTGAACAAATTCAGTTAGCACAAAACATACAATATTGGCTTTCATGTGGGTGTGAAGGCATGAACACGTCTTCGTTTTGAAGAAAAACATTGTTAATTTATGACAGCAGAAGTAGCATTCAGTAAAAGTTTATCCAGACAGGCCATGCCTGCCGGAAAACCAGGTAGGCTGCCTGCAGCCCTTCTCCTATTTTTTTCCCTCCTGTGCCCAGGACCAGTCCCACAGTCTCATCCCTCCCTCGTGCTGCAACAGAGCATCAGCTGCAGTCTTCCCTCACCTCTCCCCACATCCCCTGTGAACTACACAGACCATCCCCTTCCTTTCCTTCCTCTCCCAGCATCCTTTACATCCTCTCCCAGGATACCCTGGGCCTTAACCACCTTAAGGATCAATTGCTAACCACTCCTCCTACAGCAATAAGTAGGCTGAAGGTGCACCCACACCTCTTCTACTGCTCCTGACATCTAATTCTTATCCTTAGCTCCGTAGTTTCTGGAAACCTGCTGTGGTCTCACAAAGAGCTCCTCCAACCTTCCTTCCTCCAATTCATCACAGTTACCCAGCCTCTAATGCCGGTAGGCGTTCCCTGTGCACACACCAGGCCAGGAAAATAAGCAATGCAAACCCGTCCTACTCTGACAATCCAGATAGGAGAAGGAAACTAAGGAACAAAAGACCCACACAACAAAGAGATATCTAGAAATCAGCACCTAAAAACACAATCAATAACAACCAGACAGTATGTCTTCATTAGAGCACAAATATTCTACAACAGAAGGCCCTAAATATTTAAACATAGTCAAAGCACAAGAAAAAAAGACCTTAAAATGATATTTATGAATATGTATAGGTTCTTAGAAAGGAAATTAATAAATTCCTTAAGGAAATATAAGAAAGTACACAAAAATGAGTGTAAGGACATAAATGAAACTCGTCAAGACCTGAAGTTGGAAGTAGAACCAATAAAAAAACAAACAAACAAACAAACAACAACAACAACAACCAAAAAAAAAAAAAACCCAAACTGAGGAAAATGTGAAAACAAAAAATTTAGAAATTCAATCAGGAACTACAGAGGCAAGCATTAACAACAGTATATAAGAGATAGAAGAGAAAAATCTCAGGCACTGAAGATAAAACAAAAGAAATGGATACATCAGTCAAAGAAAATGTAAATCTAAAAACTGCTGACATAAAACATCCAGAAAGCAGGGGACACTGTGAAAAAACTAAGTCTAAGAATATTAGGTAGAGGAGGGAGAATAAATCCAGGTCAAAGGCCCAGAAAAAATGTTTTCAACAAATCATAGAAGAAAAATTTCCAAACCTAAAGAAGGAGATGCCTATAAATGTGCAAGAAGCTTAAAGGGTACAAGATGGGCTGGACCAGGATAATCCCACTAACATCAGGAGTAAGCTTAAAGGGTACAAGATGGGCTGGACCAGGATAATCCCACTAACATCAGGAGTAAGCTTAAAGGGTACAAGATGGGCTGGACCAGGGTAATTCCACTAACATCAGGAGTAAGACTAGGCTATCCACTCTTTTTGTATCTAGTTTATATAGTACTTGAACTTTTAGCTGAAGCAATAAGACAACTGGAGGAAATCAAGGGGATACAAATTGGAAGGAAAGAAGTCAAGGTATCACTATTTGCAGATGATATGATGATATATATGAGCAACCCTAAAAATTCCACTGAAGAACTTCTTCAGCTGACAAACATTTTCAGCACAGTGGTTTGGTACAAGATTAACTCAAAAAACAAAAATCAGTAGCCCTCTAATATGCAAATAGCAAATGGACTGAGAAAGAAATCATGGAAAAATACCTTTTACAATAGTCTCAAATAATATAAAATATCTTAGAGTAACTCTAACCATGCAAGAGAGAGACTTGTATGATAAATAAAATTTTAAATCTTTGAAAAAACAAATTGAAAAGGATATCAGAGGATTAGAAGATGCCCCTTATTCATGGATTGGTGGGATTAACAGTAAAAATCACCATCCTACCAAAAGCAATCTACAAATTCAATGCAATCCTCATCAAAATCCCAAAACAATTCTGTACAGACATTGAAAGGACAATTTACAATTTTATATGGAAAACAAAAAAATGAAAAACAAAAACAAAACAACAACAACAACAACAACAACAAAAAACCCAGGATAGTCGGACCAATCCTGAACAATAACAACTTCTGGAAGAATCACCATTCCTGATTTCAAGTTGTCCTTAAGAGCTATAGAAATAAAAACCACACAGTATTGACATTATAAACAAACACATTGATTAGTGGAATTGAATCGAAGACCCAATAGAAATAAGACAAATGAAAGAGATCAGGATATAAAACCATATATCCAAATACATATGGGTACCTGTTTTTCAATAAAGAAGCCAAAAATACACACAGAAAAAAAAAAAAAGACAATATCTTCAGCAAATGATGCTGGTCAAACTGGATGAGTGCATGTAGAAGAATGCAAAGAGTCCTATATTTATTACCCTGAACAAATGTCACACCCAAGTAGATAAAAAAAAAACACAGCATAAAACCAGATACACTGAACCTTATAGAAAAGAAAATGGGGACTTGAATGCATTGACACAGGAGTCAACTTCATGAACCGAACATTAAAAACACAGGCACCAAGATCAAAATTAATAAATGGGACCTCCCTCATGAAACTGAAAAGCTACTGCATGACAAAGGACATCATACATCAGACAAAGCAGTCGCTTACAGTGGAAATAGATTTTTACCAACTCCAAATAATAGAAGACCAATATTCAATATATATGTGTGTATATATACCTCCAGAAATTAGATATCAAAAGCAAAATAATCCAATTGAAAATGGAGAACAAAACTAAATGGAGGATTCTCAGTAGAGGAATCTTAAATGGCTGAGAAACAAAGAAATGTTCAGCATCCTTAGCCATCAGGGAAATACAAATCAAAACAACCTTAAGATTCCATCTTACACCTGTCAGAATGGCTAGAATAAGTTACATAAATGACAGCTCATGCTGGTAAGGATGTGTAGCAAGGAGACCACTGCTCCAATGCTGATAGGAGTGCAAACCTGCACAGCCACTGTGGAATATGGTGGTCTTCAGAAAGTTGGGACTCCATCTACTACTCCTGGGCATATACCCAAAGGATGCTCTATCCTACCACAAGGATACTTGCTCAACTGTGTTCATTGAGGCTTTATTCCTAACATCCAAACTGGAAACAAACTAGATGTCCCTCAACAGAAGAACTGATGAAGGAAATGTGGTACATTTACACAATGGAGTGTTACTCAGCTGTTAAAGAAATGATTCCATGAAATTTGCAGGCAAATGGATGGATCTAGAAAATATCATCTTGAATGAGGTAGCCCCGATCCAGGAAGATAAACATGGTATGTACTCACTTGTAAAATGATATTAGCTGTTAAGTAAATGATAACAAAACTACAATCTGTAGACCCAGAGAGGTTAGGTAAAGGGGGGCAGGGGTCATGGGGATGCAGTGACCTTCATGGGAGTGGGAAATAGATGTTATTGGTGGACTTGGGGCAGATTGGGATGGGTGTGGAGGAATCCGTTCATGCAGAGATAGGATGGAGGAAGAGAGTGTATGAAAAGATGGCTGGAAATGGGGGGAGGGGAAGCCTAATGCAGTGGAAACTTCCTGAAATCTATGAAGATGATCCCAATAAGGACTCCTAGTAATGGAGAATACGGAGTCTTCAACTCAACACCTCTTGTAACAAGGTAAGGCTTCCAGTGGTAGGACAAGGTTATATTCCATTGAGTTTTTGTCCTAGGAATTTCCATGTAAATCCCAAAACAGCCCAGACTGTTGCTAAGACAAAAGACTGACCTCCACAAAGTGGCAGTATTGCCCATTGCTGAGGACAACACACACAGCTCGTGTGAACATGGAGATGCAGAGCTGGTGCCTACATTGAACCTTTACTCTACATTCCAATCCCTCTGATGCAGAAAGGTACTTTGCAGGCAACAGAAAGACAAGTGTGGACATGAACCCAGACACAAGACTTCTGACCTACAATCTGTGCTCCCTATAAAATATGCTAGGACAATGGTGCATAGAATTTGTAGGAGTAGCTAACCAATGTCTAATTTTTATCTATGGCCCACTCCATGAGAAGAAACTCACATTCAGCACTGCTTGGGTAACCAGGGTAACCAAGAACCAGAGACTAGACAGCCCAGCAACCAGATGATGTTTTTACTTAAGGTAAAGACAAACACATCTGTTCTTTAAAAAGAACAAACAAACAATGAAATGATTCCTAGTGATATTCTGTTATACTCATTGATCACTGCCTTATCCTGTCATCATCAGAGAGGCAGAAGAGACAGACGCAGGGACCCACAGCCAGACATTATGCAGAGTCTAGATGGAAGGTCTCATCAAATCCCCCCCCCTCTAATGTCAGGGAATCCTGCAGAAGAGGAGGTGGAAAGATTGGAAGAACCAGCGAGAATAGAGGTTACCAGGAAACCAAGGCCTTCTAAGTCAGAAGGGCATCTGAGCTCACAGAGACGAAGCGGCAGCAGAGGACAGAAACGGCTCTGCATCTACCTTATAGCTGTTATTGCAGTCTATTTTATATGGACTTCTGACTGTGAGAAGTTGGTCTCTGAGCCTTGTGCCTGCTCTTGGCCTCTTTTCCTCATGTTGGGCTGCCATGTTCAACTTTGATATGACAGTTTTTGCGTCATCGTATTATATTTTATTTTGTCATGTTTGGTGGTTATCTCTTAGAAGCCTGCTCTTTTTTAATGAGGACAGAGGGAGTGGATCCAGAGGGGAGAGATCATGGGGAGGAACTGGGGGGAGGAGTGGGAGGGGAAACTATAATAGGGGTATATTGTATGAGAAAAAATATTTTCAATAAAAGAAAAATTATGAAGAACTTGAAAATGGGACAAAAATAACTATCTAATATTTTAATGCCATAGTAGGATATTTTCAAATGCACATTCAGAGAGCCACAAGTCTCTCAGGAAATATAATTTTGACAAACTGGAACTCCTCCAGATATTTGCATGCAACTTGGTAATCATATTCAGCACTCTTATTGCCCCAATGGAAACCCTATTTCTCAGACCTTCATTGAGCTAGCTACATTGACCCAGAAGTCCTGTCATCATGTAAATGAAATGTTGATACAGATTTCTTTTATTAAATTGTAATAACACTTTATAACAAAGTTTGTCCACTTAGCAATTTACACACTTACAACGAGCAGCTTTGCTAGTAGCAGGCACAAGGCTCATCTACCTCTTGGATACACTGATGTCACATAACTACTCAAATGACCACTTTACCTTGTGCCTCTGTGACTGTCTACTTGAGCTACTGCTGAGTAGCCAGTTGTGTGGCCTCTGCCGCTCAGTGGCTGTGTCCTTCACCTAGCTAATCTCCCCATTGCCCATCCACATGCAGTTTCCTTTCCATCAAAGGCTGAAAATATTCCACTATATGATCACTACTCCTAAGTGTAGTATTACTCAGCTATAGCAGAATGTCTGGGGCATTAGCAGACATTAATTACTTTACTCTTTGAAACAGGGTCCTGTTGATCTCAGGCTGACCTCAATCCTGTTGCATCTGAATTTACAGATAGGCACCACTGGGTCCATCTTTTTTTTTTTTTTTTTTTGGTTTTTCGAGACAGGGTTTCTCTGTGTAGCTCTGGCTGTCCTGGAATCCCACTGGGTCCATCTTATGAGGTGCTGAGGATTGAAAGCCAGTTTTGCTGCGTGCCACGCAAGAATATCTCTACCTGATATACATTCCCATCCCATACTCATGTTTTGAACGCTTGTGATGCTATTTGAAGGCTGTGGGGCCTGTGGGAGGTTTCTGGCTGGCTGGCTGGCAGTAATCATTAGTTTCGGGGCTCTGAAAGATATAACTGCTCCTGATTCTGGCCTAGTCTTCCTGTTTCCCTCTTCTCTGCCTTGTTAGGAGCAGTCGGCACCGTGCACACTACCATGCCCCTCCCACCATGATAGGATGAAAAGTCTCAGGAACTGTGAACCATAGTAACTTTTCCTTCCTTAAGCTGTTTTCTCACAGTGGCAGAAGCAGCTGATCTGACCCAGGAGCTGGAGGGTATTGGCTTCTGTGGTCTTGACTCCCACTTCACCGATCACGAGCAGCGCTGAGCTAAGAGGAGTCGCGTGAGAGAGTAAGAGCTGGAAAACACAAACGCTAATCTGAATCGTCCACGCTGAGTGCTCGACAGCAGATGAACCAGAACAGAAGAATCATTGAACTTCAAAGACCAGTCATCTGAAAGGACTCGGGCAGAGAGATAAAAATAAAAAATGAAAATGTCAAGAAGGCACAGGGACCTCTGAGACATCATCTAATGGTGTCTGGTGTTTTAGTAGTTTTCCAAACAAGAAAATGTAAACAGGAATAACTAGGAAAAGAGCGCCTCCATTTCTGGATGCAGGATGCCCAACAAACTCCAAACATGAAGCCCAAAAGTCTACACCAAAACACTGTACCTCACCTGTTAAAAGTCAAATGTCAAGCAAATGCTGTGGAAAAATCCAGAGGAAAGCAGATTTCCCCTTCCAAGGAAATGTCTATGGAACTATGAGGCGATTTCTCAGAAAAAGAAAAACCTTTGCTATCCAGAAGGACTATGCTGTTACGGTCACATTGCTGAAAGACAAAAAAGCTACCAAGCAATAATGCTGGAGTGAATTCTTCTGTCCTTCAGAAATAAATGGGAAATGCAGACTTCCCAAACAAATGAAGGTAACTAGGCTTGTCTCACTGAGAGTACTAAACTGGGTCTTCAAGTTGAAATCAAAGTCTACCAACGATCAAAATTCAATCATATGAAAATATAAAGTAAATATACATATAACTACAGAATAGTATAATTCTGAAAAATAATGGGCTATAAACCACTTTTCATACTAGCATCAAGATTAAAATATTAAAATATTCAAAACAATCATAATTACAAAGATATTTCCATGGCACACAATACAAAATATATAAACTTTGATATCAGTAATAGAAAGTATAGTGAGAAAAAACTTCAAGTTCACCAGTATAAGCAATTATTGAGATTACTATCAACATAAGGAAAATGTTACAATTGAACCACAGTTTAGATAAGCCCAACAAAACCCACACACAAAAATTTCTACTGTAAAGAAATTTGTATTTACTAATTTGAAAATTGTGACTTGCTACCTTGAAATTGGGCTACAATTTGCTACCTGTGTTTATAGCTTAGCCCTGAAACCATGCAAGTTACATATTTCCTGTCAATCGTGTTTGGCCATCAACACACCAAGATGCCTGAGGACAGTGACTCATACGTGCTCTTAAAGCTAAGGTTCACGGAAGCCATCTCAAACCTTCAGTTAGACTTTAGTTTAGTCTGAGGAAATGAAGATTTGCTCAGAGTAATTTCATCTGAAGATGGAAATTCACTGTAGAAGCCTCTGGGGCAGCCAGCGGTACTGATGCCACACCGTCTGGTCTTTTGGGGTTTTCTCAGCACTGCTTGAGCATAGTTCTTACCAGAATCCCTGGGGCTTGCCCATGAGGCTTGAGCCTAAAATGGTCAGTGAGCCTGCTGTGCACCGAGTGTGCACATCTGCACTGTATCAGTCACGTACCACACGCATTGCTGCGGAACAGATCACATCTTCTTAAATATAAGAATCTATGTTCTTGGCACCATGACGCAGGGAGCAGTGTCTGTCTTGCTATTGAATTCACAATGGTGAATATTATATATAAGGCAATACACAAAGATTTGCTGGACAATTTCCCCATGAAGAGGATTCCTTTATCTGCTCTCTGAACAGCAGAGGCTGAGATGGACCCTTTCAGGCACCCGTTTCCAGTTGATTGCTCTGCTGGAGGCAGAACTAAACAGGAAACGTGTTTATTTAGATCTCCTCTTTGGTGGAAGGACTTTTTCTTGAAGAAGTTTATGGCACAGTAACCACCATAATTAAAATATAGGGTGCAAATATATATGAAAGGTAGTGTTATGATTTCTGCTTGTTGCCAAAATAAATAAAAAAACAGTTAGGGAAATTAAAACTATTCAGGTCTTGTCTCATTGAAATCTTCCCTTTCGCGGCAACAGAGTGAGTGCTCACCTCCTTCCACCTATGAGCAAAGCAACATCCATGGGGCTCATGGAGCCATTCAGTTTCCAGTCTTAATCTTGGGGCTTTATTGGATGGGGTCCTCATATTCTTAGTAAGGTTCCTTTTATTTTTCAGTATGCAGAACACTTACTCAAGTAAGCTCAGAGTTCAGACTTATGAAGGAAATGAGAGACAGGAGATGACAGGAGAGACTCTAGGGACGTGGCCTCAAGCTTCCCCTGTTATCCCCAGCGCAGCCAGTCTTCAGCCTTGCTTCTTTTCAGTAAGAAACAATTACAATGATGAGGACATTACAGCAATCCCTTTGCTTTTATTTGTCTTCTGACCACGAGCTGCCTAGTTGGGAGGGTTGCCATGGAGACAGTGGTGCCATGGGCAACCCAGTGCACTGCACTGAAACCCCAGAGAATCAGTGTTGGGGCTTGTTGGAGAGTTTCCTGGGCAAGTTTATTGTACTGAAGGAGAAAATGGGAATCTGACCTGAGTGAGGAAAAGCAGTTCAAAACATTGTGTCTGTGGAGGGCCAATTAGGTTGCTCACTGGACACTTTGCAGAGGGAAATGCCCATACTGCTCGGACTGACGAAGGGAGAGAATGAAAGGTGTTAGTGTGGCAGTCTGCTTCAGAGATCGTAATACTTCTTTCAGGAGGCTAGCAGGGTCTTCTTTATTGGATTTTGCAGCCATGTTGAAAATCCACTATGATAGCAAATGAAATAAGAACCTCCTAGACTAAATAAATGAGAATGGATAGGCTTTGGCTGCTTTCTGCCTGTCTGTCTGTCTGTCTGTCTTGTTTATCTGTCTGTCTATCTGTTGAGGTAGGCTCTTATATAACCCAGACTACCCTCAAACTGACTATGTAGCTGAGTATGATCTTGAGTTCATGAGCCTTCTGCTTCTACTTCCCAAGTGTTGGAGTTATAGGTATGGACCACCAAGCTTGGCTGACCAAGCTCAGGAGTCAGAGATAAAAATGTTAGTGACTAGCATTTGAACTGGGACAAGTCAGTCAAATCCTCGTTTTTTCCCCTGTAAATGGGAAATGGTGACCGGTAGCATATAACACTTTTGTAAAAATATGATGGCATACTATATTGAAAATCCCTCTGAGACACTAGGTGCCGGTGCCAATAGATGGTAATTTTACTTTCGTGTCCTTTTGTTTCAGCCCAAGCAGAGAGGACACCTGAGCTTTCGAGAAGTACGTGGTGGACTTACTGGACACAGTCTGTGACAGCCACACCCCTCAGAAGGGAAACAAGACGTCTTTGACCCTTTAGAAGCTGAAGGTCATCACAGAAGCCCTTTCTGGACCAGACCCACCTTCCTGTGCCCAGGTTGGCTTTTTACAGAGTACCATTGGACTTCTAAACTGCCTAACTTCATCTGAGTAGAAAAAAACATTTGCTTCCTGCTAGGCTCATGAAAACTTTCCAATAACAAGGTTGGCTGACTTCTAATAGCTTTGAACATTCAGTATTTGACTGTAGGTTCCATACTATTATGTGTCTGTAAGATTCTAATCTCTCCTTAATCAGACTGCACACTGCTCAGAAGGAAAAGGACATGGTATATTTTTTTAAAAATACATTTTAAAATTCCACCGAGAGCCAATTTGGCAGGAGATAAATTAATACAAACTAAGAATTCATCAACCAGCAGCCAAACATTACTGATGCCTCTATAAAGGTGAGCTTGGCCCAGGCTGCTCAGGTTGGGAGGGAGTGACTGTCGACTGGCAGATCCTGGAAACAGCATCAACAACTTAACGTCTGACAAAACCCTGACAGCCTGCGTGGGTCCCCTCTCCAGGACACTGTCACTCTGTGCAAAGCTAAGACAGCTCCAGAATCTGAGCTGGGAGCTCAGGGGACAGAAGTCCTGCCAGAGCATTTTTTTAGTGGCCCCATTTACACCCTCTGTTCAGCACAATGGGACAGCACCAACGGCCTGTCTGTCCTTTCTCTCTTGTCCTTGCCTTATAGATTCAGTCCTTTAGTTAGTTATTATGGTGGGTTGCATGAGAATGGCCCGCATAGACTCATATATTTGAATTCATTCGTCAAGGAGTAGCATTAGGAAGTGTGGCCTTGTTGAAGCAAGTGTGTTATGGGAGGTGGGGGGAGTGGGGTTTCAAAAGCCCAAGCCTGTCCCCGTGCCTCCTCCCCTCCTGAAGATTCAATTGTAAAACTCCCAGCTCCTTCCCTAGCACCATGTCTGTCTTCATGCTACCATGCTTTCCAGCCATGCTGGTAATGGGTTAAACCTCTAAAACTGTAAGCAAGATCCAGCTACATTCCTTTGTAAGAGATGCCGTGGTCATGGTATCTCTTCACAGCAATAGAGAATTACATTATTTTGACAATTTTATATGTGTGTGCGCGCACGCATGTGTCTGTGTATAGATGTAGATAGCCTCACTTCTGTGTGTTCATGATTTAGTGGCCATGTTGTATTCATTCAGAAGACAGCATTTCACAATACTATGCCACATCCACTGGCTCATATGATCTTTCTGACCCCTTTAATGCAACATTCTCTGGACCTTGAGGGGACAATGCAGATGACCTCAATCACTAGTTACTCATTCTCAGAACTGTCACCCATTCAGGGTCTCTGTGATAAGTGTTGCCCACTGTAAAGACAAACTTCTTTTCTCAGGAGTTGAGCTAGAGTCTAAATGTAGAAAGACAAATATGTAGAAAGCAATTTGGCTTTATAGCTATTTAGCATAACATCAGCAGTAAGCTCCCTGCACCTAGGGTTTGTGACCTCCCTGTCATCAGCTTTGACCAGATTATAGCATAAGGTATGTATTGGTTCTCATGGATCAGTCTTCCAACCCAATCAGAAAGTGACTGGTTACCCTAAAACAGCCACGCCACTGCTGCCCCAGAGCACACATCTTGCCAGCTAGTCAGTATTGAAGTACATGAGAGACACAGCTGGGCAAGGCTGCCTTTTCTCCTCCAGCAGCCTGGGCAGCACTTACTGGCACTTTGAATGCTACCCAGCAGGGAGGGAGCCTCCAGCTCTGTTCCAGCTTGATTTGTCTGTGTACTGGCTTCTTGGATGAGGCCATACCATCTGTTTCTGATGGGTTACCAAAGTCAGCTCCTCCCTTAGCACTGTGTGGTAGAAGCTGGCCCCTTGGATGCTTTTCATGTGTGCCTGTGTGCCTTTCCTGCCGGATATTTGAGAACAAGAGCCACAGCCTTTGGCTCTTTGCACTGTGCATGTCTTCACGGGGGGATCACATTTTAATTACTAAAACTTGCTAAAGTTAGGTTGGTTGTTGTTCAAACTGAGGTGGCATGGAAATGCTTACCAGAGCTTAGAAGGGAATCTTCCTTCTAAAGATTTGGACTACTGTGCCAGTTCTAACTAGATATAATTTCTTCATTTCAATAAATACATCATATAGCAGTATGTTCTAAAAGCAAGAGCTCAGGGACAATGAAAAAAAAATGACTGCATTCCTGACAAAGAAGGAAGCAAAGTGTCGTGTGAACACAAGGCTGACAGTGCCCATGGAGCTTGGAAAGAAAGATAGAGAATGAACACCATCAGGACCACTCCATTTTCCTGAGGATAGGCTCTGAGCATGGTCGCTGGAATGTTCTCTGAGACAGCTGGGTTGGCGCATCTGTCAATGTCATCGCAAAATAGAAAGAGATGCCAGAGGTCCCCATAGTGTCCCCAGGATTCAGCATGCAACAGGTCCTCAGATAAGTAGTCACTGGATTAGTGATAAGTCCCTGATATTTAAAACAGCACTCCCAGCTAATGTGAAGATAAAACTAAACTGTAGTTGAACATAATTTCTCCATATAATTCAAATCCCCTTCCTAGAACCCTGGTGGATCTCTCAGTAAAACAAACCCCACCACTCCTTTCTCACAGGACGGAATGGCGCTTTCTCTGTTCCTCTACACCCGCCAGTCTGGCACTTCAAGAAGTGTTGACTGAGTGCAGTGCTCTGTACAGGCTGGGTCAGCATCCCACCCATTCAGTCACACTCCAGACCTCTTTGTAGCGTCTAAGAAACAATCTGCTCCACACACCCCACATATTTACACCCGGAACACCTCGACTGCCTTCCACTGAGCACACAGAGTGGGTACTGGCTTTTGTTTCCCAAACAGGAAAATAAAACCACAGTGTGCTGCATCATCAACTTCATCCTAAATTCCTAGAGACTGTCCCTCGGCCTCTCTAACAGCCAAAACAGAAGACAAAGACACACTGAGAGTCACATAAATTCAGATATGGGTAAGAAATAGCTCTTTTGCAGATGAATAATTCAAATTATAATTTACATATTCATCTCTGTGGGCTCTGTGGTTTTGATTAAGCCCTGGGAGCCGAGAGCCAGGCAAGCAAGAGGTAATGAGCATACGGTGCTCTAGGGATCCGTAGCAGCCTAGGCCTGCCTGGACCAGGCTTCTGCCTCACTTCACACCTGAGCATCAGCCTTCTCCAATCAAAGCCTGGGGGTTCTGACTTTTGGACTAAACCCTGTCTATTGTAAATATGCAAATAAGAGATTTTCCCAGTACAATTGCATCGAAAATTTGGTAAAGATGCAATGAGTCTTTGACTCAGGGTCTGCTCAATGAACATCCAAAACACACCATCCTATTTGGAATAAACTTCTCTAGGGTCCCCACCTCCACGCCCACCTGGCTCCTGAGGCCAGGCCGCCAGGGTCACAGCCCTGCTCCTGTATATAGGGAACAATATTCTATCTTCACGCTACAGCTCCAAGCAGTACAGCTTTCTTCTGCTCACCCATGCACTCTAATCTCTCTTCTAAGTCTGTCACACTCACCAGAGGGGACAGTCCTGGGCCCTTCCCTTAGTGGCTAGAAGTCCCTGTTCCAGTTAGAATGAAGGCTGTGCTGCAATCATCAAGAGATAAGATGTGGATCCAGATAAGACCGTCCCATTTCTAATATGGAACAGTTCGGAGGACTGCTGTCCCACCAAGCAGAACACCTCACTGGCTGAGGGAGGTGACACCATCAGAATGGGGGAACAGAAAAGGAAAGCAATGTGGATAATGACTGCCAGCCACTCTCCTCACCAGAGCTGTGGCCTTGATTCTGTCAAGGGCCCTCCTCCCACCTACCACAGCCCAACAATGGCAAGCCCACAACAGCTCTCCAGTGGTGAGACTGTGTTGGTCACCCACCGCCTGCCATCCATGGATCCTTCAAGCTCAGAGATGCCTGCAGGGCCCATCTGCCTTGAAGAGCTCAGACTAATAACTTGCATGAGACAAACATCCTCAGCGCCTCCTCAAAAATAATGAGAAGGGATGTATAATAAAACAAGTGGCAGGGAACTAATTTGTTTGATTTAATGGTCATTTATTTGTAATTTTGATTACCTGCAAATAAATAATAGGTGAACTCCATGCTCTGAACTCAGCACTGGGGACAGCTGGGCAGGTGTGGTGTTTGCTATTGGCTCTGCCCTCTTGCCCTCTCTCTCCCTCCAGGACAGCCTGGTCATCCTGGGTCTTAGGCTTCCAGCTGAGGTTGAACCATAGTGAAGAAAGATGGGATCTTTGCGACCTTGGATTCCTGCATGTGGAGTTGGCATAGCTGGCTGGGTTCCTGATACAGGAGGATGCCTGGTGAGGTGCCACTCCATACCTATTTCTCTCCCTCCCCAAGCATGGGTCCTCTTTTCTCCTGAAGACTGGGGTAGCAAGGGCTCTGCTCTCACAAGCTCTGGGCACCAGGCCAGCATTCTCCACCCTCAGTGTCCTCGTCACCACTATAACTGTCCCTAGCATTAAGCCCAGCTGGGAGTGCTTTGAGCAGGTGCCATGTTTTCCTGTCTGGAAGAATTTATTCTCAGAAAAGTACCTGTCCATCAGGAGGGAAAGACAGTGAACAGTACATCACTATAGATTGTGATAAGATTGAGTGGGCCATCCTGGTCAGCGAGAGAGACTAACAACCAAGCTTAGATCAGATGGGAAAGGGCATTTAACTCTGGTCCCGGGAGTCAGGCAGGAGAGGTTCCAGGATGGGTATACAGGGGCAAGAGCAAACATGAGTGTGGGGAGAGCGAGGAAAGCTTTCATTGTCAGGAACACAAAACTCAGGAATTTCTCCTCTAAGTTGTGTAGAGAAACTGTGGAGCCATGTGCAGAGGAGTGAAATCAGACCTTTCTCTGGCACCAGATGCACAACTCAACTCAAGATGGATAAAGGCCGGAGAGAAAAGCCTGACACTACAAAATGATCCAGAAAAAACTCCAGAACCTTGTTTTAGGCAAACCACAAAAGCAGCAGCAACAAAACACAAGAGAGTCACAGACAGACGGAAGGGGTTCCACAGACTGAAGTGCTTCTGACAGTCAACGGTGGAGAGATGAGCTGATCACAGCGGGCTGGGAAGTCAAAATAAGGACAGACTATGTCCTGCAATTGAATAGTAAGAAGGCAAAGATTTTTAATGTACATTAGACATTTCAAAAAGCCAGACAGAAAAATTTAAAAATCATTCCCATTTAGAGAAAAATCTTTCTTTCAGCTTGTGCCCAAATTATAGCTCCCTCCAATCCCCTTCCCCATGCTACTCCTTCTCAATGTGTTTCCAACATCAGTTGTCCATTCAACTGCCACCAGCTCCATTCTCTGAAGCCCTCCTCCCCCTTCTGAAATCACCAGAGATCTCAGCCTTCGAGACTGGTTGGTAACAGTCATGCCATTCTTGGAGTGTCATCAAGAACTCCTAGAATTTAGTATTTTAAAAGAACAACAACAAAAATGGTGGCTTAGGTTGAGGACTCCAAAGAATTGACATCCTCTCTTTAGAGAGGGCTCCTTGCTTGGACCCCAGTCCTGTCACCCTACTCTATTAGATGGATGGAACTCATCAGCACTGTGACTCTACATCAAGATACTAACTTAACCATCTGGAAAGCCCACTTAATGTAGAAGACAAAGTGGTCAGAGGCTCACAGGGTCAGGATGTGGCCATTGACAGGGTCCACTAATCCATCGAGTTGTCATCCAAGGGCTGGACACAGTCTTGTTCATCCTGAACCCCAAATGCCTTTATCACGAACCCAGCCCTCTTCTCTGAAATTTACCTATGCAACACTTTTGTGTGTTCTCCATTCAGTTTATGTGGCTATCCTGTTAAGAGGAAAACATCATCACTGAGAAATCATTAGATGAAAACCAACAGGTCTAGGTTCCAAGCTCAGGTTTCTCTATTCCAAATGAGGAAAACAACACTCAGAAAATTAGACCATCATGTCTCAGGAAGACTAGAATTTACCGTATTCTCTTTCCACTTTAATACATGGGGCGTCAACTTGGACTGTTTTATTCTACCCGGAAGGCAGGTTAAGACCCTGACCAGTCGCTTATTTCAATCAAAAGTGTTAGTCAGGTGCATCAGATGCCTCACTGCTGACTACTGAAGGCTTTAATCAGGAGCCATGAGGAAGCCATGCTTCGTTCTCACTGAGTAACTTTCCTTCCACTTCATTTGATTCCCAACTGTTTATTTCCCATGGGAAGGATAATCCATAAACCTTTGGACCTTGCAGGGCCAAATGCCAGCCATACTTCCCTGTATTGTGTTGCCTTGTGATTCCTGATGTTGACATAAGTCTCAACTCAGATGTAGCCACATTGTATCCTCTCTGGAAATTTCCTATGATGCTCAGCTGCCTGGAGCTGGCCCCATCAGACTACAAAGAGTAACTCTAGCTGAGGTCATAGTCACAGTTTCCACAGTGTCTCTTCTCATGTGACACGCTTATACTCACAGCAAATCTTTGGATATTGATTCTTCCAGACAGCCAGTCATGCTATTCTAAGGAAATAAATGGGCAAAATTTAAATCGTATATTTCAGACAATTTCATTTTCTGTCAGTACCTTTCTCTGTCTTTGAAAGACACACAAAATAAACTACTTGTGGGGACACTGACAATCACAGTGCTATACCCCCCCACACACACACACAGGCACATGCATGCACATACATACAGGCCACCTACCACAGGACTGGGCAAGTGACCAGAGCTTGGCATGACATATCAATGTGATAGGCTAATGATCTCAACTGAACCAGTCAGAATCTCTGATGAAATTTACAGGGACTAAGGCTGGGAAAGGGTCAGTGGCCTCCGAGACAGAAAGATTGCCACAGAGCCAAGGGCTTGGAACAGTGTGAGCTTCCCTACTCATACTGCATGCTGAGGAGAGGTCCTCAGACAAAGAGGAGCGAAGTGGAAAGATACAGAGAGAACCTTGGCATCCTGCTGACCCAAAGCCAGCAGCCACACCCTCAGTTTCTTTAGTAGTTTGAGCCAGGGGATTCTTGTCCCTGAGTCAGTTTTGGTTGGGTTTCTAGTGCCGCATTGGAAGAATTTGCTGCTGACGTCATCTTCCTCCTTCATGTTTCCATTTACCACCCTACGATGCTTCAGGTAAACTTTACTTCTTTACATCTTATTTCAAACCCTAAATTATTTTAAGATTTCTAAGATTGCCCCAAATCTGTAATGGTTATAACTTCATCTTGCTTAAAGCATTAATGGCCAAAGGCATATTCTCTCTAATGACTGCCCTGGGCCTTCCTGGAAAACACAGCCTCTAACTCAAGGCTGTGCATTCTGTTGAACATGCACGTTGAATATTAAGCACCATTACAGTAACTGACATACAGGAAAACCTTGTCTGCCCTTGTAGGAGCCTGCTGGATCTGTTAGGAATCTGGAACAAATCCAGATTCAAAATTGGCTGAAAATCTTTAAACAAAATAGAGTAAGATCCCATCAGCAGTAGAGAAGCTGTCTCGGAGAAATCAAACACCAAGAGACAGATCCACCAACGCTGAGCTCCAAACTTACCCCATGTCTGTAAAAACAGGAGAAACGCCCGCATTGAGCCGGGAGGTGGCTCAGAGGGTGCAGTGCTTGACACATACATGCCCGACAAGTCAAATCTGGCCCTTAGAAGCCACATAAAGATAGAGGAGAACCCCACAAAGTTGTCCTTTGATTGCTACATATACACAGGATGATAATAATATATAAAATTTAAATTCTCATTGCATGGCAGGCAATCCCTTACACATGGCTATCTAAAAAGCACAAAGGCAAGACATGGAAAAGTCTAGAAAGATTAAAAAAAAAAATAGAAGGAAATGGAAAGTTGATAATGTGGCTGTCTGTGGAGGCAGTGGGTTGAGAATGTCACCAGCAAAAGGGCTCAGCAGAGACTCCAGCCATGTGTGCAATGCACCCTGGGAAGAGAGTGGAAAAACAACAATAGTGAAGGGACCCAAGGAAGAGAGATCAACAGTCATCTGCACTCACAAAGACCTGCCACCTGCTACCTGGTGTGACAGTCTTGGGGATTCTATCTCTGTTCACTGCATTGAGAGTGAAGTTTATCATACAAAAGCCTTAGCAGTGCTTGGGGATCAAATCCACAGCCTTGAGCACACCAGGGAACTCCCAGAGCTTTCCCCTGTCCCACCCCTGGGTTAGCTTGGAACTCACTCTGTAGCGAGAGAGTCCTTAAGCTTGCAATCCTCCTGCCTCAGCCTTTCCAATAGTCAACTCTCTTACTCTCATTGCTACTAGGATTATTAAATGG
Source organism: Mus pahari (assembly GCF_900095145.1). Classification (NCBI taxonomy): domain Eukaryota; kingdom Metazoa; phylum Chordata; class Mammalia; order Rodentia; family Muridae; genus Mus; species Mus pahari. The sequence goes on along the minus strand of NC_034599.1, from coordinate 9,389,715 downwards.
TGGTTTCAAAGACTAGAGAATTTAAGAGTATAACGTTCACATTGAAATGTCAGAAGAATATTGAAAAATGCAAATAGATCCAAACAACCCTGTTTCTCTGCCCCCTGTCATATTCCTGCAGAGAGTGGACAGTGACCATGGAAGCCTGCAGACAAACACTGAAGGTATGTCCTCCAAAACTGGAATAACCTGAATGCTCTTCTCTGTGTCTTTACCTATGTCAGACAATTATTTTCCTGTTTCTTCCCAAATGCTCAATGAAAAAAAAAGAAAGAAAGAAAACAACAACAACAACAACAACAAAAAAAACATATAAATAATTGAAGTGAAAAATCAGGTTCATTACTATATCCCATAAAGGGTTAATTGTGGTGTTTCAAACCAAGGTGTGTGTGTGTATATATATATATATATATATATTAAAACGCACTTGGGGCAGACAAGAGGAAGTTATATCCCACAAGAAGAATTAGAAGTATGTCGGCTGGGAGTGGGAGGGAAGACAGAGGGGGATGGAGTGACTAAGACCTGGATGCATCATGCATGTATAAAATGGCACGATGAGCCCCCTGTTATGTATAATTAATATATGCTAACTAGAAACATCAGAGTTACAAGTGAGGGAAGACTATTTGGGAGATGTAAGAGCAGAATAGTGAGACCATGTGTTTTCTCCCTCTGTACACAGTAAAGCGTGATTGCTCTTTAAGTCGGGACTTTTCCCAAGTTCTTAAGACAGTCCCAGGATGAAAACATCCCTAACATGAAAAGGAATAAAATGTCAAGGTCAGACCGATGCTTCACCCTTTCTTCCCGAAGCTTCTCCAGTTAGGGATAGCACTTCCAGGTTCCTCCCTAGTCTTCATAGGAAACAGAGCATCTCTGACAGTTCCCCGGAGAGCAAGGTCCCTGTTCACAGCACTGAAGAAAACTGTAGTCAGTTGCAGCAGCTTTATCTGAACAGAGTCGTCCTTCCTCCTGCTCTGGAAATCGCAGAGCTGGGACAGGATGGCAGCCCTGTGAGCCAGAGGCAGAGTTGCAAGTGTACTTCTTAAAACCCTTCTCATTGGCACACTTCGTGAAAGAAACTCAGAAAACCTGCTTGTCAGGTTCCTTCACTGAAGAGAGGCCAGGGACAACACTGGAGGAAGAACCCCTGATATATGACCGTTCATTGCAGTGGGGTATTTCAATGTCTTGGAAGCCACAAGGTACACTAAGTTCCAGTTAACATGTATGTATGTATGTATGTATGTATGTATGTATGTATGTATGTTCATTGATTGAGACAAGCTGTTGTGCAGCCCACTCTGGCCTTGAACTTGCTATGTACTGAGGATGACTTTGGATTTCTAATCCTCTTGCTTCTACCTCTCAAATGCTGATACTGGGATGGAAACAGGGCCTCGCACATGCTAGGCAGACCCTCTACCCACTGGGTTCCATCCTGGGTCCTGACAGAACTTCCACGCATGATTAAGAACAGGTTGGTGTCAGGGTGCTGTCAGGAAAGTAGTGTCAATGCTGTGGTGGCTCTGACACCCACCTGACCTCCTGCCCCACACACCCATCATAGCTATGCTAAGACATCACAGAAATGATCTGCTCATGAGGTTGACAGCAAGCTTAGGAGAGGATGTGCATTTGGTGTGTTCCATGAACGGTGTGTTGCACTAGTGGCACTTGTAGTCTCCGTCATCGTGGATGTTCCTGTTGTGCATAATACCATTTTGTCCATCTGTTCTATCTCCTTTGTGGCAGGGATTCCTGGAATGTTCAGTAGGCTTACAGTACAGCAGCCCAGCACAGTCATGCAGCAATGCTATGGAACTGTCTTAGCTGCAGACTTGGACACAGCCAAGGTCTATTCCACACTCAACCTTATGAGATTGTTTTTTTTTTGGGGGGGGGGTGCTTCTTTTAACTAGGACAAAATACTTTTTCATTAAAAATAATACAGCAATAAAAATTTAACCATCGCATGTCAGAAAGACAGCCATCTACAAATAATGATCAGCACTCATTTGTTGGGTGTCCTGGACTGTGTGGCTTAGACCAGTGGTTTTCATCTTTCCTAATGCATGCGAGCCTTTAGTAAAGTTCCTCATGTTGTGCTGACCCCAACCATAAAATGATTTTCATTGCCACTTCCTAACTGTAACTTTGCTAATGTTGTGACTTACAATGTAAGTATCCGTGTCTTCTGGTGGTCTTAGGTGACCCCCGTGAAAGGGGCTGTGACTGAGAACCAGTGGCATAGAGGCTCATAGCTGGCTGCTCTCTCTGCACCGAAAGGCTTTCCGAGGCCTGAGAGCTGGCTCTGTTCCTGCTGATGCTTTGCATCCACTTCTTTAAACTTCAAGGTGTTCTGCGAAACCCCTTGTTTCCAGTGACTCATCTTGAAATCACTGATTTCATCTTCCGGCTTCTTCACAAAGCCAGAAAGGAAGATCATCAGTCCCACATTGTTTGCCCCTCCAAACACACCTGCCCTGCAGCCTGAAGACTCCAGAGCTCGCTGTAATGGGCCGACCAGCACGTTGTGTTTCCTCCTTCACAGGAGCAGAAATCTGCCCGGAGAACATGGCTCCCACCTGCTGCATCCACTTGCAAGTTCCCAAAATGTCTGGGAAGGATTTGCCTAAGTTAGTTGCACATAATTCTGGAGCATCTACTTTTGTATCAGACCATGACTGCCTGCTGGGTATGCCGCTGGCAGACGGATGGGCTCCCTTCGCCTCTAAGCTCTAGTAGGAGTAAGGAGATGAACATACAAATGGATGGTCCAGATCAGGAGGGACCGAGTGACAGGTGTGAATGATGCTCTGACGGGTGTCAGGGGACAGCCCTTCTAAAGGAATCTCTGACCTGAGGCCAGATTGCCAAAGAGACAAGATCTGAAAGATTCTGGTGGAAAGAACGGCCTTAGTGAGAGAAGCTGGTAGCAAGGGAAGGGAGAACTGGGTGAGGCCAGAGGTCTCATCAGGACCTAGACCCATGGTCGAGATTTTGAATCTTATTCTGAGTGCACTGAGAAGGCAATGAAGGAGCCCGAGTGTAAATTTTGGACCATTGGTGTAGATCAGCAGTTATGAGGCAAAAAGTCCAGTTACAAATGACTGTATCATTTCCTTGGGGGTGTGGCCTCTGTTCCCATACCTGCACATATACTAGCAGGGATATTATTAGCTATATTTTTTTAAGGAAAGAAAAAGAATGTTTGGAGGAAAACGGGTTTCAGAGCCTACAAGGAGCTGGAAGGAAAGAATGAGTGAACATAATCAAGACACATTGAATACATATATAAAGTTTCCAAGGAATAAATAAAGGTATTATTTATAAAAGAAAGAAAGAAAGAAAGAAAGAAAGAAAGAAAGAAAGAAAGAAAGAAAGAAAGAAAGAAAGAAAGAAAGAAAGAAAGGATGATGCTTGGGCTGAAAAGTCCAGAGAAGATGGGAGAAGGTGAATGTCTTTCCAGGGAGAACTACACAGACCAAAGCAAATGAGCAGCACTTCCCCTAAATGTTTAGTCATGACTGGAAACCATTTCCTGAACCTTGGCAGTGTATCAGAGGCAGTGCTCTAGGGAGAGACTGGGGGCTGATGCGGTGCTGAAAACATCCATTTGAGTTACACTTTAGTCACCTACATAGAAATGTCAAACAGGCAGCAGGATATGCAACAGAAGAGCTGGTAGAGGAGGCCATTCCTGGAACTATATGGAAGGCACCTTAATGCTCCTAAGAGAGGGGGCCTTGCAGAGTGCTGGCTGGGCATTCACGCCTAACCATGTGCACTCCTCTGCGAGTTGTGTGTGTAGCTGTCATCTGGTTTCCCTGTCACCTGGGCCTTCCTAGCCTTTCCTTTGTTGTCCATATCTTCTTGAAATAACCACCAAGCCAAAAGGGTACTGTCACAAACCTTCCTCTGTCAGACAATAACCCGCTTTCTATGACAATACAGTGAGTCTGAGAGGACTCAGGGAGGAGGCTTCAGCCCAGACACTTAACCCCCAGGCCATCCCCCAGCCCCCACTGTCCCTTCAGCTCTCCTGTGCTCTGCATTTTCTTTGTATGGGTCCCTGGCCACCTCTGTGCCCCTTTGGAGCCTTGATTTTACTTCCTAACCAGTCAACATTTTGACACTTAAAGATTTTCTTATTCCCAGGTACATTTGTTTTTTCACAACAAGGTTGGAAGATCAAAGGTTCTCCAATTCCTACAAATGATTCTCAATTGGGGGAATTTCATGTAGAACCTTCCAGTCTCAGCACATGGATTGATTTTTTTTCCCATGGCTACATTGTCCGTGGGTTTTCACCATTTCCATCTCAAATCCCTTTGTGGAGAAATTAGGAAGCATTCTGTAAGGAGGATAAAATTGAGGCTCCTATGTAAAGGGAAGTAAGCTGGTCATGGTGGGCCAACTCCATGTTGATGCTTGAGAGAGGCAAAGAGATGACTAAACTCTTAGAAACAGAAAGAGGTTTCCAGGGGATGAGGGGAGAGACAAACAGAGAGACATTTAGTAGGTAGAGAGTTTCAGTTTTGTAAGATAAAAATCATTCTAGAGATAGACTTTAGAACAATGTGAATTTAACTTACCAAGCCATGCCCTTAATGCTACTAAGCTAAGAACTTAAGAACCTCTTGGAAGGTGAACTGCATGTTATGCTAAAACCACAGTTAAAACTTAAAAATAGTGAAAGCTAAAAGAACAAGTCCCAGAGATCTGTACAGAAAGATGCAAAACATTGTAGCTTAGAAAATTGTTTCTCCAAAAGGAAGAATATAAAACAATTGATCTATATACCAATATCCTAAGCCCAATAAACATAAGCAAATATAGTTCTGCCAACTACACAGAATTTTGTTGGCCATTCTTCCTCCGGGATTCTCCCCCAGAGAAAATTAAACCCAAACCACCATCTCGATTTTGCCCATCTCAAGCAGAAAGTCCAATTAAATCAAGTACTAATATTTTAGGTCACTAAAAAAGAGCTCCTTCCCTTCCCTCTAGCCCCTCCTTGCCACGACCCAGCAGGACATCTCTTCTGTTAACAGCCATGCTAGCCAATAGCCAATGTGCTCGCCAGCTTTCCCAGGACTCTGTGTGCCCCAGAGTGTCCCCAGCCACACAGGAGTTTCAAGTCCTTTATTCTTGCTGGATTAATTTCCTCCCTGGGAACCTGCAACAATTGTTCTCCTGGCTCTCTCTTGACCTCCATTCTCTTTGGTAGGCTCTACTGTGGGCAGTTCCCATCCATACAACTTCTTTTTACCCTAGGTTTCCCCATCTGTTTCTTTCCTCAGAGAACTTTGTTCTAATTTACAACTTTCAGCCTTACTTATCAATGCTTTGTTGGCAAACACGGACTTCTTTGACTGTACCTTGTAACTGTATACACAAGGGTGGTGAGTTTCTGCATAGTGCTCCAGCCTGGCCTCATGCTCCTTACACTCGAATCATTCCTTTATTCCTGAGTTGGGACCTTTGCTTGCAGTGGCTGCTATGCTATTATCATTTTCCAGACTCACCCAAAGTAGAAGAAAAGAAGTGTATCCTCCCATCTCTCCTAGGCAGCCCTGCCCCAGAGTCTTCCTGATCCTAGCCGGTCCCACCTCTCAGTTCTCTGTGAGCATCCTCACACCTTCCTCTGCTGGTTGCTCTGTCACACTACACTCTTCCCACTTCCCACTGCCCTGCGTCCACTCCTTCCTAATTTCCTATTCCCTAAGCATGCACCTTGTCTCAGTACTGTGTTCCCCACTTTTTTCCCGTCCCAGTGGACGGGAACTAGACATGGCATGGCCCGCCAGAGAGACTGGAGGTCAGGAGGGAACCAGAGACCAATACTTGCCGAGTCCAAAGGAGGAACTGAAAACAGCAAGGGTAAAGTAGTCAGGAGTGGTCTTTCCAAAATGCCAGCCGGACACAGTCACTGTGCTAAGTGAAGTCCCTTTAACCGCTTTGTTGTTTTACTATAAGGGAGTTCGCACTCCTCACAGGGTAAGGCACCTATGCACCTTATGTTTAATAACAGCTGTGTGCTGCAAACTCAGTAATACTGAGAGAGACATCTTTAGCATCACGTGTCTCTTTTGGACGAGTTGTTCCTTCGGTCTGTGACTCATTAGGTGCCTCTTTGAGTCTGAGGTGACACTTTGCCTTCTCACAGCCTGGTGTAACCCCATGGTGGCATTCAGGGTGCTCCTGTACACTGTTAACCTTGGACCTGGTACAAATCAACAGCCACAAATTTTTCAGTTCTTCCACTGATTTTCCCATTGCATGTACACCCCCCCCTGCCTGTTCACCCTGTACTCTTAGTACTAATCCAGTACCACCATATCAATTATTTAAATTGTAAAGTAATGAGTTTAACTATAGCCTATTCCTGCATACAGATCATTGCACTTTGCTCTTTAAAGAATGAATGATTTTATTTTTATGTCTGTGTGTGGTGTGTGTGTGTGTGTGTGTGTGTGAGAGTAGTAGTAGTAGTAGTAGTAATAGTAGTAGTAATAGTAGTAGTAGTAATAGTAGTAGTAGTAGGGAGGGAGGGGTGCATGTGCACATGAATGCAGTGCTTGAAGAGGCCAGAAGGGGGCATCAGATCCTCCTGGAGCAGGAGTTACGGGTGGATGGCCTAACTTGGGTGCGAGAACATAACTTTAGTCCTCTGCAAAATCAGTATGTACTTGAAACTGGGGAATCTCCCCAGCCTCTTCACATGCCTCTTGCCCCATCCCCCATGTCTCTGTCCCCCTTTGCCCATTGCCATCCTTTCCTCAAATGGCCCCTGCTTCTGCTTTCATGTCTCCTGTACTCTATCACTCTCTGTCCACCTACCTGCCACCAATCATTGTTGCTGTAAAATGATTCTACTTTAAGGTGTGCTGACTGTAGGAGCCGAGCATATTTGGAAAGCCTGTTGCCAGCCTGTTAGTAAGAATAACAGGAACATCTACTGTTCACTCTACTCTGGGGGCCGTGGCACTTTGCCTTTGTGTGTTTATTCTTAATTATGATATCCTACACTTACAGGAGTGTCAATACCACACATGCAGATTTTAGATGAGTAAATTGAAGCCCAAGGAAACTAATTATTGCCCAAAATCTGCAGATATAAACTCAAGATTCAACACTAGAACTCCCTGTCTCTGTTTCACTCGGCTCTCGACCACATGCAGTGAGCTGTCTAGATAACCAAGATTTCAGTGATTTCATCAGTCATTTTGCCCCCCCCCCCAATGTACCTTAGAAAATTCAGTTATTGTGTCTGTCTATGATGAACATATGAAATCTAAGACATAATTTTTAAAAAACCAATGATTTTTCTTTCTTTTCTCCACAATAAAAACTGATGTGTCTATGTGGTCAAGACAGTGAGCCACACCCCCTGAGATGCTCTAATGGGTGTGTTGCTATGTGCAGCCATGAGACTGTGGAGCACGATCTTTGCTTTGGTGCACTGCCAGGGAGAGGGTGGCCTACAGAACCTTCTGGGAAAGATACCATTTCTGGCTCCAGTCACCCAGCACCTTTCTCGCCCGAGGAGGGGTGTCCGCCCGGGAGGACTCTCAAGGCCTGAGCTGGAAGGAGAGCCATCTTTGCTCCAGTGCACTGCCAGGGAGAGGGCGGCCTGGGGAACCGACACAGCTTCTGGAAAAGATCCCGTTTCTGGTTCCAGTCATCCGGCACCTTTCCTGCCCGAGGAGGGGTGTCTGCCCGGGAGCAGTCTCCGGGCCTGAACCAGTAGGAAGGCCATCTTTGCTCCGGTGTACTGCCAGGGAGAGGGCGGCCTGCAGAAGTGACACAGCTTCTGGGAAGGATCCTGTTTCTGGATCCAGTCACCCGGCACCTTTCCTGCCCGAGGAGGGGTGTCCACCGGGAGGAGTCTCAAGGCCTGAGCTGGCAGGAGAGCCATCTTTGCTTAGGTTCGCTTAGGCTCCAGTCTGCACTAGCAAGAGTGTGGACCGCAGAAGCTACACAGCTTCGGGACAGACAGAAGCAACCTAACTTCTGGGACAGACCCTGTTT
>NC_034599.1:9356811-9380681 GCF_900095145.1 Mus pahari | reverse complement strand
GTAGCTGTCTTCAGACACTCTAGAAGAGGGCATCAGATCTTGTTACGGATGGTTATGAGCCACCATGTGGTTGCTGGGATTTGAACTCTGGACCTTTGGAATAGCAGTTGGGTGCTCTTACCCACTGAGCCATCTCACCAGCCCCCCATTTCCTCATTTCTAAGATGAGGATAACAATAGGAGCCACTCTTTAGTGCCTAGGAAGGCTCGGGTGCAGCATGAGACACTCCCGGACCAGCGCCGGCATGTCCTGTGAGTCTGACAGCTGACAGTTCCACACTGCCATTATGCTGCCATGTGAGCATGGAGTTTTAAGATTCCTGGGGTTACCTATTCAGGTTAGCACTAGCCCTCTAGAGCTCCACGAGAATAAGAATTCTGCACTCTCCCCCCTCCCCTTAGCAGCTGAACACGACACAGAACGTGTCTACTTTTGACCACTATAAAGACTAACCAGCAGGCCTGCAAATTCATGCCTCAGCAATCACTGTCAAGCCTGTTGCTTAGGAACACAGAGATTTCCAGAATGGTCTTGTCCATCTCTCCTCTGCGCCTGCGCCACTCCCTACCAGGAAGTGTCTGTCGTGTTCTATCAGGAGCCCACAATGAGCAGGACATACCCCCATAGGTGATCCATTCTAGAAGGGACAACAGGCAGGAGAGATGGTGATTATGATGCAGCATGAGTGTTAGACGACTGCTGGATAACATCTGTGTAATGCATTAGTGACCTTCTCTTGTCTTCTACTAAGGAACTATTTCCTCTGGGAAGATTTTGCCGTAACTAAAAAGCAAAGCAACTGAAGATTTTGCAAGTGAAGATTTTGAAGCCCATGGTAAATGTGTTTGCTCACCTTGGAACTGAGAACAGCTTTATCGGAAGCTCTAGATACAAGGAAGGCTAGGTGTTTATGATCTGGGGGAGGGGGTGATATTTATCTAAGGATTAAGAAGAAAGTGAAAAGAACTTGTGACTTGAGTCAGCACAGTCAGACAAGAAGATCTAGAGATAACGATGAAGGAGAGATGGATCATGGGCCTCTGAGTATGTTCTCAGCACAGGGGCCAGGCGCTTGTGTAAAGGCAGGCAGATTTCACTATAATCAATAATGAAATAAAAATCCCAGACGTGTTGAGGTAAAATCCACAAGCAGCTCTTCTCTCCTCTCTTCCCCCGGCTGTCCAGTTAGCCTTGCAACAGCAGAGCAACATAATGTGGGAGAAGTACCTGCAAAGATGAGTGTGCTGTTGTGCGCCCAATAACCTCTTGGCACTTATATGCTATGGAGGGGATCTATACACTCCTGGGTATTTCAGAAAATGCAGACCATGAATGCTGTATGATGAATTTATTCCATCTAAATTAGCCAGACCTCAGATGGAGGAGTTTCTGGGAGCCTGAGGCAACAGAAAGAAACAGCATGGGGTGGAGCCTGCTGAACAGGAGGCAGTGGGCATACTTTCTGAGAGATGTCACCATGCATTATATTGTGGAAGGGCACCCTCGTTCCAAAAGCCAGATAGATGTTCAATTATATGTAAACAGAGACCACTTAGCAAGCAGTAGCAGATGATGCAAGCACAGAAGATGTAGCCATAGCATCCAAGTACACAGAGGACAACACAAGTCAGTCACCTCGGCAAGCCCAGGACACTCCTGTGTACTCAAACCTTCCCAAAGGCAGGTCCTATCACTCTTGAGATGAGATGATATTTAGAATGACGAGTTATTTATCTAAAGGACAGTTAACATTGAAGATAAATGTGTACTGTTTTCTAGAACTGGCAGAAAGTCCAAAGTGGGACAAAATTAATGTTTAAAAAAATACTGAAAAGAGCATAGTCTTTGTGCACAGTGGCTAACCATAGGTCCTCAAGTCAAGGCTGAGAAATAAACTGCACAGTGGTAAACGCACATCAGACATAGAGTATTCCCAGCTGCGGGGCAAAGGACTTCCCACAGAGTTAATATTCAAGGTGACTTTTGAGGAGCCAACAGGGATCATCCAGTTACAAGGAAGTTAGGGTATATTTCAGAAATTTAAAAAAAAAATAAAAAAGCCACCTGGGTCAAAGGATATGGGTAAAAGCGGGTGCAGACTGCTCCGGAAAAGCAACGCCCTGAGCACCAGCCTTCCCATCCGATGTCCACATGAAAGGACGTGGCGGTCTCAGAGCTTGGAAGATGGGGTCAGGAGGAACCCTGGGGCCCACTGCACTCTGCACTCTGGCAGTGCAAGTTACTCATGAAGGCACCCCAAAGGCATCCTAGCTGGGAGGCCCCTCCTTAATTTCACTCAAAAACTTCATGTAAATTAACAGAGAGCTTTTGAATATGGTCAGCTCCAACAGGCCATGGGAGGTAAAGACTTTGGATTTGAAGAACAGAAGGGAGCTGGTTACTGAAGGTCTCTGAGCAGGGGCTGACATAGCAAGAGCAGCCATTCCTGCAGCAGCCGTGGAAAGGCTGGAGTGGAGTCAAGAGACTCCAGAAGTTACTGCGGTTGTCCAGGCATGAAGCAAAAGGGGAGATTCGATGGTATCCATGGCAACGGGAAGAGGAAGATAGGAAAATTATTTTGAAGGCAGAAACAACAGGACTTGATTGCTGATTGGATATGGGTGTGTGGAGGAGGCAGGCGCGATGAATGACTCAGGGGTTTTGTGCTTTGGGAGCTAATGGGAATAAAAATGAAATAGGAACACTAATCAGAAACGCTGCTGTGAGAGAGGAAACGGAGAGCATGGTTTAAGGCGTGCTGGATTTCACACAATGATGTGTGAATACATAAGTAGAAATATTCTCTGTACATCACAAAGGATGTGGTTCCCCCCCCCCCTGCTTCTCTGGCTTTAAATGCATAAGAGAAGCCCTTTTGGAAGGAGGGGACCTGGGGAATAAATTCACCGCTTCTCTTACTTGTAATAAGCTATTGCAGAAGGCCTTCACTGCCATCATTGGCTTTGTCTTCAAGCGAACACAAAGAGTTATTCAGCATCAGTTTGTGCTTGCCAGCTGAACAGACACAATTCACAGTAACAGATTCTGAACCTGAGAGATCTCCAGGCTGAGAGAGCTGACATTTACAAGGCCAGTCCTCAGAGAAAACAGTAGGGCAGTGGTTACTGAACCATATCTGTGTGAGGTTAATGGTCAGGTTCATATGCCACATGGAGAAACCACGGAGAGGGAAGGATGCGGTCCAAATCAGGGCTGTGGAGACCAGAGGATACTGGGAGTTTGAGATAAAAAGAAAATTACCTAGAATTCTTTTTTTGGATAGTGCTAACTTGAGTCATCCTTTCCTTGGGAAAGAAAAGTAGACTGGGGTGTGACTTAACAATCTTCAGTTGTTAATCTGTGATCCAACCTTATCATCTTCACAGATTCTGGAACATCCACAGGACCGTGTGGCTAACCTTCAGGAGCGCTGACCTCATATCTAAATACCCGAGAAAAGTCCACAGTGTTTTATAGTGAAATTTAGCTGCTAATTAAACATATCAGAGTACAAACCCCCCAAAAGAAGACTTGTGGGGCAGTGTCTTCAGCAAGCTTCCTTTCCCATCTAGGACAAAGTCCTACTGCGTGAAAGATTCGAAGCAGGTGCCCCCACCATCCCTGTGTGAGCACTATATGCCTAAACACAAATATTTCTATTTTCCCAGTTGCTCTGTCAACTGAATGGAGCGTCACTGTACATCGGGGCAGACTGATCAAGTTCAGGGCATGTCATTCACTTTCATCCCTCTGTCTACTGTGCTGTTAGCAAGAGTTGGTCAAGCCCTGTGTGGATGCGGAGGAGATTAAAAGGCTCCATCAAGAATAAGAAGCTCCAAGACACTACCTCCGATGTCTAGTGGGATGAGTGAGGGTCCCCTTCTCCTGTCCTGGTGCCCATAGTGTCTCCAATCTCACCTAAAACAAGTGGGATTGAGTTTCTCTGTAAAATGTAGACACAGAATCTTCACATTCAACCTTTACATAACATGCTTGGTTTCACTACATTTGAGGGACTTTCCTAAAGCAAGGATCTTTATCTTTGCAGCTACCTCTGTGTGTGCAAGCTTGGTTTCTTTTCTCTCTGGCAGCTTCCTCCAGAGCCTTAGCCTTACCAGCATCCTGTGACTCACACTTTCATTTCTTGTAAGTCGACACAGAGAGCTGTCCCTGATGCTATTGGAGTGATGGATTAAAAATATTCAAGAGAAAAAAAAAAACAAAAGACAAATGCAGTTACACTTGAACCATGTGGGATGCTTCCTATCTCCCCAACTCTCGTTTCTTTCTCTTTGGCGTTCTACTGTCAACCGGCTTGTCACCAACAGTGGGTGTCAACCTGTCAGGTATCACAACACATCGCCTCTATCAGAGGAAGAGCAGAGCAAACCTGTGGCTCCTCATTGATTTGCCTGTTGCGCCCCACAAGCTGCCTCTCCCCGCTCCTAGTGATTTTCTCCTTCCCATAGCTGGGGCGGCCAGGCTCACAGCCCTCCCGCACTCTCAGGCCAGTTATTTTCCCTTTCCCAGATTACTCTGATAACCTCGAGATTACAAAGAGCGTGGCATTCGTTCCTCAAGGGTCATCCTCCACGAAAATAAAGATGCCATGCCTAATGCCAAGCCTGGGTGAAAGCAGAAACAGGAGGTGGTGAGACACAGTATGTGGCAGTTCAGATGGAGGAGCCTAAAGAGGCATAGATAGATACCGCAAACATCTATGAGCTCTCTGTTGAGGACAGTTTCCCAAAAGATGCGCTAATCCTAACCCTAACCCTGATCCTAACCCTAACTCACCCTAACCCTTGTTAGTACAAACACTGACCTTCGTTGAGCTGTCTTTCCAAAAAAAGGGTACCTTGAACCTGTAAAGGGAAGAAGTGCTCTCTACCCATCACAATGGGTTAAGGTCCATAATGCCCAAGTCCCTCTCCTGTTCAACAATCTGCTCCATGTGCAGATGTTGCTCATCCTTCTTCACTGTCTCCATGGCTGCTATTCCAGCTCAGTAAACTCTCTCTCTCTCTCTCTCTCTCTCTCTCTCTCTCTCTCTCTCTCTCTCTCTCCTCTTTCCCTCCCTCCCCCTCTCTCCTCCCTCTCCTTCCCTCCCTGTCTCCCTCTCTGTCTCTCTCCTCATATTATTATTCTGATACTTATTTCTAGTACTCTGAGTAATAACATACTTTGTTTTACGCCAGAGAGTTTTGTGTGTCCTAAGAAAAGCGTCTAAGAAACTACCTAGCTAATATAGTCACTTATAAGTGGGGAAGGAGCTCAATCCCTCACAGTTTTTGACATTTTTTTTTTTAGCTGTCAGTAAGAACATTAGGCAGATGAAAACTTAGAGGCTAAACTTTCTAGTCTATCACATCTTGAAATGGTTAACTCCCCTCTCCACTTGCTCCACTCCCACCTCTCTCTAGTCTATGTACCTTCCTGGCCTCCATAATGATGGGCTGTAATAGCCCATTTACTCAGTAGAGTGGATTTCTGAAACCCATTTCCAGATTACAGCCTGTGCGCCAGGGCTGCGTTTATTTTCATTACTAGAGAAGGGGGCGCAGCCTGGTAACGCTGACTTTTCGATAGCTTCATCAGAAAGTGCTCGGAGCACCTTCTCGGTGCTCACCAAATGCTGCAGCGTCTTCCTGAGACGTTCCTTCACACCAGTGAACAAAAGCTTCACCCCACGATGAACCCCGCTGTTCACCTCCCCTGTCAGACAGCAGCCACTGGGCACGTTGTAGAAATTACTTCTTCCCATTCTGGCTTGCCTCCTGACAGAAAGCAACCTCAGACTCCAGCCAGTGTACTCTCCTGCTTCCTAAACCTCTGGCCTGAAGAGGACTCAAAGTTTGAAGGATTCAAATCAGTCAGCATTTTAATATAATTGATTCACAGTGATAGTCCAATAAAATAGCTATCTATCACTCCAAGTTAATTCAATACATAATGGTGAGTATGTATTGGATGACAAAAAACCTGGGAGTCTTGGAGAGTCTTTAAGAGATGGTGGAGGAGCCCTTTCAACACACAGATACACATCACATATATACATACACCACACATATACAGACCACACACAGCACAGAGAGAGAGACAGACAGACAGACAGACACACAGACAGACAGACACACGGAGATAGAGAGAATCACAGAACTTTAAGCTGTGATTTTTCCAAATAATAGTGCTTTGATGACGAGTGCATCTTAGAGCTCAACAAACTCTCACCTACTTCTGTGGTTAACCCTTCCAAGGCCTTGTGATCCAGGTTCATTTCAAGCTCTAACCCCTGAGCCTACACAGTACTGACAACTTCCATTTTAAGCCTCGTGTTCAGCGGGGAGGGGATAGGAAAAACTTGAGGAAGCTGATGCAGTTTGGTTACCGGGTAGGGAACAGAAGAGGAAAACTTGCTGACCCATCCACCAGTGTATCCAGAAGCCAACTAGCACAGCAGTGAAAGATCGATGATGGAAGGAAAGTGCAATGTGCCTCCCAGGCATGTGTGTTTGAACCCTTGGTCTCCAGCAGGTGGCGCTGTCTTGGAAGGTTGTGGAACCATTAGGGGGTGGAGCCGCTGGAGGAGTGCTTCACTGGGCTTGCTCCTGAGGCTTCCTAGCCAGGCTCCACTTACTTACTGCTCTGTTTCTGCTTCCTGACTGCAGGTGCAATGCGAGCACCCAGCTCACACTCCCCTTCACCACGCCCTCCTGGCTAGGATGGACGGTGTCCCTTTGAACACAAAGCAAAGCAATCCACCCTTTAAAGTAGATTCCTGTTAGTAATGTTCAAAGAGAAGTATAACCAGCACAATTACCAGGGACTAAACCAGTTTCTGGGGACTTACCCTGCCATTCTTGCTTATTGCTTTGAGCAAAACTGCCTGCTTCCTTTGTGTTGGTGGCCCTTTAGGAACACAGTTACAGCTATTCGTATGATAGATTATGTCACATGCTGGCTGTGTCACCCTCACCCCATCCCCAGGGTAAGATAGGACCTTATCTCTAGATTTACATAATTACATGAGAAAAAAAATTCTCCATGAGCACAAAAGAGATAGAGAAGCAGCCCGTAAGTAGTCTCTTAGTGGGAAGACCTTCAAATGCTCGGTTAGAAGCTGTGTACGCTGCCTTCACTGAGACAGCAGCACTGTTGAAGAACTGGATCTCCCCTGCAGACTCCAGGAGCTTACATTCTGCTGGTCTGAGCAGGCGAATGTTAGCAACAGGCGTTCAAGAGTGTTAGAACAGAAGGGTTTTCCTGTCTGGACATACCAGCAATCACAAGCCTGCAGAAGGGTCCTAAGAGGTTGCATTGGGATATACAACTTCAGAGAAGGCACATGTGACTCAGTCTCACAGCTTCTCCTCAGCGTCACAGCTTCTCCTTTGCTAGCCCTCATGACCGGTAATTTCAGCTCTAGGCCTCTACTCCACCCCCACGAGGCCACTGCTTCAGACTACTTAGAAAGGAATCATGACAAGACGTGTGTATCTCATAAATCCAAAACTGGGTGGAGTGATTGGACATGTTAAAATGCGATTCGGATGGAGTGACTGGACATGTTGAAATGTGATTTGGAACTTCAGGGTTTTGTTTGTTTGATCATAGCAGTACCAGATGAACTGGGGTAGTCAGCACCCATGAAGCAGGGTTGCGTTAGTGAGGATGTGGAGGGACACTTTAATCAAATAGAGTGGAGCAGGGTGCTGTCTCTCCCGAGAGGAGCATAATTCACACGGTATGAGGAGAGAAATAAGGTGAATGAGAATGTAAGGTCTTCTATTTGAATGCTTAGTTCCTAGCTGTTGAACTGTTCAGGAAGGACTGGGAGGCGTGGCCTTGTTGTAGGGAAGCTTTGAAGTTTCAAACCCCTCTCTTTCTGCCAAGTGCTTATGGGCCAAATGTAAGCTCTCAGCTACTGCCCCAGCCTGCCTGCCTGCCTGCCTGTCTGCCTGCCACCATGCTTCCCACCGGGATGATCACGGGGACCTCTGAAACTGTGAACAAGCTATCACATCAACGCTTTCATATATGCACAACCTTAGTCATGGTGCTCTCCACAGCAACCATAGCTAAGACAAGGGGGAATCTGCTGACTGTAAATGACATGATGTCACAGGGCCACTGTGGTACTTGTGTAACTTAGCTAACATTTTTGCCAGGGTCTCCACGGTAGGCAAAGCGAGGGGGGTTGGGGAGCAAATAGAGAAATATCCTCCTTTCTAGAGTATAGCATAGGGATGGAGTGAAGCCTTCAAATCCACATTGGTCGATTCCCCACCCACAGCTAAGCCCTGAGCCAAGCCGCTGGCCCTCTACTAGGCCAGGAAGCAGGTGTGAAGTGTGTTGCCATAGCGACACTAAGCAAACCTGTCTCACTTATGTTGAGCATTCCAAAGGTTCCTCAAACAGAAATAGACTTTTTTTTTTCACACTTCCTAAGAAGATCTGTTGTTGTTGACTATTTGTTTACATATCACCATAAAGTTTAGTGATCACACTACATGAAGTGCTGTGGAAGAATGAGGAGGCTCCCACACCAGCACAATGTTTTCTCTGAAAGATTACCACCGACTTGACATCCAGGCAGAATATCAATCCAACTGTTAATTCCAGCAGTCAAAATGAGTTTTAGTAACATCTTTAGGCAGTTCATTTCCCAGCTCTGCAGATCTCAACACATCATGAAGATGCTAAATAGTTCAAAGAAGTAAGATTACTACAGGAATCAAGATCTAGCCATTCCTGTAAGTGGATTGAAAAGCTTCTCCCCTCAAACTTCCAGAATAAAGGTGCACTCTGACCTTTCCAATCCCACCGGGCATTGTTGGCTAGAGAGCGCCACCTACCGCTCACCCTCCGCTACTCTCAGTACAAGAGTCCCTTTGTCAGCTCTAAGCATCCTGACCTCCCCGTGCCAACTCTAATATTTATAATTACCAGTGCGTCTCGAACGGTGAGATCAAAGAAGAGGAAGAAAAGCGGCCTCCAAACGTGAGAAGGTAGTAAGACAGAAGGCTTTAAACGTCTCTTCGCTCCAGACACCTGCTCCTGAGGATGCTTGGGGACTGAATTCAAGGGCAGAAGCAGCTGGCAACAGAGTTTCCTTGCCCCTGACCGCGTAGAGAAGCGTTAAAGGGCAATCAGAAGAAAAAAAAGAGAGCGCTTGGATGGCAGAGCAAAGGGAAAGAGACTCTGGGCACAGTAGCTAAGAAAGAGATAAACTGAGCTCTACTTTACCGTCACCCCTCGCTCCTAATTAACGTTTTAGCCGTTTAGATGGGAGTCCACACTTGAGTCTGTCTGATACTGTCAGTGTACCTCTCCTGGGGTTTTAGGTTTAGCCCGGGACACTGTGGTTTGCTGCAGGGCCCACGTCTGCGGGTTGTTGCTTGCAGCTGTTTCTACTGTGGCTGTCATTCTGTGTGCTGCTGATGGGTTTGCTGCACTGGCTAGGGTCCCTTTCAGGAAAATCTGGCACTCTTCCTGCTCTCCAGACTGCATCCACATCTTTCAGAGTCAACAAACATATCAGGACTCAGACAGGAATAGGTTCCTTCTCACCTGAAAACGAACGGACAAATACACCTAGATAGTGACATCTGGTCCCCAGAAGGGATCCATGGAAGGACATGAAGGTAACACTTATTGAAGACACTAGGGAAGGGAGCCATCACAGGCTTAGATCATCAATATTCCTAATAAAGATGGAGTTAGGAGAAGATAATGCATTGACAAGGGCAAACAGGAAGTAATGAGCAGGATGTGAAGCTGTGGCCCCCCAGAGCTGTACATCTCTCCCTGTGCCAGAGCTCTGGGGCTCTGCCAAGGCACATCCTTCATGACAAATGTGCCCACTCACAGAAGCTGGAAGAACCACCAAGACAGCACGAAGGGATTTGCTTTTAATAGATATAGCTCTTTGAATTCCACACAGTAAATGTCCTCCTGTAACTACTGTGAACACTATGAAAGTCTTATGTGAGACCTTGGAGACCACTCCATGAGTCATATCTTTTTGTACACAAAGCATACCAAGACAGCAGAATCCTGAGAAGTTCTAAACAACCAGTTCTTGCAGGACGAAAGTCCTGGCTTGTAGTGTTTGTTTTCTGTGTTGTAAGTTCTCCCATTGTGCCAACTTTAAGCCATCAACTGAACATGGAATTGGGAAATTCTCATGTCCGTCAGTGCCTCTGGACTACATAAGCTGAGCACAGCACAGTGCCATCTGGGTGAGCACCACGGTACTCAGCCCATGCACATCCAGGAGTTGAGCATGAAGAGCACTGTGGGACTGGTGGGGTGAGATTAAGAATGTGGGCTCTGGGTTGGGTTTTATGGTATAGATTTCAGTCCTGAGTCGGATCATTTCTAAACTTTCCCTGTAGTAAGAGACACTTCTCTCTGCCTGAGAGCTGTCAGCTGTACTTTCTTCTTCCCGTTGGGCTTGGAAGAAGTATTAGGTCTTGCCAGGCCCACGGAAGCTTCCAGCAGGAAAGTCTGCCTCTTGGCTCTGCACAGGCCCCTGGTTAGTTCATCTGTCCTCCTGGGACCTACTGTGCTGCTCCTTCAGAAACTCTTGGGATTTGACAGGCCTTTGTATTTATATGAGCTGGATCTTCATGAACTACTGTTCTTTCATTAAAATCTGTCTGTGCATCCATCCCCCATGTCTATTCTGCTTCCCCTTCTCAGTGAGTTTCAAGCATCCTTGGGTCTTCCTTGTTACTTGGCTTCTTTGGGTTTATGGATTGCAGTATGGCTATCCTGTACTTTATGGCTAATGTCCACTTATGTGGGAGCACATACCATGCATATGTGTTTATGGGTGTGGCTTATTCCACTCAGAGTGAGATTTTCTAGTTTCACCTATTTGCCAGAAAATTTCATGATATGATTATTTTTAATACCTGAGTAGTATTCCATTGTGTAAATGTATTACATTTTTTAACCCATTCTTCAGTTGAGGGACATCTAGGTTGTTTCCAGGTTCTTGCTACTAATGAATAAAGCTTCTGTGACTATAGTTGAGCAAGTGTCCATGTTGTGGTGTTAGAGAATCTTTGGGGTATATGCCCAAGAGTAGTATAGCTGAGTTTTGAGGTAGAACTAATCCCAATTTTCTGAGAAAATTGACAAATTGATTTCCAAAGTGGTTGTATAAGTTTGCACTCCCATCATTAATGGAGAAGTCTTCTTCTTGCTCCACATCCTCGCCAGCATGTGCTATCCCTTCAGTTTTTGATCTTAGTCATTCTGACTAGTGTAAGATAAAATCTAAGAGTCGATTTTTTTAATTTCCTTGATGACTAAGGATGCTGGACATTTGAAACTAGGTGAGAAAGGAAGTACAGAGGGGAACAGAGGTTATCAAGTGTGGGGAGGATGGAGGCAGATAGGACTGAGAGAGATAGAATTGGTGAGGGAGGGCACATCTCTGATACAAGCAGGACAAGGGAAACTCCCAGAAATCTATGAGAGTGACCCTAGCTAAAACTCCTAGCAGTAGAGGACCTGAAACCTGAAGTAATCACCTCCTGTAACAAGGCAAGAATTCCAGTGGAGGGATGAAGACACCAACCTATCCACAAAACCTCTGACTCACAATTTGTCCTGCCTACAAGATGTACAGGGATAAAGATGGAGCAGAAATTGAGAGAACGGCCAACCAGTGACAGGTCCAGGCCACTGGGCTGGGAAAATGGTTCAGTCAGGAAAATGCTTGTTTTGCAAGCACAGGGTCCTAAGGCCCATCCCAGAACCTACATTTTATAAAACACTCACCCAGGCGCCCTGGAGCTAAGGCTGCCTCACAGTCCTCTGCAGGCAAACCCCACCAGGAGAGAGCAGGTCTCCCAGGAGGGGGCTCTCACTCGTAAGCTCAGAGTTGCGATCACCACTTTCTCTCCAATAACTGTCCAAAGCAGAACCTGCCAGGTGCACCCAGGGCATAGGAACAGTGGAGCAGCTGGGGACAGCATCCTTCTGGTCGCCATCTGCATCTAGGAGCTAAGGTTGCTCCACAACCCTCAACACACAAAGCCCACTCAAGAGAGAGCTGATCTCTGCAGGAGTGCTGACACACCTAAGATCACAGGCTTACAGACCCATAGCACGGAAAAGCTACAGTCAGAGACAGCAAGACTAACTAACACCAGAGATAACCAAATGGTGAGAGGCAAGCACTTACCAACAGAAACCAAGGCTACTTGACATCATCAGAACCCAGTTCTACCACCATAGCAAGCTCTGGATACCCCCAACACACCAGAAAAACAAGATTCAGATTTAAAATCACATCACATGATGATGATAGAGGACTTTAATAAGGACATAAAAACTCCCTTAAAGAAATGCAAGAGAACACAGGTAAATAGCTTGAAGCCCTTAAAGAGGAAACACAAAAATCCTTAAAGAATTTCAGGAAAATACAACCAAACAAATGAAGGAATTGAACAAAACCATCAAGGATCTGAAAATGAAAATAGAAACAATAAAGAAATTACAAAGAAAGACAACTCTGGAGATAGAAAACCTAGGGAAGAGATCAGGGGTCATAAATACAAGAATCACCAACAGAATACTTGAGATAGAAAAGAGAATATCAGAAGCAGAAGATATCATAAAAAAAAAAAAAAACATTAACATAACAGTCAAAGAAAATGCAAACTGCAAAAAGCTCCTAACTCAAAACATCCAGGAAATCCAGGACACAATAAGAAGACCAAATCTAAGGATACCAGGTATAGAAGAGAGTGAAGATTCCCAACATAATGGGCCAGTAAACATCTTCAACAACATTAAAGAAGAAAACTTCACTAACCTAAAAAAATAAAAATAAAAAAATAAAAAAAAATTTTAAAAAAGATGCCCGTGAACATACAAGAAGTCTGCAGAACTCCAAATAGACTGGAGGAGAAAAGAAATTCCTCCTGACACATAATAATCAAAACACCAAATACACAAAACAGAGAAAGAATATTAAGAGCAGTAAGGGGAAAGAGCAAGTAACATATAAAGGCAGACCTCTCAGAATTACACCAGATTTCTCACCAGAAACTATAAAAAGATCCTGGAAAGATGTCATACAAATCCTAAGAGAACACAAATGCCAGTCCAGCAAAAATCTCAATTACCATAGTTGGAAAAACCAAGCTATTCCATGACAAAAACAAATTTACACACTATCTTTCAAAAAAGACAGCCCTACAAAGGATAATACATGGAAAACTCTAATACAAGGGGGGAAACTAAACTCTAGAAAAAGCAAGTTTGTTCTTTTAACAAATGAAAAAGAAGATAGCTACATAAACATACTTCCACCTCTAACAACAAAAACCACAGGAAGCAACAATCACTTTTCCTTAATATCTCTTAATACTAATGGACTCAATTCCCCAATATAAAGACATAAACTAACAGACTGGATATATAACCAGGACCCAACATTTTGCTGCATATAGGAAATGCACCTCAGTGTCAAAGACTAACACTACCTCAGAGTAAAGATCTGGAAAACAATTTTCCAAGCAAATGATCCCAAGAAACAAGCTGCAGTAGCCATTCTAATATTGAATAAAATCGACTTTCAACCAATAGTTATCAAAAAAGATAACTTTATATTCATCAAAGGAAAAATCTACCAAGAAGAACTCTCAATTCTGAACATCTATGCTCCAAATGCAAGGACACACACATTCATAAAAGAAATTTTACTAAAACTTAAAGCACACATTGCACCTCACATAATAATAGTGGGAGACCAAGATACATTTTGCAAAACACAAGAAAACCAAGAAGGAAGACCATCGTGTGGATACTTCATTCCTCCTTAGAATAAGGAATAAAATACCCATGAAAGGATATAAGTAAAGAGACAAAATTTAGAGCTAAGATGAAAGGATGGACTATCCAGAGACTACCCCATCCGGGGATCCATCCCATCATCAGCCACCAAACCCAGATACTAATGGACATGCCAGCAAGATTCTGCTGAAGGGACCCTGATATAGCAGCCTCTTGTGAGGCTATGCCAGTGCCTGGCAAACACAGAAGTGGATGCTCACAGTCAGCTATTGGATGGAACACAGGGTTCCCAATGGAGGAGCTAGAGAAAGTACCCAAGGAGCTGTAGGGGGCTGCAACCCTGTAGGTGCAACAACAATATGAACTAACCAGTACCCCCTGAGCTTGTGTCTCTAGCTGCATATGTAGCAGAAGATGGCCTAATCGGTCATCATTGGGAAGAGAGGCCCCTTGGTCTTGCAAACTTTATATGACCCAGCACAGGGGAAGGCCAGGGCCAAGAAGTGGGAGTGGGTGGGTAGGGGAGCAGAGGCGGGGGGAGGGTATAGGGAACTTTTGGGATAGCATTTGAAATGTAAATAAAGAAAATAATAATAAAAAAGATAAAAAAAAATAATAGTGGGAGACTTCAACATCCCACTCTCATCAATGGATAGATCATGGAAACACAAACTAAACAGAGGCACAGTGAAAGTAACAGAAATTATGAACCAAATGGATTTTGCAGATATCTATAGAACATTTCATCCTGAAACAAAAGAATATACCTTCTTTGAAGTACCTCATTGGTACCTTCTCCAAAATTGATCATATAATTGGTCACAAAACAGGCCTCAACAGGTACAAGACGATTGAAATAATCCCATGCATCCAATCAGAACACCATGGACTAAAGCTGGTCTTCAATAATGGCAACAACAATAGAAAGCCCACATACACATGGGTTTGGTAACTATATATGGGATGGATCCCCAGGTAGGACAGTCACTGGATGGCCTTTCCTTTAGTATCTGCTTCATACTTTGTCACTGTATCTCCTCCTGTGGATATTTTGTTTCTCTTTCTAAGAATGGCCAAAGTACCCACACTTTGGTCTTCCTTCATTTGAACTTCATGTGGTCTGTGAATTGTATATTGGGTATTCCAAGCTTTTGGGCCAATATCCACTTATCAGTGAGTGCATAACATTTGTGTTCTTTTGTGATTGGGTTGCCTCATTCAGGATTATATTTTCTAGTTCCATTCATTTGCCTAAGAATTTCATGTATTCATTGTTTTTAATAGCTGAGTAGTACTCCATTGTGTAAATGTACCACATTTTCTATATCCATTCTTCTGCTGAAGGACATCTGGGTTGTTTCTAGTTTCTGGATATTATAAATAAGGCTGCTATGAACATAGTGGAGCATGTGTCCTTGTTAAATGTTGTAGCATCTTCTGGGTATATGCCCAGGAGTGGTATAGCTGGATCCTCAGGTAGTAAGTACTATGTCCAATTTTCTGAGGAACTGCCAGACTGATTTCCAGAGTGGTTGTTCCAGCTTGCAATCCCACCATCAATGGAGAAGTGTTCTTCTTTCTCCACATCCTCACCCGCATCTGCTGTCACCTGAGGTTTTTATGTTATCCATTCTCACTGGTCTGAGGTGGAATCTCAAGGTTGTTTTGATTTGCATTTCCCTGATGACTAAGGATGTTGAGCATTTCTTTAGGTGCTCCTCAGCCATTTGGTATTCCTCAGTTGAGAATTTATCAGGTATAGGAGTTCTCTGGTGGAATTTTTGGGGTCACTTAAGTAGACTATCATATCATCTGCAAATAGTGATATTTTGACTTTTTCCTTTCTAATTTTTATCCCTTTGATCTCCTTTTGTTGTCTACTTGCTCTGGCTAGGACTTCAAGTACTATATTGAATAGGTAGGGAGAGTGTGGGCAGCCTTGTCTAGTTCCTGATTTTAGTGGGATTGCTTCAAGTTTTTCTCCATTTAGTTTGATGTTGGCTACTGGTTTGCTGTAGATTGCTTTTTACTATGTTTAGGTAGGGGCCTTGAATTCCTGATCTTTCCAAGACTTTTATCATGAAGGGGTCTTGGATTTTGTCAAATGCTTTCTTCACATCTAGAGAAATGATTATGTGTTTTTTTCTTTGTTTATATAGTGGATTACGTTGATGGATTTCCTTATATATTGAGCCATCCTTGTATCCCTGGGATGAGGCCTACTTCATCATGATAGATGATCATTTTGATGTGTTCTTGGATTCAGTTTGTAAGAATTTTATTAAGTATTTTTACATCAATATTCATAAGGGAAATTGGTCTGAAGTTCTATTTCTGTGTTGGGTCTTTGTGTGGTTTAGGTATAAGTGTAACTGTGGCTTCATAGAACAAATTGGGTAGTGTTCCTTCTGATCCTATTATGTGGAATAGTTTGAAGAGTATTGGTATTAGACCATTGTTCAGCTTCCATTGTTCAGAGCCTGTCAAATACAAAAGTGGATGCTCACAGCCAACCATTGGATTGAGCACAGGGTCCCCAAGGAGAGGTTAGAGAAAGGGCCGAAGGAGCTGAAGGGGTTTACAGACCCATAGTAGGAACAACAATATCAACCAATCAGACCCCACCACCACCACCAGAGCTCCCAGGGACTAATCCACCAACCAAAGCATACATAAGGAGCAACCCATGGCTTCAGCCACATTTATAGCAGAGGATGGCCTTGTCAGACATCAATGTGAGGAGCGGCCCTTGGTCCTGTGAAGGCTGGATGCCCCAGTGTAGGGAAATGCCAGGACAGGGAAGTGGGGAGTTGGTGGGTGGGTGGGGGAACATCCTCATATAAGCAGGGGAAAGGGGTGGGGGAGGGGGTTTTCAGAGGAGAAACCAGGAAAGGGGATAACATTTAAAATGTAAATAAAGAAAATATCTAATTTAAAAAAGCAAAAAATAAAGAAATAAATAAAATAAAATATAACAGTCAGACATGGTGGTGCATTGGTAATGCCAGTGCTGAGCGGGGAAGAGATGGGTGAATCCCTGGGGCTTGATAGCCAACCTACCCTTGGAGAATTCTAGACCAATGAGAGGTCCTGTCTCCAAAAAAAGTCTAAGGAACAGTAACCAAGATTGATATCTTGCCAGGGGCCCATCCCTGGGCTCGGTCCCCTCAGTAGCAGCCGAGGGGGAAGAGTTTTGTTGGGGACAAGAGTTGGTCTTGTGAGAGAGTAGTGTTTTCTTTAATAACTGGGCCTATCTTGACTTTAAGTTACTGAGGCCAGAAGCTGCCTGTGGATCTGTTGACACTTGTTGCTAACAGTAGGTGATTAGATAAAGGATTTATTGCTTTTGCTCCCTTCTCTGTCCAAGCAGCTAGAAGTCTTTCTGGTTAACTCTTCGTGAACCAGAGAGGAAGGAAAGGAAAAGAATCAAAATGCTTTATACAGGCAAATATGTACAGACAGACACATAGACATTCAAACATTCATACAGCAGAACTCTGGCTGGGCCCGACTGTCTGTCTCAGTCAGTTCTACAACTATTCATGTATGGTTACATATATACACATTTCCATACACATATATGTATAGACAAATAAACATATACATATAGATAGATGGGTGAGTGGATGGATGATGAATGTATGCATGGGGCAGAGCCACCCAAGCTAAACCAACCAACCAGTTTCTTTTCTCTGGCCTTTTTATACTTTCTTTGACAAAAAGTTCTTTAGAAAATTACCTCAGAGATAAAATGTTACATAAAATGGGAGTTATAGAAAGATATTGGTATTAAGTTCAAATGAGTGTATTCATTCTAATACACTCATTAAAATTTCAAAGCTACAGTTCTTACATGGCCTTGCCTTGTCACAGTGCACACCTGTGGTTTTATCCTTGAACCTAAATGTTTTTCCTTGAACACAGATTTGTCCCAAGTCTGTCTCTCTTTTTAGTGTGATTATGAGAGCTCATTGTAATCTTTTTATATAGGCCTTACTTGCTATATGAGAAGCAGGCAGATTCTATTCTTGATTCTAACTTCATTACATCTTTCTAGCAAAGCAACTAAGACCACCTCTTAAAATTTTCTTCCTAAAATTATTTGAATCAAATCAGGGATTCTATAGAATCATTAATTCATCTAAACAGCATTAGCTCATCAAAGTTCCTCTTTATGTTGATCTACAGGAAATCTGATCAATAGGGTGGGCTAATGCCCAGGGATTATTACATTAATTTAATAATGACAGGAAAGGCAAATCAGCTACAAGAAACCATTCTGAGATGGAGTCTCTGTGGGTTTCACCATCAAGCTTACCCACTATAGACCATGCAAAAAAATGGTGGCCACCTCCAGGAAGGCCACCTGCTAGCCTGTGTCTATCTTAGAGAGCTCCTGATAATATCTGACATCCACATGCACAAGAATTCATGTGAACAAACACACATGCATGTGCACGCGCATGCGCGCGCGCACACACACACACACACACACACACACACACACATTGACTAAATAACAAATATGTCTTATCTATCAAGTATCCTGTGCCTCGTAGTGTAGGTTCTACTAAAGGCCATATCCCCAATGTCCCTTGCAAGGTGCACTGAGAGTAAGAAAGACTAAATAGCAAGTCAATGGTTGTGACTGAATTCTGTCACCTGGAGAATACTTGTTCGTTTGTTTTAGGAGTGAGCTGTCCTGCAGACAATACCTCTATCAATTTCCCCACTGCACAGACAGACATGGTGGCTCTGTAGCCAGGTTTGTTCATATAGGAGGACAGTTCCACCTTCTACAGAAAGTAGACTTTGAAATCCACTCAGGACGGGGCTTCGTCTGGTCCAAAGAGGGAATGAATTACTTTGCTGGTTGCCTGTCCTTCAGTTCTGTTGTTGTTCTTTCTATGAGATGGAGTTTCGCTATGAAGCCCTGGCTGGCCTGGAACTCAAAAGAGACCCCCCTTCCCCCCCAACACACACACTGTCTCCTGAGTGCTGGGATGGAAGTGTTTGCCACCATGCCTGGCATTTCTGGGTTTGGAGCAAAGGAATCTACGTCAGCCTACTCAGGAAAGTGTGGCTTCTCTAATTTTGGAAGTGCTAAGACAGACCAAAGAGAGAGGGAAAGCAATGAGGCAATTAGATATATGACAGAATTAATCTTTCTCTCGCTGCCATCTCTACTCTTTGAAATTGCATGTGATTATCTTTTCAGTTCTGTCTGGCTCCCAATAAATTACTTTTAAGATGTTATTACCTAATGCTTAGAATAGCATATCAGCTGTCAAAAAATATTGTCTAGATTTCAGTTTTGTTCATCAGTTCTTTTTATTTTTTTAAAGTTACATCTTTATTTATTTTACTGTGACTGTGTATATTTGTGTGTGCAACCAAGCCTGTGTGTGTGTGTGTGTGTATCAGAGGACAAGTAGCGAAAACCAGTTCTTTCTTTCTACCATGTTGGACCCAGGGATCACACTCAGGTCACCAGACTTGGTAGCAAATGCTTTCACCTTGTAAGCTACCTCATCAGCCCCTGATCATTGGTTGTCTGAATCTCCTAGTGTGGGGTTCCAGGGCACCATGCCTAGCATCATTTGGGATGCACTCCACCTCTGAGAGTCCTGTAGGATACAGTTCTGTGTGACCTCACAGCACTGTCACTCCATCAAAGCAGAGAAGCAACAAGCATGTCTACAAGCAACAGACATGAACATTTTGGACTGCTGACATTCTGACGCAGGAAATAAAATGGATTGTGTGATATGACAGAAAGGCGAGGCAGTCTTCCTAGCTGAAGTCTGATCGGTGATCTAAAGAGCAGGGAGAAGCATAGATGAGAACTATGGGTTGCATGAGCTTAGCAGCAGCCAGCAATGCCCTCCTTAAACACCCACCCATCCCTCCCCAAAACTACTTCCTTTAATCTTTTAATCTCTCTCTCTCTCTCTCTCTCTCTCTCTCTCTCTCTCTCTCTCTCTCTCTCTCTCTCTCTCTCTCTCTCTCTCTCTCTCTCTCTCTCTCTCTCTCTCTCTCTCTCTCTCTCTGTCACTAGCTCTTGTTCTGGTTCCTTGCATGACTTTTGAAGGCCCATTCACTCTCCACCAGGCCACTTCCCAGCCTCATCTGCCCAGTCTGGTCCCTCACCTCCTTCTTCACAAATTCTTACATTTTGACTCACTCCATTTTACTCACTTCTTATTGCCATGGCCTCACCATACAGCCAACACCCATGCATTATTCAGGTAGCGATCATGAACGTTTTCCTCTCTGAGCATATTTTCTTTACATACTTTATAATTCTTTTACCCCCCATGGTCAGTAGTGATTATTGACCAGTTGGCCTGCCTATTGATGCCTCCAATAAGTAGCAGTCCATGTCTGGTTCTCTAATGGCCATGTGCTTCTCTCAGTCCATGTCTGGTTCTCTAATGGCCATGTGCTTCTCTTTCTTTAGGGGTTATAGGATGGTTTGGATGGTTTATCTGGTCCTGATTTAATTTTGGTATTCAGTATCTATCTAGAAAATAGTTCATTTGATCCAGATATTCCAGTTTTCTTGAGTATAGGCTTTTGTAGTAGGAACTGATAATTTTTTGTATTTCCTCAGTTTCTGTTGTTATGTCTCCCTTTTTGTTTCTGATTTTGTTAATTTGGATACTGTCTCTGTGCCCTCTGGCACCTCACTAAGGGTTTATCGATCTTGTTGATTTCCTTAAAGAACCAGCGCCTGGTTTTGTTGTTTCTTTGAATAGTTCTTTTTGTTTCTACTTGGTTGATTTCAGGCCCAAGTTTGATGATTTCCTGCTGTCTACTCCTCTTGGAGGACAGCACCAGGACCAGACGGTTTTAGTGCAGAATTCTCTCAGACCTTCAAAGAGACCAATATGAATACTTTTCAAACTATTCCACAAAATAGAAACAGAAGTAACACTACCCAATTCATTCTATGAAACCACAGTTACACTGTGTATTCTCCCTTGGAGATGGAATGGTTTCTGTCTAATCAGGAACTTTTCACAATTTCCTTTCGTAGAGGACTTCATAAGAGATTTTTTCCTACTTCTACCATGTTTAATGTTCCAAATAGATTTTAAAAACTGGTTGAGTGCATATTACTTATATTTGCTTCATTTGGTTCTAGAGCTTTCAGGTGTGCTGTCAAGCTGCTAGTGTGTGCTCTCTCCAGTTTCTTTTTGGAGGCCCTCAGAGCTGAGTTTTCCTCTGACCTGCTTTCATTTTGTCCCATAAGTTTGGGTATGTTGTGCTTTCATTTTCATTAAATTCTTAAAAGTCTTTAATTTCTTTATTTCTTCCTTGACCAAGTTATCACTGTACTCGTTGTTGTTCAGCTCCCACGTGTATGTGGGCTTTCTGCTGTTTTTGTTGCTATTGCAGACCAGCCTTACTCCGTAGTGATCTGATAGGATGCATGGGATTATTTCAGTCTTCTTGGACCTGTTAAGACCTGTTTTGTGACCAATTATATGGTCAATTTTGGAGAGGGTACCATGAGGTGCCGAGAAGAAGGTATATTCTTTTGTTTTAGGATGAAATGTCCTATAGATATCTTTTAAATCCATTTGGTTCATAAGTTCTGTTAGTTTCACTGTGTCTTTGTTTAGTTTGTGTTTCCATGATCTGTCCATTGATGAGAGTGGGGTGTTGAAGTCTCCCACTATTATTATGTGAGGTGCAATGTGTGCTTTGAGCTTTAGTAAAATTTCTTTTATGAATGTGTGTGTCCTTGCATTTGAAACATAAATGTTCAGAATTGAGAGTTCATCTTGGTAGATTTTTCCTTTGATGAGTATGAAGTGTCTTTCATCTTTTTTGATAACTTTTGGTTGAAAGTCGATTTTATTCGATATTAGAAAGTCTACTGTAGCTTGTTTCTTGGGATCATTTGCTTGGAAAATTGTTTTCCAGACCTTTACTCTGAGGTGGTGTCGGGTCTTTGTCACTGAGGCGCGTTTTCTGTATGCAACAAAATGTTGGGTCATGTTTAAGTATTCAGTCTGTTAGTCTATGTCTTTATATCGGGTAATTGAGTCCATTACTATTAAAAGATATTAAGGAAAAATGATTGTTGCTTCCTGTTATTTTTGATGTTATTTTTATGTTTGTATGGCTATCTTCTTTTGGGTTTGTTGAAAGATTACTTTCTTACTTTTTTCTAGAGTTTAGTTTCCCTCCTTGTGTTGGAGTTTTCCATCTATTGTCCTTTGTAGGGCTGAATTTATAGAAAGATATTGTGAAATTTGTTTTGTCATGGAATATCTTGGGTTTTTCATCTATGGCAAATGAGAATTCTGCTGTGTATAGTAGCCTGGACTGGCATTTATGTTCTCTTAGGATCTGTATGAGATCCTCCCAGGATCTTCTAGCTTTCAATGTCTCTGCTGAGAAGTTTGGTATAATTCTGAGAGGTCTGCCTTTATATGTTACTTGACCTTTTTCCTTTACTGCTTTTAATATTCTTTCTTTGCTTAGCGTGTTTGGTGTTTTGATTATTATGCGACAGGAAGAATTTCTTTTCTGATCCAATCTGGCTTCTTATATGTTTACGGGCATCTCTTTGTTTAGGTTAGGGAAGTTTTCTTCTATAATTTTGTTGAAGATATTCACCTTCCCTTTAAGTTGGAAATTACCTATTATCCTTAGGTTTGGTCTTCTCATTGTGTCCTGGATTTCCTGGATGTTTTGGGTTAGGAGCTTTTTGAATTTTGCAATTTCTTTGACTGTTGTGTCAATGTTTTCTATGGTATCTTCTGCACCTGAGATTCTCTCTTCTATCTTTTGTATTCTGTTTGTGGTGCTAATATCTATGACTCTTGGTCCCTTCCTGTGATGGTTTGTATATCCTTGGGCCAGGGAGTAGCACCATTTGGAGGTGTGACCTGGTTGGAGTAGGTGTGTCACTGTGGGTGTGGGCATAAGATCCTCACCCTAGCTGCCTGGAAGTCAGTCTTCCAATAGCAGCCTTTGGATGAAGATGTAGAAATCTCAGCTCTGCCTGTGCCATGCCTGCCTGGATACTGCCATGCTCCCACCTTGATGATAATAAACTGTTCCTCTGAACCTGTAAGCCAGTCCTAATTAAATTTTTTTTTTGTAAGACTTGCTTTGGTCATGGTGTCTGTTCACAGCAGTAAAACCCTAACTAAGACACTTCCCTAGATTTTCTATCGCCAGTGTTGTCTCCATTTGAGTTTTTTTTTATTATTGATTCTATTTCCATTTTTAGATCCTGGATGGTTTTGTTCAGTTCCTTCACCTGTTTGGTTGTGTTTTCCTGCAATTCTTTAAGGGATTCTTGTGTTTCCTCTTTAAGGGCTTCAAGCTGTTTACCTCTGTTCTCCTGTATTTCTTTAAGAGAGTTATTTATGTCCTTATTAAAGTCCTCTATCATCATCATATGATGTGATTTTAAATCTGAATCTTGCTTTTCTGGTGTGTTGGGGTATCCAGGGCTTGCTGTGGTGGGAGAACTGGGTTCTGATGATGCCAAGTAGTCCTAGTTTCTGTTACTTATGTTTGTACACTTGCCTTTCATCATCTGGTTATCTCTGGTGTTAGCTGGTCTTGCTGTCTCTGACTCTGGCTTGTCCCTCCTGCAAGCCTGTGAGTCAGTACTCCTGGGAGACCAGTTCTCTCCAAAAGGAATTTGGGTATGGAGAGCTGTGGTACAGGGTCAGCTCTGGGATGCAGAGACTAGAAGGATCCTGTCCCCAGCTGATCCTTGGTTCCTATATCCTGATGGCTCTGTGAGTGTCCCTCTTGGACCAGCAATTTGAGGAGAAGTGGTGATCGTACCTGGGCTCACAGGTGAGTCAGCACTCCTAGGACACATGGTCTCTCCTGATAGTATTTGGATGTGGAGAGCTGTGGCCCAGGATCAGCTCCAGGTACAGGTGGAAACTGGACCAGAAATTCTTAAACCCTTTTTTATTCATGTTAAGCAAGGGGTTAATAGCTATCGATATCTCAAGAGCAAATAGAACATATTTTTTATAAGATATTTTCTTTATTTACATTCCAAATGTTATCC